>NC_138768.1:662200638-662674591 GCF_965119305.1 Pelophylax lessonae | reverse complement strand
CCCTGCCCCCCTCTTTCCCTCCCCCTCTTTCCCTCCCCCTCTCTCTCTCTTTCCCTCCCCCTCTCTCTCTCTCTTTCCCTCCCCCTCTCTCTCTCTTTCCCTCTCCCTCTCTCTCTCTCTTTCCCTCCCCCTCTCTCTCTCTCTTTCCCTCCCCCTCTCTCTCTCTCTTTCCCTCCCCCCCTCTCTCTCTCTCTCTCTCTCTCTCTCTCTTTCCCTCCCCTCTCTCTCTCTTTCCCTCTCTCTCTCTTTCCCTCCCTCTCTCTTTCCCTCCCCCCCCTCTCTCTCTCTTTCCCTCCCCCTCTCTCTCTCTCTTTCCCTCCCTCCCTCTCTCTCTCCCCATACAGGCTATCCGAGGACCTGAAAAAAATTACAGGTGAACCTAATTGGATCGCCTGTATGAAAGAGGCCTAAAGCTGGATACACACTATCCAACTTTTGTGGTTAGATTTCCTTCAGATTTACCTTTTCTATGTAGTGCAAGGGCCTGCCTGATTGCATACAAATTGAAAGTGTTTAGGTTTGACCTCATATTATCTGGTTTTGGTAAGTCTAAAGGAAAAAGTCTTCAGAAAATCTTAGTGTGTATGGCCCATTAGGATCTGGTCCAATCAGATCCGCCTGTCAGTTTTTCAGGCGGACCTGATCGGATGCCCCATGCCTCCCTATGGGCCAGCGGATGTCAGCAGAGACATCTCCGCTGACACCCGCTGCCATCCGATCCGATCCTGTCTGTCAAATTTGGACGGATGGAAACCCTATTTTGCATCCGTCTGGCGGATCGGATGGGATCGGAAGAGAACGGACAGGCGGTCCATTCTCAACGGATTCCCCCATAGAGGACAGCGGGGATCTGACAGCTCCATCTCCGCACAGTGAGCGGAGACTGAGCTGTCATCTGCCTGCTCAGCGGGGGGATCAGCGGATCGATCTCCCGTTGAGCAGAACTGATTCCATTGGCGGAACGGACAGGTGTGAAAGGACCCTTATAGAATATTTTCTAGTCATGTTTGTATACTTTACTTGTAGTGTAAACCAATTGTGTACAAAATAGTTTTGTTTGGTCATTTTATGCTTTTTGGTGTGGGGGTCTATATCCTTCAGGTTTCTGTACCTGTTAAAATGTGTTTACATAGGATAAGCTGCCCATGACTGCTACCCTGGGGCTATGAACTCTACAACCCCCTTTTTTTTACTGTATAAACATCTTCACAGTTTATTAATATTTCAAATGTTCTCTTTTAGGAATTGACCAGTGCGTTGATGCACGTGAAACTTCACCTCTTCGTTCAGTTGTTTACACTCGTCTTCTTTCCAACCGCAATATGGTTTTTTCTTCAAGTGTTGTCACTTACTCCGATCAATGAATGGCTCTTAAAGGGGTATGTTTTGGATCATGATATTCAAAAGAATGTATTTGAAAAGTCTCATGCCTTATTTAAATATATCCCTGTGCACCAGTTACACTGTTATTGGCTTAAGCAGGGAGAGCAAGTCTTCAACTCCCCACCTAAACTGTAGGATTCTCTATTCAAAAGTAAAAAGCAGCTCTTTTAATTCATAAATGGCAGCAAAAGCATAAAATGCAATTCACTCCATTATATATTATAGTAGAGTCAATTGTATTTTATGCTGCTTACGATATTTATGGTGTTAAAGGAGTGTTTTATGCAAAAAGCATAGAGATTTGCCTAAATACCTGATTACTTTTAAACCTTGGAAAACCAGTCATATAACACATAGTTGAGTAAACAGGATATGGCAGACAAGGGCCACTGATAACTTTAAGGGACAACTATACCCTTGGAACAAGTTGGCGGTTATTGAGTGCAGCCCATCTGGTCCGATATTCCTCTTTTGTCCTCCAGCTTCCTTCATAGGATACAGTGATCTTCACTGTGAGATTTCTTGCTTCTGAAAGCATACCAGGTCCTCTTTTGCTTGGGCATGTGCACAGTGGCCCCATTCGTTTTACAGGGGGCTGTACTCATGGTGGCATCCAGCATTCCTGCAGAATACGGCTCACCCTAGAGCAGGGATCCTCAAACTACGGCCCTCTAGCTGTTGAGGAACTGCACATCCCATGAGGCATTGTAAAACTCTGACATTCACAGACATGACTAGGCTTGATGGGATGTGTAGTTCCCGAACAACTGGAGAGCCATAGTTTGAAGACCCCTGCCCTAGAGAAATGATTGATAATGTGCAGCCCTAATGAGGATGTTTTCAGAAACAAGGCTGTGCAGGACTCAGCAGATCATGGGATGCAGTCGAGGATTAATATTGAGTCAGGGGGGCAGCATTTAGTGACGGGTGCAGCATTTATTAAGCCCTCGCTCACATTGGAGCGACTTGTCATGCGATTTGAAAAGTCAAATTGCAGCACAAGTCGCATCCTATTGCCGGCAATTGCACTGTGTTTATCGGTGCAACGCAGACTTTGCGTGCCCCATCAATTTGAAAGGGTAGTTCCTGCACTACTTTTAGTGTTTTTTGGTGCGACTTACATAGATATCTGTGCATAAAGCCGCACAGATGTCTCCCAAGTCGCACTGACGTGGCTTTGAAATTGTGCAATTTCAGATGAAGTTGCACAATTTCAAAGCTGCAGTCAATGTGAATGGGGGCTAAAGGACAACTTTTACAGAAGATACAGTTATCTTTTAAAGAGGAAAAGCCCTTTTGAATACAGAATTATTTAACTGTTCATGATGGTGTAATGTTTTTTTCCATAACAAAGATAATGTTACTAATGTTTAATCTTACTATTGTCTGTAATACTGTTATATGCAAAGGTTTGGGAACACCTGATCCAACTACAGGTTTTGTTGATTTTCTTAGGGGAAGCAAGGTACTACAATCATTGCAGGGAAGACCTGATATGTCTGCAGTTTCTAAAACTCAGTAATTGGTCATTTTATCAGGCTAAAAAAAATAAAACAAATTGTGGCACTTGTGAAAATTTTGCTCCTTGCCATTTATCCACTTTAATTTGTTTAACTTTTTTTATGACAAAGCCTCCCAATTTTATGGACTATTTTGGCTAAACTGCTTAACTGAAGTTGAAAAACAATGGGAAAAAAAATGTTGTACTTGAATGGGAACATACATTTTTCAGAGATGGCCCATGGAAATTTGCAAGATTCTGTGCCTGCCATAAAATTTTATCGTGCATGTGAATTTCAAGTGAAAAAGTGTGACATTTCTTCAGGGCTCAGGATATTTGCTATGGGCACTGTGTTTTCTCTTACGTCCCCCGACAGTCGCCGCCTCTTCATATTCGTCACTAATGGGGGTTATTGACCTTTGCTCCGTAGGAGTAGCTAGGCAACAGAATATATTAATGTCAAAGCTTTTAGCATATCCCACCCCCAGGGGATGGTCCCCTCAGTCAATACCTCCCTGCTTCCTGCATTTCCAACTCAGTTTCTAATGCCTAGCTCAGGAGTAGGTTGGGCTGTTCCTGTGCTGGGGCTCTTAGTCTCAGCTTCTTTTCTCTTTTTGATTTTATTTGGAGTTTTTTTCTCTTTCTTTTACCTAGCTGTTTATTTTCAGCGTTAGTTAGCTTCTTCTGATGAAGATGATCATGCGGAGCTGGGTCTCAGTCTGGCCACCCTGGATCCCAGGGCTCAGGGCCAGGGGCTTCCCAGCCTGCCATCGAGCGTTCAGCTTAGGTTTTACCCTGGCACATTGAACGACCCATCCCTGTTCGCTGCAGGGATGCTATCGGTGAGGTGGCTACCTCACTGGACGCCATTGCGGTTTCGCACCGCAGTTCCACTGCGTCATGCTTGCGACACTCCCTGTCCTCAGTGCAGCGGTTTGGTCGTTGGAGCAGGCTCCCCACGCCATCCGGACTGGTAAGTATAACTCTATGTGGGGAGCTGTCTATTTGGGTGTCAGTCTGGGACTGTGTGACCCTGCATGTCTGTGTGGCTGCTGTGCTCCCTGTCAGTTCCTGTGTGGACTTGCTGCCTGTGTGTGGGCTGTGAAGGGGGGGGCTCTCCCGCTCTGCTGGGTGTCAGCATGAAGCAGTCAGATTTTGGGCATGCTGTGCGGTGATCGCTGCGGCGACCCGCCATTTTTTTGCGGCAAAATCATGGTGGCCGGTCCTGTGTGGTATTGCATGGCGTTTTGGCGCCAAACGCCGCCATTTTGGCGGCGATCGATCAGGCCACATGTCGGCGCCATTTTCTATTTGCCCAAGGAATCCTCAGCCGAGCGGCCATGTTTGTGCAGCCTTGCATAGGCTTCATAGGGGCGTCAGTCTTGCATCACTTCCTTTTGCTCTGGGACAGCGATCGGTGGCAGCAGCCTGTGTGATCTCTCCAGGTTTTTATCTTCCCATTTTTCCTGTATTCCTTGCCCAGTTTCTTGTCCCTGTTGGGGTCGGTGTATTCAGTGGGTGCGGTGGGCTACGCTCGCCGCGATCTTAAAGGGGCAGTACCCCTTTTTTCCTAATATTACTGGGGCATGGATTCTCAGGATTGCCAGTTTCCTCCCACCTTGGTGGGGGGCCAAGGGGCTGCTGCTTCCCCCGAGGGGGCTGATCTGGCTACTATTGTGGCAAATTTGGCTGCTCAGGTGCAGATGCTGGTGGCTGAAAGATCAACAAAATGGCCCAGGGTGTCTATTTCCTCTGATTCAGAGGGCGATGGGGCTGCTATGGCTGGAGTGCCCTTCTCAGGGTCTCACTCATCCCTTGACCTTGTGGGGTCTGAGGGGGAGGCTGAGGTGGAAGGGGTTGATAATTCTCCCCCTGGCTCATCTGAAGAGCTTGCACTCATGGATGAGTTGGTTGCTTCTATCAAGCAAACGCTGCATTTGCAGGATGAACCATGTCCTCCTGTTTTGATGTCCTCTTATGGGAAGCAAAGGAAACGCAAAACGTCGCAGGTTTTTCCTTGCTCTACGGAATTTCAGCGCGCGGTTGATGAGCAATGGTGCAATTTAAAAAAGCCTTTTGCTGTGCCGAGTAGGTTCAAGCTGCGTTATCCATTTACACCCGCCACTGATGAGCGTTGGTGTGTGCCGCCTCAGGTGGATCACGCGGTGGCGATTTTGAATAAATCAACTGCGATCCCTGCTGAGGATACCCAAGTGTTCTGGGACCCGACGGACAGGAGATTGGTATCTCTGGCCCGTCATTCTTATACGGTTGCTGGCTCTATGCTGAAGCCTATTTTTGCTTCCATTATGGCAGCCCAGGCTATTGCGGATTGGACGCAGGTGCTCAGGCGCACCCTGGTGGCTGACTCTGCCCCGCCGACAACTTTGGCTATGGTGGATCAGATTCATCAGGGTGTCATGTATTTGTGTGATGCGGACTTAGATATGGTCCCTTTTGGCTGCGCGTCTTTCTAGTGTGGCGGTATTGAACCGTCGCCTGATATGGCTGAAATGTTGGTCTGTTGACCAATCTTCCCGCAAGACTTTGGCTAATTTGCCCTACGCGGGATCGCGCCTTTTTGGCGAATCTTTGGATACTCTGATAAAGGGTATTTCTGGGGGTAAGAGCACTCTCTTGCCCCAATCTCACAAGAATAAGTTTGTTCATGGTAAGAAGAATGCCTCGTTTAAGCCCTCTCAGGGGTCCTTTCGGTCGCACTATAAGGGCAAGCCCTTTAAGGGCCAAGGCTCCCAGAAGAAGCCGTGGACTGGTAAGCAGAAGTCCGGCCAGTCCGGGTCCGCTGCCCATAACAATGCGGCCTGAAGGGACGCCCTCACCCGGTTCTGGGGTGGGGGGACGTTTGCTCGGTTTTCTTCAACCCTGGCTGGACTGCATTTGGGACAGATGGGTTCAGGAAATCGTTCGATCTGGATACAAGATCGAGTTTCTCTTTCGGCCGGCGGGCAGATTTTTCCCCTCAAACCTTCAGCTGACTCCGGAGCGCTTGCAAGATCTGCATCTGGCGGTGCGGGACCTGCGGGCCCAGGGAGTGGTGGTTCCGGTGCCTCATCGGGACAGATTTCGGGGGTTCTATTCCAATCTGTTCACTGTGCCCAGAAAGGAGGGCAAGGTACGTCCGATTCTGGACTTAAAAGCTCTGAACCGCTTTGTGCGGGTTCGCAAGTTCCGCATGGAATCCCTGCGATCAGTGGTGGCTGCCCTGGTTCCGGGGGAATTCATGGCCTCCATCGACTTGAAGGATGCATACCTTCACATCCCCATTTTCGAGGGCCACCAGAGGTACCTTCGATTTGCCATTGCGGAGGATCATTATCAATTCGTGGCGTTGCCTTTTGGTCTCGCTTCGGCTCCGCGGGTTTTCACCAAGGTGCTTGCGCCGGTTCTGGCCTTATTGAGGGCCCAGGGCATTTCTGTCCTGGGGTATCTGGACGATATCCTGATTCGGTCCGCGACCAGTTAGGGCCTGGTGAACGACCTGTCCATCACGATGCAGACTCTGCAGGAATTCGGTTGGACGATAAATTTTCCAAAGTCAACGTTGTGTCCGTCGGTTCGTCTTCCCTACCTGGGGATGATTCTGGACTCTGTTCAAGCGAAGGTCTTCCTGCCGGAAGACAAGCTTTGGACACTTCAGTGCGAAGTCAGGTCCCTCAGGGACAATCAGTGCTCGTCCCTCCGGACGTGTATGAGGTGTCTGGGATTGATGGTTTCGGCTTTCGAGGCGATTCCCTTCGCCCAGTTTCACACACGGGAGCTTCAGGCGGAGGTCCTGGCCAAGTGGGACGGGCGTCCGCAATCTCTGGATCTGCGGCTGTCGTTGAGCCGTTTCACCCGCAGGGGTCTTTTGTGGTGACTCCAGTCCCCGGCGGTGTCGGGGGGCAAGTCCTTTCGTCCTTTGTCGTGGACGGTGATCACCACGGATGCCAGCCTGTCGGGCTGGGGTGGTGTTCTGGGCGTTCTGTCCGCCCAGGGAACTTGGTCGGAGGAGGAATCCTCCCTTCCGATCAACATTCTGGAATTGCGAGCGATAAATCTCTGTCTTCTGCGTTGGACGGACAGGCTTCAGGGCCGTCCAGTTCGGGTACAGACGGACAATGCCACAGCGGTGGCCTACATCAACCACCAAGGGGGCACCAGGAGTGCTCGAGCGGCGTGGGAAGTAGCCGACATTCTGTCTTGGGCCGAGACGCACGTCCCGGCGATATCTGCAGTTCACATTCCGGGGGTGGAGAACTGGCAGGCGGATTATCTGAGTCGCCAGACCCTGGACCAGGGAGAATGGTCCCTTCACCCGGATGTCTTCCAGATGTTGTGCGCGAAGTGGGGGTCCCCAGATTTGGACCTGTTCGCGTCTCGTCTAAACAACAAGGTGGAAAGGTTCGTGGCAAGGACGCGCGATCCTCGGGCAGACGCCTCAGACTCGTTAGTGGCGCCCTGGCATCAGTATCGCCTGATGTATGCCTTTCCACCGATTCAGCTGCTGTCCAGGCTCCTTCGCAGGTTGGCCTCAGAACCGCACACGGTGATTCTAGTGGCACCGAACTGGCCTCGCCGGTCTTGGTACGCAGACCTCATGAATCTGGCGGTCGACGCTCCGTGGCGTCTTCCACTTCGAGAAGATCTCCTGTCTCAAGGACCGATATTCCATCCTGCTTTACAGTCGCTGGCTTTAACGGCCTGGCTGTTGAAGGCCAGGTCCTGAAGGATAGGGGTCTTTCCCCTGAGGTCATTCCCACTTTGATCAAGGCTAGGAAGGCTTCTTCGGGGAAGATTTACTACCGTACTTGGAAGACTTACTTTGCCTGGTGTGAGTCCAGGGGGTATTCCCCTCGCTCGTACTCGGTGTCAAGAGTGTTGGCTTTCCTTCAACCGGGCGTGGACCAGCGTTTGGCGTTGGCCACGATTAAGAGTCAGATTTCTGCGCTGGCCGTTCTTTCAACGCCCTGTGGCGTCTAACTCTTTGGTTAGCACCTTTGTTCAAGGGGTGCGACATTTGGTCCCTCCTAGAAGGGAGCCTTTGCCTCCATGGGATTTGAACCTTGTTCTGTCCGTGTTGCAACATGCTCCTTTTGAAAAGATCAGGGAGATCTCGTTGTCTCTGTTGTCCAAGAAGGTTGCCTTCTTGGTGGCGATCACTTCGGCTCGCAGGGTGTCGGAGCTGGCGGCCTTGTCCTGCAAATCTCCGTATTTGGTGATTCTCTTGGATAAGGTGGTCTTGCGACCTAACCCGTCTTTTCTTCCGAAGAGGATCTCGGAATTTCACCTCAATGAGGATATTGTTCTGCCTTCGCTTTGCGCGAAGCCTAAGCATCCAAAGGAGGTGGCCTTGCATTCCTTGGATGTTGTTAGGGCGATCGGGGTTTACCTGTCATCGACTAAATCCTTTCGCAAGTCGCATTCTCTCTTTGTCCTTCCTGAGGGACCTCGGAAGGGCATGGCGGCATCGGCTGCGACCATCGCCAAATGGATCAGACAGACGATAGTGCAAGCCTATGCTTTGAAGGGGAAGGTTCCTCCTTTTCCTGTGAAGGCGCACTCTACCAGGTCTCGGAGTACGTCTTGGGCCTATCGTCATCCGGCTTCTGTGGCCCAGGTGTGTAAGGCGGCGACTTGGTCGTCCGTTCACACCTTCTCGAAATTTTACAAAGTGGATGTTCGGGAATCGGCAGATGCTTCCTTTGGCCATAAAGTTCTTAGTGCGGCGGTTATGTGTTCTTTCCTGGGTTGTTGCTCCTGTTGAGCACGTTTTCCTGTTGCCCAGTTGGTTCTCTTACTTTGGTAAGGTTCCTTTCTCTGATGTGGGTACTGTGTTGCTTTAGGCGCGGCTGCTTTTTTCCCACCCCTCATGTCTACACTACTATGGGACGTCCCCATTAGTGACGAATATGAAGAGGCGGCGACTGTCGGAGTACGTAAGAGAAAACTGAATTTTTTGTAAAATCTTACCTGTAAAATTCCTTTCTCTGAGTCCTCCGACAGTCGCCGCCCCCGCCCCTCTTTTGGGGTTTGTTTATGTACTCTACTGCTATGCTACTGAAACTGAGTTGGAAATGCAGGAAGCAGGGAGGTATTGACTGAGGGGACCACCCCCTGGGGGTGGGATATGCTAAAAGCTTTGATATTAATATATTCTGTTGCCTAGCTACTCCTACGGAGCAAAGGTCAATAACCCCCATTAGTGACGAATATGAAGAGGCGGCGACTGTCGGAGGACTCAGAGAAAGGAATTTTACAGGTAAGATTTTACAAAAATTCAGTTTTTTGCTGGTTGGTGAGTAAGGCTAATTATACAAAACAGCTAAATTCCAGGAATTCAGCTCCTTTTAAAAAAATAAATGAAAGGTACACATTTAAATCCAAGGAGCTGCATGACATATCCTGGACTTATCCTGGACTTATCTCTATTATTTACATCTGCAAATTTTATTGCACTCCCAAAAGACAGCTAATGCTGTATTTTCGGGGGCCTGACGCTGATGCTTCAGATCTAAGCATCTTCAACATTAGAGTCACTGCAGCTGCTATGCCTGTCCCTCCCCTACTCCTGCCCAATCACAGAAGCCTTTGTATTATGAGAACTCATTCACAAAATACAAAGGCTTCTTCTATGGGCAGCAGAAGGGAGGGGGTATAGCTGCTCTTTGTGCCTCTCTCTCTCCTCTGTGTCAGTGTATGCATAAACCTGTCAGATATTTAGTAATAGAGATAAGCCCAGGAGATGTGATGCGCCTCCTTGAAATTAGTGGTCCCCCCCCCCCCGATCCTTACCTGAGCCCCCTCCCAACCACCGATGTTCACAATAGCCTTGGCTGTGTGGGAACTCTCCCTCCTCATTGGCTTAGACTGCAGTGGGGGACCATTGGCAATGGCTCCCACTGCTGTCAGTCACAGCCAGTGAGCGAATGAGTAGAGAGCAGAAGGGTTTGGGCGTCTCTTATGGACGCATAGAGCAACGGCTCTGGAGCAAGCACACAGCCTTGGCCCCAGGGCAAGCAGCTTTCTCTGGGGGAACTGCTCGAGGGGGAGGATCCAAGACGGGGACCTGAAAAGAAGAGGATTGGAGTTGCTCTGTGCAAAACCACTGCACAGAGCAGGTAAGTATAACATGTTTATTATTAAAAAAAAAACTCAGCTTTATTATCACTTAAACTCAAAGGCTGCATGCACTTTTTACAAAGTGGCTGAATTTCTGGATTTCAGCTTTTAAATTATTATTTTTTTTCTGCAAAATTGCTTTAAAGTAAAAATAGAACACATTGACTTCTAAATAAGTTTGTTCATGACATTTCATTAATTGTGAATGCTAAAACACAAAGGTCACCAATGTTAATAAGCATTAAACAAATATTTGAAAGGTAAAGCATTGTGAACGGTAGTACAGGATGTTCTCAAATATGTACTTTAACACTGATATAGTGTACAATATTTAAGCCTTTATTACGGCTGATGTGTCTGACTTATGTTAATGTTCAGGGGCTAACTGACGGGTAGGAAGGATTAAGATGTCAAGAGAAATTAAGCTAAACACATCAGCCAATCAGTTGCATTCATCACGCCGACCGTGAAACCTTCTTATATTTAAATCAGATCGTCTTGTGTGTGACACTGAGCTCTTCGTTAGGCACTAATAGTGTCCTTTATTCCCATTCCACTGCAGATGTACAGTCTTCCCTTCTGCTGTCCTTGTGTCAGAAATACTTTCAGAATTGGTCCCCGTATAATCATTCCAAGTGCTTAATGCATTTCGGTTTTTAAAAATGTAACTCCCTTAGGATGTAGGGGGCTGGATGAATATAGCAAAGGATCATGGAAATCATTCAAACCTTCATTGAATTACAACACTTGAAGAATAAGAGAAGAGGCTATCTCCCAAAGACAACAGTCATAGCAGTGTACATTAAATCATTCTTTCTCATTCATATTCTTATCCTCCACAACCAGGCCAGGAGATAATTGCAGCTGTGAATCACCACAATGGAGTTTTGAATTTTTTTTTCTCTAATATCAGTTATGGGAGAATATTAGGAGAAAATAAAAAATATGAACATTCAGATGGATTTTTCTGTTTTTCTCAAGGCAACAGATCTGAACTTAAAATTGTAAAATACAAATCACATAGAGTTCTGACATGTAGACTGAGAACAAAACATTTCAGTGTTGCATTATATAAATGTGGAGCGTCCCAAAATATGCATTTGCCTAAAGCAGAACTAAAATGTAAAGTTAGGCCTGCTTTAATCAGGCAGCCATTAGGGAAAAATGGTGCTGGCACATAACGTGGCATAAACTTGCCTAACAATTAGGCAAAGCGAGTCTTCTAGGGCTTCCAGTTCCAGGGTCTTTCAATCTGAAGTTATCATGTGCAGCACTTACGCAAAAACTTCATTTTAAAGGGAAGGAATCATCCAGACTTTAGAACCTATGGTGTGGAGGTGATGATGACCTCAGTTTACATGACTTAAAGGGGACATTGCAGGACATACGTTTTGCAGCTGTTAGATATGTTTTTGCTGATGCCTTTCATACGGTTACCTTGCCTTCTTCCATGCCTTCAGGTAACAGTTTGGATCTACATGAAAGTTTTAAAGCAAATATATAATAAAGGGCCAGTCCCTACAAACTTAGAATTCATCTTTAAGTGGACATTGAGCCTACCAGTAAACTTACTAATTTAGATGTCTTGCTTACAAGAGAAACAAACCATAGTCTTTATGACCCGTAAAATTAGTCAGATACTGCATATAAATCTATAATAGGTGGGCCAACTCAACCACATGGTTTATACCTCTCTGGTAGTGTAAAGTAAAACCAAGTCAATATTCTGTCCCCTGCTATCGTATGAGTTGTCAAATTTCTCTTGCTGCAGTAAAGTGTAAAAAGTGAAAGACCCAGCAGAGAAATACCTCTTTTCATGACCACAGCAGCTAGATAGACCTGGGTACAGTGTGAAAAATATCTTGGGAGCCAATACATCTAGTACTGTGTGAATAACATCTTGTAACATACATAATGTAGTGCTAGTAGGTAATGTGTAGCTTATAGTTCTGTGTGTTTATGCATATGTGCATGATCTTGCTTCCAAAATAACTGACAGTGAATGTATAATTCCCATTCCTGCTCTACTTATCACAACCCAACAAGATAAAGGAATAACGCGTAATAATCCAGAATTCTATATATTCTGTTTTGTATCCAGCTCTGCATATCTCTGGTGATCTAACTAATTATTATGTGCATACGTACAAGTATGTGCAAATGCTTCCGCACTGTTTTTGAGGCTAATTGAGAGTAAGGCTGCACCATTTCTACATAATTCTAAGATCGACAACAAAAGAGAGCGCAAGTCTGAAAGGTTGAAGCACGCGCCTGAAAAACAAAAATCTGATTTACTCCAAACTGAATCTGCACAAAATCTTTATTGCATCACTCGTGTAATACATCATCAAAATTAAATTTTGGATTCTGCATCTACGCCTACCAGCACATGACTCTACAATAGATCATTTTTCAACTTTCTCTGTTATAACCAAGGCTTGCAATGTACTGTAGTCTCCTTTAGCGCAAATGATTATGAACGCTGTTCAATTTCTCCCTAAGGGAGCTATATATTCAATACTCTTTAGGCACAAGAAAAAATAGGGATTGTGGTCAGCATAATTAGCAATTACTGTGACACTCAGGCTCCTTTTGTGTTGTGGTCATGGGAAGTTTACAAAATTGATCAGTGAGATCAACAAGAAAAAAATAGCTTTTTGCTCTTAATATTCTTACTACCTACATTGGCTTTTCCACAGTGATGGACATAACAACCTGTTCAACTCTTACTGCTGCACAGGGGCTTCATACAATCTAAAACCTTTTCAGGAAGGCCCCATGAACAGTCTCATACAAACTTTCCACTTTACTGCTGATAACCAGGGCTAAATGGACCAGAACGCTCATATTAACAGGTGTTCCCGTCAAATGCCGGGTTCACTATTCAAACACATACAGCTTTGTTTGAATGGAAAACACGCTGTTTGAAGTTCAAACGCACCTCAATAGGATACTGTGCATCCAAAGAAATGCAGAGCAACGCAAAGCAGGTCAAATGCAGTCTCTGAATTGTCATGTGTACTGCTCAGTCAAAGGGAAGTCAACATGATTCTTCCGACCTGCACTTGACGTGCATTCCAAACGCACTTTAAATGAAGAAAAGCAACAAACCAACAGAAACACTGTTTCTGAAGGCTGAAAATCTCATGGGCATGGCAGGAGGATAGTTTGTAATTGGAAACAAATTTTAGAGCTAGAACCCATTTTGGCAGAGAGCTATATACAGTGCTAGTGGATAGTAGTACATAGCAGAGATAGAAAGCAAGAGAAGGTGGTAGAAACTGAGCACATTCTGATGCATTTGGGAAGCCCAACAGGTTTGCAGAGAAACCTAAGATTGACCAGGCAGCACCTTAAAGCGGTAGTATACTCAGCACTTCGATATCTCCAAATCAAATCTAAGCCAGTAACATGTCATTTGAACTCAAATAGCATGTAAATAATATATTACAAATGTTCCTTACATTAGTAATTTGTTCCGTTCGGGTCTGTATTTTCTTCTGTTCAGCGCCGACATCCTTGCAGTGGTTTCCGTCTCCTGAGCTTTGCAGTATTTCCGCCCACATTATGTGTAGTGTTTCGGAAATCCCGCGCATGCGCACTAGCCGCCGAAACCAAGCCTCGTTTTGGGTTCATTAACTCGCTCTGCAGTGCCTTCTCGTGTCGTCTTCTCTCTCCACTAGCACTCCCCTGTGAAGTAGCAAGTCACATGGGGTAGTGGAGAATTTTCTGCATGGGGATGGTCGGAGTCTCGCGTGAGCACGGGGCTGATGTCCAGCACAGGAAATGACGCAGCCCCGGCTTAGACCCTGCATTATTCCGACGGCATCATTTGCTTGCTGGAAAATCAGGGTAAACAGAGCATGCGCGGGTGACGTCATTGACTAGAACAATCTAAATATCAAGAGATCGGCAGAAGTGACAGGCAAAAGAAAAGGTTAGAGATGTCATACGGACAGATATGATTTAGATTGTGAAAAGTACCTAAAATGAGTATACTACCGCTTTAAGAAGGGACAACTTGGCAGTAGTGTGAGTGCAAAATTAGGGCAACAGTGATGTAAAAAGGGCCAAATCTTATATGTTATCTGGATAGCTACATTTGTAGGAGTTCTGTATATTACTAAAAAGATATATAATTATGAGCAGTGTTTATCTTCCCATTTTAGGGGACGTTTTTGGTCCTAGAAATCCTTTATAATTATTTCAGCTTACCATGAACACTAATATTGCCCTAGGATGTAGATGAACCCACAAACTGAACATTTACTGTACAGCTGTTTAGTTGCTGGTTTATTTCTATGCTTTATTTTCGGTTTATACTGTCATACAGAGCCCCAATCAGCGTACAGAAACAGAAGACAAAAAACACATGTACTCAGTCTACATCAGCATTCTCATGCAATGCTGTGAAACACATTATCATATAAGATTTATGCTCATTTACTTTATATCAACAATATAGTATCCACCGAGTCCGCTTGAAAAGGGACTCTTTCTGAAAAAGGTGACCCGTGTTCTTCTTGCTGCTGATATAATCATATAGACTCATGCAACATAATGAAGAAATAGAGGAAGACCCCCATAGTGTGAAACCTTAAAAAAACTTTTGCCATAAAAAACACTTCCACGTTGCCTTTTAACATTAAATAGTGCTACGCTTTGCACTAAGGTACATTCACTTATTTGCTGACATCAAGAATACTAGGGTACCTGCTCCATAAGCTGTGACCATGAGCGGTCCCTTTTTTTTTTTTTCCTCCCTGGGTGTATGATGCGTCCCTTCTGGTTGTACTGTGCGGGATGTCGTCATTTCCTGATCGCCTGAGGAAGGAGCACGCATGCTCCGAACGCGAGCACCCCCCTGCCACTATTGGATGTAAGCCTGGATACTGAATGCTGCCAGAACCACAGGAAGTGTCGGACTCCACCGGCACAGCTAGGACCACGGCTGCCACAGTGTACTTCCCTAAGATCCCTACAGTGTTGCAGAAGAACTATTACCATTTGCTGATCAACGATTTCCTCTGTGTGAGTTACTACGTTGTTTTTATGTAATAAATAACCTTTTAATCTACACTGAGGTGGCGCTGCTTTTCTTCTCCTACCCCTTCTTGTCGTCATTTCCTGGCCTGCTCTGATGCAGTGTTTAGTCTCCCTGACATTTTGGTAGTGATTTTTTAGCAAGATTAAGGGTTTTTTTTTTCACACTATGGCGGTCTTCCTCTTTTTCTTCCTTATGTTGCAGGAGTCTATCTGATTATGACAGCAAGAGGGGGGAAAAGGAGTTGGTCTAGGGGGAAAGATGATGGTGTTTTAACCCCTGTGCGGCATCAAGGGTTTAAACACCATCAGGTAAGTTTTTGACTTATCTGTAGTGGGTGGTGAGTTTTTTATGTGTTGGTGGTGAAGGAGCACTGAAGCACTGCATTATTGGTCTGCATGTATTCAAGAAGTGAACACGAAAGCACTTTTATGGGATCAATGATCTGGACGCTGTGTCAAGGGCATAGAGCCTGAATCTGTTGGAGATATCTGCACTTTTTGTGCAATTTTGATAAATGGACACCTTTTAGTTTTGCACTTTATTGTATAATATTTTTTTTTTTTAGTTGTATGCACATAGATTTGTATACGCAGCCAAATGTGCTGTATAGAATTGATTAATATACAGGTATGTGCTTATATTGCATTTTGGATACAGCATCTTTGGTGTTTTTATAGATCCAAGCACTGGTAGATATTAGACCCGTCTTCTTGTTTTCATTGTCTTTTACCTAAACCATGGGTAACTAAAGAGCTTTATCTCTGGATGACTGATTGAAATGTATAGAAATAAGGAGCAGGTGACTTCCAAGGTCAAACTGGACCCAAAGGAGGTGTTGCAAAAAACTGCTGCCATCGAGCCTTACTTAAGGGGTTTTATTTCAGACCAGAATAATATCTTCTGTTCAGTATGTGTGGCTTTTCTCCAATCATTTAATAAGGAGTGTTTAGTAGACTGCGGTATTCTGATGAGTAGGTGAATTCAGTCTGGTGGTGGTTTATTTTAATCTTTAGATTTCCTAAATATGGAGCTAGTTTAAAAATACATGATAAATTAATACTAATATGCTAAATTGGGCCTAGATTGTATGTGCGTATGTATGGATTTTGGTAGAATATTAGGTTATTTGCTCCTTTCTGTGGACTGATGTCGGTAGTTAAATGTTGCTTGCAAAGTGCCAGTGCAACATAAATTAAAAGCCAACAAAATAGAAGTGCACTGTATCCTTTAAATAACAATAAATTCATAAAGTGAATACGTGCATGTAAAAAAAAAACCCAAATAAATAAATAAAAAAACTTATTGCATAGTATAAGACTCATCAAAATTGTACAAATAAAGCTAAATAAAACAATAAAATATTTTATTAGTAACATATCAGAAGTATGAAAATAAAATTGATGTATAACAAATGACTCTAAGAACTGTTCATTAATCAAAAATCTTAAACAAAGTTCTCCGATATAAAAACTGCTCCAGTGCTCAAGGTGCTGGTAAGATAATGGAGCCTTTTTTCAGACCGCAATGATCTCAAGTTATAGAGATGACTTGTGCTAGTATAGCTTGGAAGAGCTGACTCTCTCACCCTCGGATCTCACAGCTCAGTGACCTCAATGACCGGGATTAGCAGCGAAGTCCCCAGCATATAATAAAAGCCTCATCCAACACTTCTTAATCAAGCTCCGACACACGTATACATCAAATATAAAATGGGAGAGGTCGCATAGCGCAACTCTTTTAAAAAATTTAATTTATTCGATAAAATATTGCACATTACACCGATTCAGAAACGACAGGCTTTTTACAGAAACTTGAACCGCTCAACCATGGTATAATCCGGCAAGCCTTCACGTGATGACCTCATTGTCACGTCTTTCTTAGATTGGTACAATATAAATTAATGAATTAGTATAAATTATATGTAGCAAATTAAAATTACTTTTTCATTTATGTCTGCCAGTGTATTGTATTAAAAAAAAAAAAACATACCAGAGTTTGCATACTATTTCACATTACTTAACACTTTTTTTTTTTTTTTTAAATTATAAGCCAGGCAAAAGTAATATTATTTAATATTGGCTAATTAATTCTATTTTATTTCAGTTTGCAGACGGTAAGCTGTATGCCTCCTCCAGTTTCCTCAGCAGTGATTTTGACCAAAGCTGTCGGTGGTAATGAGGTGAGTGCTCTCTCTCCATATGTATTTCCTTTAGAAAGACGTTTAACTTCTCATATCCCATCTGAAAGCGGATCCATGCTGCTTTGTTTTGTTTACTAGCATTTCTGCAAACCGTTAAGACTATTGTGTGACTTCTTCTTATACAAAAAGCTTTCTGTGTAAATCATAAATTGTTGAAAATGCTAAAAACAACCAGTCCATACTTTGGAAGGTTAGCTAATACATACAAGGCCAGACATTCAGGGCCTGACATGCTGAAAGGGTTTGCCATATTACAACTTATGTAGAGCAAATGTTCAGATCCTGCTGCAGTATGGGGGCAGAGTGTTTGTTTCCTCATTTGGACCTGTTCATCTATGATTTGGCGAGGAGGAGAGGTCATGTATGGGTCCAAATATTTGGAAATCTATAACCTTTCTATGGCTGTTCAATTATAGTATATAAATCTATATAGCAAACAAAAAACACAAAAAAGGGCGCACCGACCTAGCTCATTATCCTCAATAATGGCTTTATTGTTGTAACATAAAAATGGCTGCTCACAAACGCAGATGAAATCAATCATATCGGACTCAGAAACTTGAGTGTCAGAAGTAGTCCATACGAATGTCCATTGTCCTTTTAGAATGACGGCTGACTAGTTTCGAGGCATACGGCTCTTCCTCAGAGGATAATGCACTAGGTCGGTGCGCGCTTTTTTGTGTTTTTTGTTTGCAGTACTGTTGGACTTCCCCAGTCCTTTAGGGCAGCAAGACCATAGCCATCCGAGACGCCTTTTGCAAAGTCCTGTGGAAAGAGCAGTCGGGGAGCCTCGTTTTCTGAGCGCAGGAGAAAGGTGGTTCTTTCACCTTATTATGTTTGGATAAATCTATATAGGCATGTGCCAGTTATCCAATATTAGTGATTTATTTATATTATTCAGTGATGCACTGCAACCCTTGGCAAACTCTGTTAGGCCGCCACTGTTGTGATTTTTGCTCGATAGCATATCATTTATTTCACCTCACCAATGAGATGAGTTTAACCTGGGTATTGGTGCATTACAAAAGATGGCCATACATGCATAGATTTCTTTTAAAGAGAATCTAGCACATTCTGTGAAATGGGTTTGGTGTTCCCACTGGAGGCCGCATCTATCTTCACCCATCTTCCTTCCGGGTCCGCGGACTCCGGCTGTGTGACTGGCCAGATTCGTGTGACGTCACTCCCGCATATGCACACGGGAGCCGTCGGTCACAGCACAGGGCTCTGAAGGAATGGCACAGGTGGCACTTCCTTCAGAACGCATGCGCTGATGACGTCATTGGCTGCATATAGAGCAAATATCTCCTAAACTATGCGCATTTAGGAGATATTCACAGCACCTATAGGTAAGCCTCATTATAGGCTTACCTATAGGTACAATTAATCTATGGGAGTTTACAACCACTTTCATTTAGATCTGTCCATCCACGTTAAACAGTAAATCGTTAAATCGTTTTCTGACAGTCGGCGCCTGTTTTTTTGTTTTTTTTTTTGACTGAGTGTAATGGTGACCAACTAAAGAGCTTTATCATTTGCCCGTAACAACCAATATGCACATTTCATAAATTTAAATACCTTTGAATTATTATGGAATTGTACGTGATATATGACCCTCACGCTGAGTGATACCTTTTGGCAACAATCAGTCACATGACCCTGGGAGATGTGGCTTATTCTAACGATAGGAGGAGCCAAGGGCTCTCATGCCATTCATGTTGTACGTATATTACGGAGTTAAAGAAGGTCCTGATGGTTTGGCTCGAAGGAAGAGGGTACTATCCTCGAAACGCTTAAACCAGTTAGGATGATGGTGTCCTCCCAAGTTTTGGAGTACTCTAAGTGGATTGATTTAAAATGGCCCCTGTGACATCGGGCTACACAAACATGGCCGCCAACCGGGGACCAGCCAGACTAAGGGAAAATGGCCGCCATCAGCTACAGCATGCTGCCAGGATCTTCCCTGTGCCCTCTGCAACGCTGCATTTTTCATTAAAAACATAATCTTGCTTTCAACAAGTCCTCAGTCAGAGACTAATAAATAACGTTAGTTTCCTAAGCATATGTTTTCCTTTTTATTTATTTTTTGGAATAGTTATTCAAGTGGTCGCCAACCTTTCGGACCTCACGGACCACTAAACTCACAACTTCGAATCCCGCAGACCACTAACCTGAATTATTCATGCCTTATACACACAATGCTCCAGCTCTCTGCCCCTGTACCCCTTGATCACACTGCTGCCTTATGCTCACAATATTCTCTGGCTGTGTCATCGTCCCACCCCCCCCCCTTTGCATTCTGCATTACACTGCTGCCCTACATAGACTTGTCATTGGATCTCACCTCCTTATCCAGCCATGTGCTCGTGCTCCATGCTCTCTCCCACATCTGTGATCATCGCTGCCATTGGAAGTCCCTCCTTCTTCATCTCCTGCTCTCTGCATTACTCCTGGTGCCTCCATCCTGCACGCTGATAGTATTGACTGTCAGCCGGCATTGAGAACAACACTGGAAACAACATTTGGTGGTATACATCTGCCACAATGCTAATTTGCGGTGGAATCCCTGGGGACTGCCAAATGTTTCTTGGTTGGCGCCCGCTGGTTTATATATTGGTTATAATGTACGTTCAAGTTTTGGTTGTAGTGAGTAAGGATTAGAAGATCTTGAGATTTTATGGCTGTTTGTCCTTTCCTGAGATCACCTTTATTGAGCCTGTAAAGTAAAGATACGTCTTCCCAGCAAAACACATACCCTAGTGAAGACCTGCCTCAATTTTATACATTTTTCCTGTTCCACATTTTTTTTTTAAATAAAAAGGCTTTCATAGCTGTCTGCATCTCTTTTGAAAAGATTTTTTTGGTGTTTTGGTGAAACCTGTTTTTTGGGAAGGCTGTAAGGAAAATGTCCCTTTTTAGAAAAAAAAAAATAAACTTGACAGATGTCTTGATTTTTGTCCATTGTACCCCCCCCCCCCCAAAGAAAAAAAAGTCTGCATTTCCCTGCCAAGCCAAGTTTGTAAGTATTAACTGCCTAAGTAATATATTTGAATCTCTACAAAATCTGCTTGATGATGGTTATTTATGCTTTTCATAAACTATGCATACCAGAACAATAAACTGTTACACACCTACAAGGCACAGATTATTTGAAAGTTGTTTAGCCCGTTTTCATGCCATTGCTATGTTTTCATCTACTACTCATAGGATAACAGCTCATTCCAGAGTGTGCAGCTGATATACCCTCCTTTGTTAGGGCCCTCTTGTCTTCATGCCATTTTTCCCATCCATAATCCTTTGAGGCTGGATTAGCCTAAAACAGCAAAGTAGCCAGATGTCTGATTCTGAGAGAGTCCCAAAGGACCGCTACGGAAGGCAAGTGAATTCGTTCAGGGCTGTAGATCAAAGGTACCTGAGAATAACTTATGGGCACGTAATTTGTGTCACATCTTTTATTATCACTCAGGAAAAATAATCCATTGCACCTATTATTGGTGTCTGCATAATAATCAATCAGGGCAGTTGTTTTTCTTAAATAATATCTTAGCATTATTAAAACTAATTTGACAAATCTGTGTCTAATGCTTTTGCCTTTTAAGCTATCAAATCTCCAGAGTCTGTAGTGAACACATCATTTGCCAATGACCGCACAATCAATTAGCACACTTTATTTAAAACTGGATTTAGTAAATGTATACATAAGCCATGTTATTTAGATCTGAGCCTTTTAATTGTCCACGTGGGCTTCCATTAACTCCTGCAACCTTTTATAACCATTGTCCATCAACCGAGTCATAGCTACTTTATTTGTGGCAGCTTGACCACGGCTTTACCAAACTAACTTGTTTTTGGATTGGTTGCCACTTAAGTTTAATTTTTGGGACCATAAGGAATATCCGAGTTGCACAAGCATTTTTATTGGTTTCAAATTCTGTATTAGTCTTAAAAGTTAATTGCAAAAGAAATGCTCAATGATACAAATTGTGGCCCAGTCAAAATCCAGTTGGTCGTCTTATGCAATATTTTGTATTTTGCCACCACTGTGTTTTAGTCTTCATGAGAAGGATGCAACTGGTTGTCTTATAGTGCACATAACTATTTTTTTTGGCTTAAAGAAAACCTGTCAAGGGAGAAGTGTGGATGCTGCAATTCCTTCTGGAAATGCTAGTTACCTGGTTGTTGACCCTTTTGTTATTTTAAGTCTCTGACCTGGCCTGAGTATGAATATAAAGGCTTCTGACTGTTATTTGACTTCCCTGATCTGTATACAAGCCAAGCAACTAGCATTTTCAGAAGAAAATTAGTAATATAGAGCTCTATTTCTTGATCATACTGTACAGCAGTGGTCCTCAACCCTGGCCTACAGGGCCCACTAACAGTCCAGGTTTGCAAGATAACTGAAATACATCCCAGGTGATATAATTTGCTGCTCAGTGATTGCAGTACTCTAGTCTGCATCCCCCCAAGGTAATACTTAAAATCTGGCCTGTTAGTAGGCCCTGAGGACCGGAGTTGAGGACCACTGCTGCACAGGACACAGAATCCTTCTTTATAACAATGGGTTATATACAGTATCTCACAAAAGTCAGTACACCCCTCACATTTTTGCCTACGAGCAGGAAGTTATAGAGAAAGGCTCATTACACAATAAGGCTGCTAGCCCAGAGACCCGCCTCGTAGTGGTTACAGTAAACCGACAAGGTAACATTCCTAATAGGTTAGAAGGATGCCCTGTGAAGGGCTGAGAGAACAAGGTGTAGTTTCCACTGTGCAACGTGAATCATACAAGGGGAGCAATATGCACAACACGCTGCACAAATGCCTTAACCAAAGAATCCCTGATGTCCACAAAGGCTGAATTGAGTCTGAGCTGACAAGGCCTCCTGACCCCTTTCTCTATTCTCTTTTGCAATCTGCCTTGTGCAGTACACATAACCATCAAGAGTGCTGAGAGAAGAGGTAAAGCCTTTCATGTTATCCACTGTAAGCTTCTGGTGGTGTGCAAGAATCGCTGTGCTGTCTGTGTGGGATACAGTGATGGCATCCAGGAAAAAGCAAGGTCAAAGGAACCCCCGATTCTATTGCTGCGACATCACATTTAAAACTTTTAGAGCTCATGCTGCTCAAAACCCACAACGATCAGAGTCAGCATACTGGGGACCAACTTTAAAGGGCTAAGCTTCACTTACTGTGGCAGAGCTTTTCAGTAACAGAGCAGGATTAAGGGCTCATTCACATCATACGTGCATGGAAACTTAATGGGAAAACCGAGCAGATTTCCCTTGCAGTGACATGAGTTTACATCAGTTTTAATGCTCGTTTCAATGAGTTTTTATGCATGTTGACATCAGTTCTCATGCACGTCAGTTATGTGGCCCACACTAATGTTGATTTAATGTCAGTTTTTTCCATGCAGAGAACTGCATACAGGTTGCAGATATCCTGCACAGAAAAATCGACACGTGGTGTGAACAGGGCACATAGCGAACCATCGTTTTCTTTGAGCCCTTGCAGAACACATGCAGAAAAACAGACATCTCTTCACCAAGGTGTGAATGAGGCCTTAAAAGGTACAGTCCTCAAAGGCTCACCTGCAAAGTCAATAAAAGGAAAGCTGCACAGGAAAGCCAAAGTGCTATTGAGCAGCTACAGCATGACAGAAGGATCTTAAGGGATGAAACCCCAGCAAAAAAAGAGGAGATTAAGTTCACAAAGGAGTGAGAACATCCACAAACTAGAAAAATATTGATAAAAAAAATTCAGAAATTAGGGTTTTTAGGTGCCATTAGAAACAAACCAATGAATAAATAATAAAATGATTCAAAATTTTAATATACAAATATTAAAATCTTTGTTTAAAAAAGCATTTGTCGATTACATATGACATTATCACAAACATTCCTCGATATGTTAAAATATACATACATAATCAATCATCACATAAATCTACAAAATATTTGTGTGTAGAAAACTAACTACAATATATATATATATAAAGATTAGACAAACATATGTGTTTACAGTTGCTGGGTCCATAAAGGGAACATAACACCCCCTTTGATCAGT
The DNA here is from genome assembly GCF_965119305.1 of Pelophylax lessonae. Taxonomy (NCBI): domain Eukaryota; kingdom Metazoa; phylum Chordata; class Amphibia; order Anura; family Ranidae; genus Pelophylax; species Pelophylax lessonae. Next base: position 662,651,275 of record NC_138768.1, on the reverse strand, counting down.
ATACATCCCAGAAACTTAAAAAAAAATATTTCAATGAAAATTAAAACCAGATGAAGGACACTTAGGATTTATCTAATAAATGATTTTAGAATATTGAAGCTAGCTTGGGGTGGGAAGGGTTTTAAAGGCTTGTCCCTACAGCTTGTGTAACTACCTACAGTATCGCACAAAAGTGAGTACACCCCTCATATTTTTGTAAATATTTTATTATCTTTTCACGTGACAACACTGAAGAAATGACACTTTGCTACAATGTAAAGTAGTAAGTGTACAGCTTGTGTAACAGTGTAAATTTGTTGTCCCCTCAAAATAACTCAACACACAGCCATTAATGTCTAAACCGCTGGCAACAAAAGTGAGTGCACCCCTAAGTCAAAATGTCCAAATTGGGCCCAATTAGCCATTTTCCCTCCCTGGAAGTTTTCCCTCCCTCCACTGGAAGTTCAACATGGCACCTCATGGCAAAGAACGCTGAGGATCTGAAAAAAAAAATTGTTGCTCTACATAAAGATGGCCTAGGCTATAGGAAGATTGCCAAGACCCTGGAACTGAGCTGCAGCACAGTGGCCAAGACCATACAGTGGTTTAACAGGACAGGTTCCACTCAGAACAGGCCTCGCTATGGTCGACCAAAGTAGTTGAGTGCTCATGCCTTAGTGTCATATCCAGAGGCTGTCTTTGGGAAATAGATGTATGAGTGCTGCCAGCATTGCTGCAGAGGCTGAAGAGGTGGGGGGGGTCAGCCTGTCAGTGCTAAGACCATACGCCGCACACTGCATCATATTGGTCTGCATGGCTGTCATCCCAGAAGGAAGCCTCTTCTAAAGATGATGCACAGGAAAGCCCACAAACAGTTTGCTGAAGACAAGCAGACTAAGGACATGGATTACTGGAAAAAAGGGTGAATATATTGCGCTTAAACACTTAAAACACAACCAAAAAAGTGCTTGTGTGCATAAACATATAAATAAATAAATATATATATACTAGTGAATAAATATATATGAATAAATAGATAAATATATATGTTGTGAAAAAGTCCTTAGTGAAATATATCAACAGTCCTTAAAGTGCCCAGTGCAATACGGATCTCTCAGCAATGACTGAAAATCACTTTAGCTTCAAGTGAGGGACCTCCACCATAGGGACTTTCTCCACCCAGTGGATGATCCCCTGATGACGTCAGCGCGTCTGACGAAACGTGCGTCGGGAACGTGAGACCGTGGAGTTCCGGGTTGGTGATACGCAGGAACAGAGGAGCGTCCCGTACACCGAACCCATGCTGCATTTACCCCATGAAGGCATTCTGTATATGATGTTTGAGTAAGTGCATTTCTATTAATAAACCCCAATATTAGAACATACTACACTATCGGAGTTTCCTTATCTTTTTCCCCATACCACCCTGGAAATACTTGGAGTTCCTTGTGCGAGCTGAGCCATATTAAGGGACCTGAAGGATAGCTTGGAGGCATTTGTGGACCTTATATGCTGTTTTAGACCCCCTGTAATTAAGGGGTCCACATGCTTCGGTAAGAAGTATTTACCCTGAGCACTGGGTGGAGAAAGTCCCTATGGTGGAGGTCCCTCACTTGAAGCTAAAGTGATTTTCAGTCATTGCTGAGAGATCCGTATTGCACTGGGCACTTTAAGGACTGTTGATATATTTCACTAAGGACTTTTTCACAACATATATATTTATTTATCTATTTATTCATATATATTTATTCACTAGTATATATATATTTATTTATTTATATGTTTATGCACACAAGCACTTTTTTGGTTGTGTTTTAAGTGTTTAAGCGCAATATATTCACCCTTTTTTCACTATTTATGCGTATACACGTTTTTATTGCAGCTTGCACTATGGAAGCAATTCCTCACATATAATCAACATTTGACTAATAATTTATTATCGAATATCGCCATTTGCGCAGTTTCTTTTGGGTTACCAATTCGTTATTTACATGGATTACTGGAACCATGTCCTTTGGTCTGATGAGGCCAAGATAAACGTATTTGGTTCAGATGGTGTCAAGTGTGTGTGGCGGCAAACAGGTTTAGAAGTACAAAGACAAGTATGTCTTGCCTACAGTCAAGCATGGCTTGTGGGAGTGTCATGGTCTGGGGCTGCATGAGTGCTGCCAGCACTGGGGAGCTACAGTTCATTGATGAAACCATGAATGCCAACATGTACTGTGACATACTGAAGCAGAGCATGATCCCCTCCCTTCGGAGACTGGGATGCAGGGCAGTAGTCCAACATAATGACCCCAAACACACCTCCAAGACAACCACTGCCTTGCTAAAGACGCTGAGGGTAAAGGTGATGCACTGGCCAAGCATGTCTCCAGACCTAAACTCTGTTGAGCATCTGTGGTCTCTTAACATCCACCAGCTCCGTGATGACGTCATGGAGGAGTAGAAGACGACTCCAGTGGCAACCTGTGAAGCTTTGGTGAACTTCACGCCCAAGAGGGTTAAGGCAGTGCTGGAAAATGGTGGCCACATAGGTTGAAGTAGTTATACCTGGAATGATACCTGCACCTACAGGCATCCTCCCAGCGTGGAATTTTTCAGCTGGCGATTGCGTTTTTAGCCACTTGACCACTCCTGCGGTTGGCAGAAGGGGATTTCACTGCTGCATTTCTTGTATTTTACCATCCCATTGTGGAGCCTGGGAGCTCTGCAGCCGCTGGCAATGGCTGCACAGAACAGAGAGAGAGTGGAACTGACGTAGTTCCTCTCTCCCTTTTTTGACCCTGGAAACCGGGAGCGACGAGTGTGTCCTCACTTCCGACCCCTTTGTTTACCGTTGGCAGCCAGGAAGGCAGCCAATGTTGTTCATCCTTTGTGATAGCAATAAAGTTAATCCAAAAAAAAAAAGTGTGAAAAAATCAAGTTTTGTATAAAATAGATGATGATAAAAAAAAAAAGTAAAGCCACCCTGTCCCCCGTGCTTATCAGCAAATGCTAATGCATATGTTACTCCTGCACGCATATGTTAACGGTGATTGCACTACACAACGTTAGAGCGAGAGCAATATTTCTAGCATCAGACATCCTGTGTAACTCTCAACTGGTAACCTGTAAAGAAGTTTAAAGTGACGCCTATGGAGAGTTTTAAGCACTATAGTTTGCCGCCATTACCCGGGCAGATACAATTTTAAAGTGTGACACGTTGGGCAACATCATCTTTCACATTATACAAAAAATTGGGGTAAATATGGGGGCCTCCTTTCTTGCCAAGGGGATTTCCACCTAAGGCTACGTTCACATGTTGCAAATCGCGGGACACCTGTGCGTTGCCGTTGATTTGCAATTGCACCCCCAAACGCTGTGCGATGTTGCCGTAATTTCTGCCTGCCGAATCGCAGTAACATCGCGCAAACAAAATCGCGGGTCGCATGACACCCAAAAAAGGTACAAGAGCTTCTTTGAGGCGTCAAATCAACGGCAACGCACAGACGTCCCGCGATTTGCAATGATTTCTGGATCGCGGGCAGAATCGCGGTGATTCTGCCCGCGATCTGCTACGCCAACATGTGAACGTAGCCTTAACCAAGACATTGTTCATCCCTCCCTGTGTCCTGCCCTGAAACATCCCCAAGGAAATTTCTCTCCACTGTCTGCCTGTAGTATGTGCTGTGAAGGGCTAGCTCTCGGGTACAGCCTACTTTAAAAAAATCAAATTCCCTTTTTGTCCTTTTAATTGCTAGGTGGATTTGACAAATCTATGGTCTAAAGCAGGGATGTCCAACCTTTTGTCCTTCCTGGGCCACATTGGAAGAAGAGGAATTGTCTTGGGCCACACATAAAATACATCAACAATAAGGATGAGTGGCAGAAAAATTTGGGCAGATGACAAGTTACAGATCACTGATATAGATAATGTACCTATCTGAGTAATAAAACTTAATTTTTTTGTAATTTTTATTACTTTATTATTTATTTATTATTTATTATTTTTTTAAAAGAGGGCAACATAAAAACTAGTGCAATATTTGAAACGTTTTTTTTTTGATAAACGAACACATCAATATCTGGTTTGATGGATGTAGTAGCAAATCTCAAATGATTCTCAAAATGGCCATCCGATATTTTGGTTCTAATTTTGCCCTTCCTGTGCTTCATCCTGGAAATTAGTTGTTCACAAATATGGGTGCTGCCAAAAACTGATGATTTGAATAAGGCATGATTGTGAAGAGTGGGATATTTTTCTTTGGGAATAAAAAAATTCTAAAAGTCTAGTACAGAGACACTGAAAGTTTTGGTATTGGCTGCATGTGTAAATGCATTTTTACAACCCCCCCCCCCCTTTTTTGACCCTGGAAACAGGGAGCGATGAGTGTGTCTTGTGTTAGGCCGTTTTCATAGCCGTCTTAGGCCGCAGGTGGGACGCCCCTGGTCTAAAAGAATTAGGCTTCACCTTTCACTGTTAAGGCACTCTTACCAGATCCATTACTGTTTTTTTGGGCTTTTTAGCATTTGGCATCTTGTTTCTTAGATTTGTAAGGCTGCCATATAGTCTTCTGTTCCCACATTTGTTACGTTTTACCAGGTAAAAGTTCAGCCCTTCTCTGATACCCGGTTCAGGCGTAAGGTTTTTCAAGCTGCTTTGTGATCTCTGGTGAGCTTCCTATAACCCATGATTATGACTAAGGATTTCTTGCCCTTTAGGCCTCTTTCCCACTTGTGCCACCTGGCAGCGATTTTGACGCAACTTTGACTGGACTTGCAATGCCTGTGTAATCTTGAAGTCTATGGACCTCAAGTTGCATCAAAATTGGACCAAAGTAGTGCAGGGACTACTTTGAAGTTATTGCGACTTGAAGTTCCACAGATATGCATGGTACTCATTGGAAATCATGGGGTACGACTTGTCATGCGACTTTGCAGTTCCCAAGTCGCAGAAAATTATTTTACAGCAAAGTAAAAAATCCTATTTGTCTTTCGTTCATTGACGGACACAGCTCCATATCGTCTTTGACCCTTGGGTTATGCTGTTCGCCATTGGAGTAGGACACTAGGTGGAAAAAAACCGACTACGTACATAGGGCAGTCCTAGGGGGTATACTCCCACTTCCTGCTATACTGGATAGGGGCTGGCCAGCGAGTTAAACGTCTCGCAAGGACGCATAGCCCTGGTCATGACCTGTGTTGCAGCGTACCTCTGGCCCGGAGCACCCCTATTCCAGGATGGTGCCCAAACGGTTCCGAGGTGTGGTGAGTAGGGTCTCCTCTCGCCTCTGGTGAATTCTCATGGTGGACGCGGGCCGCTCTCCGGGTTGGTAGGCCCCCCCATGTGCCCTTCCTTCCCTGCTTCTCTAGATACGGCCCCTTTAGTCTGCAGAGTGTCTGTGACAGCTATGACTCTTCGCCGTATGATTTGGCTAAAATGCTGGTCTGCGGACCAGGCTTCTAAAAGGGTGCTGACCAATCTCCCCTTTGTAGGAGATTGCCTGTATGAAGCTTCTATGGAAGAGATCATTAAAGGTCTTGCGGGAGGTAAGAGTACCCTGCTTCCATGAGTCACCAAGAGCAAAGAGTCACAGCTGTCACAGGCACTCTGCAGGGTAAAGGGGCTGCATCCAGAGAGGCATCACAGATATACTGTAACCCCTGTACCAACTGGTCCGCCAGCTCCGTCAGCTCAGGAGGATGCTAACCCCTCTTCCAAATCCTGGCACAGAAGCTTTGCCCATTCCGTTAATGTCTTGGAGACCAAGGTTATGGCAAACACCGGCCTCAAATTGAACTGGCCACGGTAAAAAGGTATCGGACCAGAGACTCCGCTCTCTTGTCCCCCGGGATCTTTAAAGAACAAATAGTCACGTGGGTGGGACGCTACGCGTCGGGACAGAGCGATAGGCATATCAGAAATGTTTGCAGGTTACGAGCTCACGGCTTGTGGATGATCTGCTGTCGTGTTTTGAAATGTGAGTGTTTTTACAGTTCTATTCAAAATTATTCAACCCCCACTGAAATTGATGGTTTTGGCCAGTTTGACATTGATTTTGATCATTCAGTCATCCTGCTTACAATTAAATCAAAGAGGCACGTGTAGGTCAGACAAATATGAATTAACATTTATAATGAAATAACCACAAATGTCTTTTCTGTGCTCACATCATTATCAGTTTTATTCAACCCCCAAGTGACATTCAATCTTAGTACTTAGTACAACATCCTTTTACAGTTATAACAGCTTTTAAACGTGAAGCATAGCTTGAAACAAGTGTCTTGCAGCGATCTACGGGTATCTTCGCCCATTCATCAAGGGCAAAAGCCTCCAGTTCAGTCACATTCTTAGGCTTGTGCACTGCAACTGCTTTCTTTAAGTCCCACCAGAGGTTCTCAATCGGATTTAAGTCTGGTGGCTTTGATGGCCACTCCAAAATATTCCAGCCTTTAATCTGCAACCATGCTCTAGTGGACTTGGAGGTATGCTTGGGATCATTGTCCTGTTGAAAGGTCCAACGTCTCCCAAGCCTCAGGTTTGTGACGGACTGCATCACATTGTCATCCAATATCTCCTGGTACTGAAGAGAATTCATGGTACCTTGCACACGCTGAAGCTTCCCTGTACCTGCAGAAGCAAAACAGCCCCAAAGCATGATTGACCCCCCGCCATGCTTCACAGTAGGCAATGTGTTCTTTTCTTCGTAGGCCTTGTTCTTCCTCCTCCAAACATAGCGTTGATCCATGGGCCCAAACAGTTCTAATTTTGTTTCATCAGTCCACAGAACACTATCCCAAAACCTCTGTGGTTTGTCCACATGACTTTTGGCATACTGCAGTCGACTCTTCTTATTCTTTGGAGACAGCAAGGGGGTGCGCCTGGGAGTTCTGGCATGGAGGCCTTCATTACGCAGTGTGCGCCGTATTGTCTGAGCAGAAACTTCAGTACCCACATCTGACAAATCTTTTCTCAGTTCCTCAGCAGTCACACAGGGACTTTTCTCCACACTACGCTTCAGGTAGCGCACAGCAGTCGAAGTCAGCATCTTCTTTCTGCCATGACCAGGTAGCGTTTCAACAGTGCCCTTTGCCTTGAATTTGCGAATGATGCTTCCTATGGTGTCTATTGGTATGTTTAACATCTTTGCAATCTTCTTATAGCCATTGTCCTTCCTGTGAAGAGTAATCACCTCTTTTTTTTGTCTTCCTGGACCATTGTCTTGACTTCACCATGTTTGTAACTACACCAGTAAATGTCTAGAAGGAGCTGAGTATCACAGTCATTTTAAAGCTGCCTAATTGGTGCTTATTAGGCTTTATTGCTGCTCCCTGACATCCACAGGTGTTTTCAATACCTAATTAGAAAACACTTCAATGAACCTCTGTTCTTCAGAGTGGTAGTCTTTAAGGGGTTGAATAATTGTGTCAATGAAGAATTCACAAAATAAACATTTACTACTGTATTACAAAACCAATTGATGTCATTTTAGTTGCATATGGTTCTTTAAGAAGTCCTTGTAGGATTTCATTCTGAATACAATTACAAATGTACACTAAATTCCCTAAAACCCTTTACAGCATTGGGATTGTTCTGAAATTGAATAATTTTGAATACAACTGTAGCTACCCTTGTATCTCAATAAGTTGCCAAACATTTTTACACTATTGGAAGCTTTATTTCCTTCTCCATATCATCACCTTACAGAGGATAAATTTGGAGAGCCAGTTAGAGTATTTCAGGCGGGACACCCGCCCACCTCCATCACATTTTTCCATCTGCTGGGTTTACAAAGGGATTGCATCGGGAAGCATCGTGAAGATTTAAAGGGAAAGATACCTAATTAGGCTGTAACCTTACAGCCCTAAGGTGAGAGGCTAGTGCACTTGGAGTTGTCACATTCGTTTTTGGATCCTTTTAGACACCAATCTTTTTTCAACCTTGGGTGAAGGGATTTCAGCACCATTTGGATGTAAATTGGAAATCGCTTTCACTTTTTCCACGCTTTTATATGGACTCAGTTTGAAGATCGTTATTAATTTAGTCACTTTATGTGTATTTTTATCCTCAAATTGTTGAGATCATTCCATATTTCAGCACATACACCTTTATTATTTGTGTACCCATTGACACTTTTTTATCTTCAGCATTTTATTGCTTATTGCACATGGTTATTTACTGCTATGCATTCGTATTAGCTCATACACCTTTACTGGCATTTTTACATGTCCATCTATATATTTGAGTATATTTGATAGCGCAGCACCACCACCTTTTTATCAGTTGGGTGAAGAAACCTCTGGGCAGGGGCACAGGTATCATCTGCAGGCAGAAGAGTACTCTTAGAAGAATATTAATTTTTATAATATTTGCACACCCCAGCCAGGTGAAAGCAGTTTTGTTCCTTTGCGATAAATCCCTTCTAATTGCAGTAAGTATTGGGGGATAATTGGCAGCGTACAGGGTATCGAAACGATCCGTGAGCTGAATGCCCAGATATTTTAAAGAGGGTTTGACCCAGGTAAAAAAGCAGCCTGGAGGTTGCTTGCCAAAGAAGGGGGCAACTGAATGGAAGGATTTCAGATTCTGGGAAATTGATTTTGAAATTGGAAAGTGTTCAAAAATGCTTGCATTCTCGCATCAGGTTGGGCAGTGAAATCAAGGGGTCCGTAAGGTGGAATAGCACATCATCGGCATACGCTGACAGATTGTGTTCAATATTACCGGCCTTCAATCCCTTAATAATCATATTCGCTCGCACTTTGCACAATAAAGGTTTGAGTACCAAAGCGAGAAAGGGGGCACCCCTGCCTTTTCCCCTTCCTGATCGAGGACCTGGAGGAGAAAAGTCAGTAAAACCTTGACCTAAGAGCTTGGGGTTGAATATAAGGCCATAATCCATTTGTGCATATTTGGTCCCAACTCCAGGTTCTTCAACACAGCTTGTAGGTAGGACCAATCAACTCGATCAAATGCTTTTTCTGCATCTGTTGACAAAATTATGTAGGGCAAAGGATCCTGACAGTTGTGGGCCCAATGAATGAGTTATATCACTTTAATGGAATTATCTCTAGCTTAACGACCTGTAATACAACCTGTTTTGGTCCGGATGGATAATATGGGCCATAAGGTGTTTCAATCAGTTCGCTAAAATTTTCGCCAGAATTTTTATATCCACATTAAGAAGGGATATGGGACGGTAGCTTTGGGGTACAGTCAAATCCTTACCTTCCTTCAGGAGCACTGAAATGTGAGCTAAAAGAGCCTCTGGGGGAATTGCACTACCCCCTGCTATAGAATTAAAATAATTGCACATGGAGTTTGACAGAATTGAAAAAAATAACTTGTAGTATGCCTTGGGGAACCCATCAGGGCCTGGACTTTTCCCACTAGGCAGGGACTTCACAATTTCATTAGAAGTGATTGGGGACTCCAAAGTGGAGCGTTGTTCATCCGTTAGTGGACGAAGGCCAGCAGAGGCTAAATATTCGTGTATAGCGGTTAGCTTGGCTGCCTTAGCATCTGGGGCTAAGTTTGAAACTAAATTGTATACTTTAGTGTAATAATTGTGGAACCCCGAGGCAATTTTAAAGGACTGGACAAAGAGCTCTCCAGAAGAAAAGTGAAGCTTATGTGCATACAGTATGTTTGGGCACGTTTCTTTCGGAGAGCTCTTGCAAGCATACGACCACATTTATTGCCATGCTCATAATACTTATGAGACAAATATCTTAACTGCTTAGGGGCTTGTCGAACCAGCAAGCATGAGAATAGCTCTTTTAGTTCCGTCAACCTCGTCAATGCCTCGGGGTCTCCACTATGTTTATGCCAAAGTTCAGCCTGCTTAAGTGCAAAGAGTACCCTTTGGCGCTTTTTTGAGCTTGGTGCCAAGGGAGATCGGCTCCCCCCCCCCCCCCCTCACCACTGCTTTATTATGGCCTTCCAGAACAATCCCTTTGCTAATGCCCTCCATACTGTTTTATCGGAAATAATGGGTCAAGACCTCTGTGACTCCTGAGACCACCACAGCGTCATCCAGCAGATTTTCATTCAATCTTCACGACCAAGACTTATGGGTGCCAGGTGGTAAGGCAAAACTAACCATTACCGGACGGAGCATGATCAGAGATAGTAATGTTCACTATGGATGATGCCTGCCAAAGCTCAAGGACAGGATGAGCTACACAGAGAAGATCAATACGGGTATATACGTTGTGGACTTTAGAATATTAGCTAAAGTCCCTATCGGAGGGGTGTAGCTTTCTCCAGCTATCTATCAAAAGGTGATTCTGAAGGGATTTGCAAAGGGTTTGAGAAAGGCGTACAAGTGGGAAGGTCGCTTATGAGATGTGTCAAGGGAAGGGTCTGGACTAACAAAGTCTCCCCCAAGGATCAGGGAACCTTCCTGTAAATTCAGCCAATCGCTCCAAGGCCGCATCAATGAAGGTGAGTTGGTTGGTATTTGTGGCGTAGATCATGGCAAACATGAACATTTTCCAAGCAATAGTCCCTTTCAAGAAAACATTGCGACTCTGAGGGTCCACCCGGTTTCCGGGGGGGGGGGGGTGAAATGTGCAAGATTTATGTATCGCAATAGCTGTGCCCCTAGACTTGGATACCGGGAATCTGCTTAAAAACCACTGGCTGTTTAAGTGTGTGATTAGCTTAGGTACTGATTGAGGTGTGAAATGGGTCTCCTGCAGAAAAATACTTTTTCAGTTCACACCATGGCTTGCTACGTTTGCATGGAGAACAAAGACCCCAAATAACATTATAAGAAATTTCCTTAAGAGATGCCATTAGAAATCCGGAGGGCGGGCGGGCCACTAAGGATGCCAGCGAGCTTGGTGTGAGCAACAAAGCAAGAGGTACTGCCTGGAAGAGGAGGGAGAGGAAAAAAAGGGGAGAAAAAAGAATAAACATGGAAAATTAACATGAGCAATAAAAGAAACCTAACTGAGTGGTAATAACCAAACCAAAATTCCAAATGTATATAGGCTAGGCGCCGGGCACCACTCCCGAGGGAGAGGTCCCTGAGCCTCAACCTATGGTCCCAATAGGGATCCATACCCTTACAGGTATGGCCTACGTGGGGGAACATGTGCTAACTTTAAAGGAACATTGGGGGGTGTTCATCCCCAGTCCATCGCATCTTATGAGTTGCAAAGTCAGGGGTGGGGTGGGGGGGAGAGATCCTTGCAGTGTACCCAAAGGTTCCAGTCCTGGGCTTTAGCAGCGAGTCTAGGGCACATTAAATAGCTCAATATTTTTGAGTCTTTCGGCGGGTTTTCCGGGATACGGATCAATTGGAGCAAATCCGTTCTGTTTCCCCTGGATCCAGACGCAAAGACCCTTGCAGCTCCTTCCCCCCTACTGTGGGTTGATGATTTTAAATATCTGGGTATCAGGATTACCAGAGATTCTAGGGATTACCTCTCTCAGGAGAGAGAATTTGTGTGGGTCCCGCAGCGGCACCACCTGCACAGTTGTGAACCTAGCCTTATGCAGCCATGTTATTTTAGTTTTTTTTTTTTCCCCCAGTAAACAATTTCAGTTTGTTATTTTAATTAAATTGTACAGATTATAGGTCAAACATACTGTATACACCCAAAGAATTCAAAGGGCTAGACTTTTCCTTTCAAATACAGCGGACACCCTCACTCTCTCATTGAAGCCTCCAATTCCTGTGTTCAGAAGAAATGAGATTAGGGTGAGTAATTTCAGCTTGAGCTAATGAGCTCTGTAAACAGATTTGAGGACAAAATCTATAGTGAAAATGATGTGAAACAGAGCCTAAAATCTCCATCTGCAAGATTAGTAGGGGAATACAAAAGATCAACTTAATGCAATATTGCATATTTACCCTACTAAAAATATTTGAAACATTTTATTTGTCTTGACTGTAATAAATAAAGACAAATTTTCACAAAATAACTGTATATTACCTTTTAAATGATATTGCCTTCTATCATACAGAAAACCATTTGTAAAGAAATAATAGGTCAGATATATGTGGTGTAGACCAAACAGGCAGAAAAAGATGGATTCCCATCTTTATCAGCAAAGTAATTGTGCGTTTGGCTCAGGATGAAGCTTGTGCTGTTGAGCAGTCTATAACTGCCACAGGTTGACAGGCAGTTTCCGCTAGGGTCTGCACAGGAGGCCTACCTAATATGCTGTCTGCCCTAAGGGCCTATGGGAGCGCAGCTGGATTATTATGTTAATGCATAAGCCTCCTGCCCTCTTCCTATCCCAGCTGGGCTCCCTGTTGTGCAGTTCTGCTTTTTCCTGACAGTATAGTAATATGCCTCGTGATTGAAAGGGCAAAAGGGCTAAAAAAGGAAAAAAAATGAACAGGTCTACAAAGAGATGTCAGTGAACCAGTGGAAGGATTTCTTCTTGTCAGCGTCTTAGGAGCTTGTTTGTAAATAGAGATGTCGACAGTTTGAATCCAAGAAACCATTTTTAAATGATGAATGAACTTTGTTTCTTTAACAAAGTATTTCACAAGACCGTCAGTAAGTCACATGACCCATTCTGTTTTATCCTTAATTTTTTTTTATATATTTGCACAGCTGCAGATAGTTCTGTGGAAACCTTCCAGCCTTTTTTTTGGCCTACCGTACTTCAGCATGTCACTTGCAGTAGACTGAGTCAGGGATAACGCTTTGAGTTTTAGCACAATGACAGCTAGCAGGTCATGCTGAGATTAGTAGCTCCTCAGCAGCTGCAGCTTTAGGCCCATGTCATTAGTGATTCTTCACCAGTGACAGAACTGCTAAAGTTTAGCGATTTCTTATACGGTTGCTCTGTCACTACCTGTTCTTGCCTTTATAGAGCCCTGTCACTGTAGCGAATGGCCTGTTTCACATGGCTGGTCAGGGGACAGTAAAAAACGTGGTTGAGCCATGGGTATAGCACCCACCTAAAACATTACATGCATCCGGAAGGGAGCTGTGCACATTGCAGCCATGGCAAATTTTATTGATGTCAGTGGGGTCGCGCTGCAACCATGAGTCAATCATGTTTGGTTGTGGTGCAGTGCTTCTATGCAAAACCTCCATTTGGCTGAAAAAGAAAAGTGGATTCAGGTGGTATCTGGATCGCCTCCTAACTGCCTGTAAGCCACTGTATATGACCACCTGAAAAACAGTCCACCCCAGATAGCTTTTCAGAAGGTAGTAGAAAGTGCTGCCCATGTGAAACAAGCCTTAGAGAAGCTGCTAATAGTGACTAAGCTGAATTTTAGTGTTTCTGTGGCTTCACTATGTATATCAAGGGCGTCAAACTCAATTTCATCATGGGGCTTATCGACATTATAGGTGCTCTCAAGGGGGCCGGTTGTATCTGTAGGACTAGACACCCTACCCCCCCCCCCCCCCGCTTACATCAGCTGTCAAGAGCCCTCCACCATATCAGATGTCAAGGGTGCCCCACCCTCCCTTACATCACAGTGCACCCTACTTACTTACTGTGTGCTACTGCAAATCTGTGAAGCAGACAGTGCATGGTCTGGAGGAGGACCTTAGGAGGACTGGAGTCAGCTTCCAGAATCTGCTGAATGCTGAGATTATTGGAGGTGGAGAAGAGGGGGTGCTTCGGTTGCACAGAGAGGTGCAGGATCTGTAAGAGGAGTTCTGTCGTCCTCTCTGCTGCTGACTGCTGAGAAGAGGAGAGGGGCCAAGACCAGCCTCCCCATGGCTGCAGGGAGAAGTACAGGATCTAGCAGAGAAGCTCTGTTGTCCTCTCTGCTGCTGACTGCTGAGAAGGGGAGAGGGGCCAAGACCCAGGGCCGGCGCTACCTGTAAGGCGACCCAGGCAGTCGCCTAGGGCGCAACTCACCAGGGGGCGCCAGCATCCTGCCTGCTGCATGGTGCACCCGTTCCTGGAATCAGTATGGACCGGCGGGTGCGGTGCGGGCGGTGCCCCTCATGCTGTATTGTGCAGCCAGTGCTCGCCTGGGCGCTTTTGAGCTGAGTGTGTGTGAGTCTCTCTCAGGGCTGAGCGCCGGGCTCCAGGCTCCAGCATCGGAAATCTTCGTAGATCAGCAGTGGTGCCGCGCATGCGCATTCCCCTGCCGACGACGTCACCCGGCAGGAGAGACCTCACGACAGCGGGAAGGTTTGACTCAGCGCCGACTCCGCCAGCCACCAGGTAAGTTGTCACTCACCACTCAATCACTGTCTGAAGGGGTTTTAACCCCTTCAGCTTGGGAATGTCCATATCAATGTCTCTGAGTGTTTCATATGGAGACTCGGACACTGAGACATTATGTAAGGATTGGAAGCTGCTGACTGCATCAATTGCTTCATTCACTTACCTACCTGCTTGATGCAAATAAAAATATAAAAATCAATGCCCCCATCCTAAATTGGAGACATTGATCAAGAGACATTGATCTGTATAGTTAGCAAAGCTGCAGCTAATCTTTTATGACATAAGACTTTAATTCTTACAAGTACTCTTAAATTGATGATAAGCTTATAAATCCCTCTCCATGACAGTATAGAAGGTTGTACCTTTCTGATACCACACTAAGTGTATCACACGCTGCTAGAACCAGTACTTTGGGAAATAGTTTTAACTTACATTTAAGTACCCCAGAGGATCGCTGGAGACACACTATCTCACAAAGGTATGGGTTTATGATGTCACATCGTGTGCCGAGGATATGGGGGTGGGGGGGCGCCAATTTTTATTTTGCCTAGGGCGCCAAAAATCCTTGCATCGGCCCTGCCAAGACCAGCCTCCCCATGGCTGCATGGAAAGTACAGGATCTGGCCAAGGAGTTCTGTCGTCCTCTCTGCTGCCGACTGCTGAGACAAGGTGGGAGTGGAGACGATGGTGGTGCCGCAGCTGTGGGAGAGATACGAGGGCCACTTGAAATAGCCTGGAGGGCCAGATTCGGCCCCCGGGCCTTATGTTGGACACATGGGATGTATATGAATTAATTTTTTTTTTTTTTTTTTTTTTACTGGTGCCTTGGAGTTGATTTCCTAAAGACAAATAAGGTTTTTACTTTGCAAAAAAAATTCTTAGTTTAGTAAACTGAGTAAAGCTCTTCAGACTTCAATCAACAATCATATGAAATCAAAAATTCAGTTTTTGTTTTATTTTCCTTGCGTGAGATTGGGTATTCTTTGCAAAGTGAATTTTTACCACATTCACTAAGCTAAGGAAAAAGTCATTGCGAAGTGAAAAGTCCCTACAGTGCATTTTACCTTGAAAGATAATGCCCCTCCCCCCCTTTTTTTTGGAAGAGAAAGATTCCAATTTGTGGTGTGAAGTGGTTTGAAGTTTTATTTGTTTATGATGCATTTTTGCAGATTTTAATTTCTGTCAGTTTTCCCACAATTGTATTACATTGCAATTCGCTGGCACTATTTTCTGTCTACATGTAAATTGGTGAAAACCTTTTATGATATTTTGTTAAGTTAGTCAAAACATTATGAAATCAAAATTGAAAAACTTACATAATTAGGTCACTAAGAATTCTCTAAATTACATCACATAAACAAAGAGGGAATTCATTTAAAATTTTACTTTTTTTACACAAAAAAAAATTGTAAAAGATGTTCACATAGATTCAAGACAGGTTTGTTTTTAATGAAATTGAAATAGTGTGTGTATATATCTTCTCCACTGTGTGTATGTATTGAATTGTTTTTGTAACTGTACTGTCTGCCCTTTTGTTTTTATACAGCTGTATTTACTAGTGCAACTTATAACATCCAAGTAAAAGATATAAAACCAACATATCAGAAAAAATAATAATTCAAAAACAGAATTGCTGAGTTGGACAAAGGATCTTATGTCAGTAATTCCTGCTTTATGTCAGTAATTCCTTATGTCCTTATATCCCTTATGTCCTTATATCCCTTATGTCAGTAATTCCTGTTTTACTGTAGGAATCGTGTTATTTGGATGGTGAGCTGTATTGGATTTACGCCAGACATATCAATTGGGGTTGAGGCCAAATAATTAAATTTTCGTCTGATCTGACCACCTTAAACGCACCTTGACGATTCTGAGGCCACAGAAAAATGTGTTATGATCAGATGAGACTAAAATGGAATTATATTGCCTCAACACCTAATGATATGTCTAGCGGAAATCCAATACCACTTACTATCTAAACACCATTCCTATAGTAAAGCATGGTGGTAAAATCCTGTCATGGGGGTGTTTCTCTGCAGCAGGGGACTGGAGCACTTGTCAGGATAGAAAAAAAATGGATGAGGCAAATTACCATAAAATTCCTTAGGAAAATCTGCAGCCCTCTGTCAGAAAGTTGTCAATGGGAAAAAAGTTTACCGTCTAACACGACAATGACCCAAAGCACACAGCAATGAATGACCACGCAGTGGTTGAAAGAGAAAAGGGTGAATGTCCTTGTCTGGCTCAGTCAGAGACCAGACTCAAACCCCATTGAAAATCTGTGGATTGACTTGAAGACTGCACTCCACAAATGGTCACCATCATATTTAACTGAACTTAAGTAGTTCTGCAAAGAAGAGTGGGCAAATATTGCAAAGTCTAGATCAGGGATCTTCAAACTTTGGCCCTCCAGTTGTTCAGGAACTAAAATTCCCATCATGCCTAGTCATGTATGAGAATGTCAGAGTTTTGCAATACCTCATGGGATGTGTAGTTCCACAACAGCTGGAGGACCGTAGTTTGAGGATCCCTGGTCTAGATGGTCAAAGTTAATAGAGACATATCCCAAAAGACTAAAGACTGTAATTAAAGCAAAATGTGGTCCAACAAGATACTGACATAAGGGGGTGATCCTTTTTCCAACTCAGTGATTCTGTTTTTTGTTTCTTCTGACATGTTGGTGTTATCTTTCACTTGGATGCGATAAGTTGCACTAGTAAATACAGCTGGATTAAACAAACACTGTGTCTGTCTTCATTTCAGGCTGCAAAGTTACAAAATGTGATTATTTTCTATACCCACTGTACATTGGTATATATTGGACCAATGTAAGTATGGATATTACATACCTGAAGGACTGCTGAGGAAGCTGTCAATCACTGTAGTATATAGTGATCTTTTCTGGTCCTGTGTGACTGGTTACCCTTCTGCACAATAACCACAGGGGATAGCTAGTTTGGCGTGATTCCCTGAACACCTAGTGTGTTTTTTTTTTTTTTAATACAAGGCATTCGGTGTTTGGATGAGATGGAGAGGAGGGGCAGTGACACCACATTCTCCACCTCGTCGGATTAGAGAATGCCTTGTATTCATTAAAAAATACAAGGTGTTCTATGAATGGTGGCAGTGCAAGAAAGCGACCTCCTGTGGTCAGTGTGCAGAGGGGAAATCACTACTGTGTTTCCCCGAAAATAAGCCCGGGTCTTATATTCATTTTGGCACCAAAAGACACAGTAGGGCTTATTTTCGTGGTAGGTCTGATCTCCCTCCCTGCCTCTCAGGAATCCTCTGTGTGAACCTACTAAAAGTGTTTGTTTGTAAAATCCACTCTATTACTGTTCTATATAATGTCCAGTGTGTGTTTCTGTAATCTAATTGTGTGAAATACCTTCACTACAGCATCGCTCGGCGCTCAGCTAATCTCCCGCTTTGCTCTCCTTCTCTGCTCATAGCTGTCAGCGGGGGATCTCAGCCCCTTCCCTCTGCAGTGTTCAGAGCAGGTCAAAGAGCTGAGTATTATATTATGCCTTAATTGTGTGAAATTGCTTCAGTACAATGGCGCTCAGCTGATCTTTTGCTCTGCTATCCTTCTCTTCTCATAGCTGTCAGCGGGGTGTCTCAGCCCCTCCCCTCTGCAGTGTTCAGAGCGGGTCACAGAAACACTGAGCGGCGCTGTACTAAAGGTTTTTCACACAATTATGGTATAATATACTCAGCGCCGTGACCTGCTCTGAACACTGCAGAGGGGAGGGGCTGAGACCCCCCCCCCCAACAGCTATGAGAAGAGAAGGAGAGCAGAGCGGGAGATCAGCTGAGCGCCGAGCTGCGATGTACCAAAGGAAACACACACTGAACATTATATAAAACTGTAATATAGTGGATTTTACAAACCCTAAACTAGGGCTTATTTTCAGGGTAGGGCTTATATTACTGCCCTCCCCAAAAATAACAGTAGTTCTTATTTTCAGGGTAGGTCTTATTTTTGGGGAAACACTGTAGGTACAGCTCCCGAAAGATCACAGCTTTCAGTGTAGTAGCACCTACTACTAAAATTGTCATCTTACCCAGAGGGTTGTTCAGGTATGAGATATGCAGATATGCATTCTTACTAGGCATCGACCAATTATCGGCAAAGCTGATTATCAGGGGGCCGATATTCACTTTTGCCGATATATCAGTATCAGCTTCGGAATGGCCGATATTACTGATATTCCAAATATTGCTCATGTAAGGGTAACATTATGTCACATAGCATAATTCCGTTTAGAAATGTTATTGAATATGCCACTCACATATGTACAAAAGATATAAGCAATTCCACATTAGCAGATCTGCATCTCTCACCCACTTGCCATAAGTGATACTGCTCTGTTCAGCATCCACTCAATACTGCTCCGTCCCTCACCCACTCCATCTCCCACCCACTCGTTACCGCTCCGTCTGGCATACGATCTCGGGGGTCATGTGACCACGTGGCCGCCGAGATCATATGCCGGACGGTGCGGTATCACCCGGGTATCACTTGCGGCAAGTAGGTGAGAGACTGAGCGGTATCGGGTGGGATGGAGCGGGTGAGGGACGGAGCAGTATTAATTGGATGCCGAACGGAGCGGTGTCAATCGGGTATCACTTACGACAAGTGGGTGAGAGATGCAGATCTGCTAATGTGGAATTGCTTATATCTTTTGTACATATATGAGTGGCATATTCAATAACATTTGTAAACAGAATTATGCTATGTGACATCATTTTACCCTTACATAAGCATCACCACCTAATGGTTGGAGGAGAAGACTAATCTCAGACCCTGATATAGGATGTACAAAAATCGGCCGATACCAATACGTTGTGACCAATATATCGGTATCAGCCCTGAAAAAAAAAAAACATATCGGTCTATCCCTTATTCTTACATTGTGCCAAGTAATGGCACTGATATGCATTACATATCAGTGGCCCAGCTTTGAATGTGATGTGTATGACCATCTTATGCTAATGTTGAGGTATTCGCGGACTTTGAAAGTGACAGACACCAGTACACAAATGCGTACCCTTTTCATGACCTTTCTCTTCCACACTGGCTGTCTGCTCTGCAGGAGCTGACGTAAATAACACAAAGCTAATGGCTATATCATTAGTTTCCTGTTCACCAATAACCATTCCCCCAAGCTCTCGTGTTTACTGTCATCATAACTGTCAGTAATGAAGAGGTCAGTACCACAATACACATGTATTGGAAATGCATTGGCATGTTGATCTGCAAGTGAAAAAAACACACTTTCTGTCATTAATTTACAATAAAGCATATATGGGTGCATTTTATTGATTTGCTATCTATCAGATTTCATCAATTCACTTTGTGTCACAGGGGGCCTCAAGCTTGGCCCTAGTTGTCCTTGCTGTCCAGTGACCGTGTCCAGCAATAGCCATGCAAAAAAAGTAAAAGCAAAGTATAACTTTTGAATTTTGATGCTGCCCCTTTTATTCAGGTTTAGGAATAGTCAGCATTCTGCGTTCTATTTCCTTACAATTTAGAAGCATAACCTATTACCAAAATAATTCTCTAATAAAATCCCAATGCTGTATATGTTAAGTTCTGAGTGTTGACACAATGATTTTCAGTCGTCTTCAGCCTGGCTGTGTGTGTTGTCTCTGTGTTGTGTTTAGACATCGATTCATGTTCAGAGATAATCCATTTTAGTGATCATAGTAGTGTTTGCTTCAGGCTAGTGACCCTATTGACCTGGCACTGGCCTGCAGCATCTCCTCAAACCTCAGCTGGTGTGCTTTTGGTATTCATAGGGCAGTCATTTCAAAGATCCACCTGCTCTCACACTGAAAGTTCTTGGTTTCAGCAGTGTCCTCATTTTATTATTTCCTATTTAGCTTTTATTATCTGTTGCCATAGACATTAAATATTTGGCTGATCATGTACACTAAATTTATGGCCATCAAACCATTTTTTATTTCTTCAGATGATTTTAGCCTGATGGGAACTGTAAATCATATTTTTTTGACAGAGAGAGGTTTGGTTTAAATGCAGGGCAGGGTTCACTACTTCCTCCCAAAGCTTATACTACTTTAAGAACCTTTTAATAAAGAAATCTTCACCCCTTCTCATACAACTGTGATAAGGTGGTGAGGTCTCCATATACTCCTATGGAGAATCCACTAGAGGCAAATACCGATACATAGGCCTTGTTTAAACCAGCTTCAGCTTGTACAGTACATCTGGAAAGTATTCACAGCACTGCACTCATTCCACATTTTGTTATGTTACAGCCTTATTTCAAAATGGATTAAATTCTTTATTTTCCTCAAAATTCTACAAAAAATACCCCATAATGACAACTTAAAAGAACTTTGTTTGAAATCTTTGCAAATTTGCTAAAAAGCAAAAAATGAAAAAAAGCACATGTACATAAGCATTTGACATGACACTCAAAATTGAGCTCCTGTTTCTACTGACCATCCTTGAGATTTTCCTACAACTTCATTGGAGTCCACCGTCAGTAGATTGGACATGATTTAGAAAGGCACAAACCGGTCTGTATAAGTTCTCACAGTTAACAGTGCATGTCAGAGCTGAATCCAAGCCATGAAGTCCAAGGAATTGTCTCTAGACCCCTGAGACAGGATTGTATCAAGGTACTGATCTGGGGAAGGGTATAGAAAAATGTCTGCAGCATTGACGGTCCCAATGAGCTTAGTGGCCTTAAGCATCCTTAAATGGAAGAAGTTTGGAACCACCAGGACTCTTCCTAGAGCAGGCCGCCCAGCCAAACTGAGCGATCGGGAGAGAATGGACATGACAACTTGTTTAGGGAGCTGATCACAAACCCGGCGGCCACTCTGGCAGAGCTCCAGCATTTCTCTGTGGAGAGAGGAGAACCTTACTGAAGAACAACCATCTCTGCAGCACTCCTCCAAACAGGTCTGTGTGGTAGAGTGGCCAGACGGAAGCCACTCCTCCGTAAAAGGCACATGACAGCCCGCCTGAAGTTTGCTAAAAGACACCTGAAGTGCTCTCAGACCATAAACAAAATTCTCTCTTCTGATGAAACAAAGATTGAACTCTTCGGCCTTGAGGGCAAGTATCATGTCTGGAGGAAACTAGGCCCTGCTCATCACCTGGCCAATAGCATCCCTTCCATGAAGCATGGTGGTGGCGGCAGCATCATGCTGTAGGGATGTTTTTCAGGGGCAGGAACTGGGAGACTAGTCAGGATTGAGGGAAAGATTAATGCAGCAATGTACAGAGACATCCTTGATAAAAACCTGCTCCAAAGTGCTCTGGACCTCAGACTGGGGCGAAGGTTCATTTTCCAACAGGACAAAGACCCTAGGTACACAGCCAAGATAATAAAGGAGTGGCTACAGGACAACTCTGTGAGTGTCCTTGAGTGGCTCAGCCAGAGCCCAGACTTGAACCCGATTGAACATCTCTGGAGGGATCTAAAAATGGCTGTGCACCGATGCTCCCCATCCAACCTTATGGAGCTTGAGAGGTCCTGCAAAGTAGAATGGGAGAAACTGCCCAAAAAGACTTGAGGCTGTAATTGGTGCCAAAGGTGTTTCAACAAATTATTGAGCAAAAGCTGTGAATACTTATGTACTTGTGATTTAGTTCATTTTTTTATTTTTAATAAATTTGCAAAGATTTCAACAAACTTCTTTCACATTGTCATTATGGGGTATTGTTTGTAGAATTTTGAGGAAAAGAATGAATTTAATCCAGTTTGGAATAAGGCTATAACATAACAAAATTAGGAAAAAGTGAAGCACTGTGAATACTTTCCGGATACACTGTATAAGACCAGTGTATGCAGCAAGCTCTTGCAAGACATTTGTGAAAAATATGGCAAACTTCAAACAGTTTTGACTGAAAGGTTTAAAAGAAAAAAAAAACTGCAAGGTGAAGACATAATATGCATTGCATACTTTCACATTATCCGTGAAATGAAGCCCTCCAGCGGCTCAATGTCACTGCTGCAGAGGCTCTCATCTTCTCCTGGTCTTCCTTCTGGGTTCATAGGCTGCAGCCGCTGGAAAGGCTGAGCCGCAATGGCGTCATTCCTGCGGCACAGAGCTCTGAAGAAAAGGCACAGGTATGCCATTCCTTCAGAGCGCATGCGCCAGTGACGTCACATGCTGTTGTTTCTTTATCTCCTAAATCAGTGTTTCTCAATGGGGGTTGCCTTTGGAGCTACTTAAAGTATTAGTGGTTGCCATCATCCCTGATGTGTATACTGGAGTAAACGTGTTGGATCCTCAAACCAAAGAGATGGGATTGTGTAGGCAGGTAACTTTTTATAAAACAAAATCATTTATTGTGCAAATAACAGACATTTGAAAAGACAATCAAGTAATATTATAGACTTGTGACAAGTCTATAATATTACTTGATTGTCTTTTCAAATTTCTGTTATTTGCACAATAAATTATTTTATTTTATAAAAAGTTATCTGCCTACACAATCCCTTCTCTTTGGTTTGAGGAACCAACACGTTTACTCCAGTAAATCAGTGTTTCTCAACCTTTTTCTAGTTGGGGCTCCCTTGAAAAAGTTCTTTCAGTCTTGAGGCACCCCTTTCCAAGGCTTGGTTAATGTTACTGTATGTCGCAGAACATGCACAAACATTGCCCTAGTTCCTGACACACAGACAAATGCTCTGCTTTTTAGGGGTGCCATTAATTCTTTATGGTACCCCACACATTGGCAAACATAGGTTGCTTTTATTGCAGCACAATTTTAAAACAAGGGTCAGGGACTTCTTTCGCTGTATTGCTGTGGGTAGGGAAGCCCATTGAAATAAATGAGCTGCCCTACACGTAGCCACACAGATGTGAACCAAGGGCTTGTTCCTACGTCAGGTTGGATGGGCAGTAAAATCACATGGTTGCTGTTTTTACCACCCCCAACTTCTCCCCCTTTAGCTGCAGAGACAGCAGCTGGGGGTGTATACGTGCTCTTCCTGCAGCTGGAGGTATCCCCATGGTAAATGGGGCTGCACTGCAAATATCCCACAACTGTGTGCATTGCACAGTTGCGGTGTAATAATGCTGCATTTACGGGCTTAAACAGGTTGTGAGGAGGCAACATATTGCCTCTTTACTGGCTGTCAAATGCATCTTAAAAGCGATCTGAGCATGGATTGATTTTCAAAAGGAGCAGCAGTCGTCGTTGCTATCACGATGAAGCCCTACAAAAGCAGTTCTGATGGTACAGGAATAGGGGTGTCAGGATTAAAAGTAACATACACACACGTACACATACCACACACGTATATATGCACACATACGGACACAGACATACAGGGAACTAAAAACTGGAGCATGCTCAGTAGATGTGGCAGCGGCTGGTCTACACAATCTTAGGCTGCAGCGGGGACACAGACAAGAAGAGAGGGACAGTGAGCTGCAGGATCAAGATTTTTTGTAGAACACCGAAAACGAGTGAATATATACAGCATACATGTAATACAGTATGTGCTGACCATTTTTAATGGTGTGGGTATAATGACACTTCAGCCCCTACATATAACCTGTACTTACAATGACCCTTTCTTATATCTAAAGTATATTTGATGCACCTGTTCTGAAGAAGTGGCAAGTGTCCATGAATTGCATTATATGGTACTTGTTTCTGTAAAGCATGCATGCAATGTGCAAATGCACATTCAAAGTTTACATGGTATGTTCCAAAAAAATAGTATACGTATGTTGTCATTCATGGGATAAAAACATTCTGGGTCAGTACATGAGAAGTTATAATGATGGCCAAGTTGGCACCATAATGCCCCTTAATGACATGGGCTCTGTAACTGCATAATCCGATAATCACTGATGAACGTTCCTGGTTAAACCGTTCTCTAAGAAAATGTATTGTCCAAATACACAAGAACCAAAAAATTGAGAACCGCATTCCATGCCAGAAGGAAGTAAAGATTATTGTGAGTAACCGTTTTGGCAATGCCTTCTAGTACAGTGCAGTGATTGCAGATATAATTTATATAATTTTAGTGTACAATAATCAAGGAAAGGCATAGATCGCATACTCTGTTTAATATTTTAATTTCAGCTAATTGTGCAAATAAAAGCAAGCTAGCAACTGTTTTTCATGATTCCGCAGGCCTCCTATGCAAAGTGGGAGGGAACCCTAAATACTTTTTTTTTTTTTTTGTATGTTAAATATTGTTGCAATGCACACGTAGCATTCCATGTCGCAGTTAAAGTGTTACTAAACCACGACAGTAAAATCAGTCTGTATATGCAGTAAAGCATGCTTGGTATACTCACTGTGGAACCTAAGGGGTTAAGCCTCTGCCTTGTGTTTAAAGGCTTTGTGATCCTCTATATCTGTTCCTCCTCTACTGACTCCAGACCATTTCCTGATCAGGCAGAGCTACTGGAGTCAGGCTGCACATGCCCAGTTTGGTGTGTATTGCTAGAGAGTTGTTTTTTTTCTTGGGAGAGTGCATTTGATCAGCACAGGGCCAGACAGAGGATCAGAGGAAAATGAAAACTCCTACAAGCTTTAAGCAGACAGTAATAAAGGTCACAAGACTGCTCTAACTGCTGATGAGAAAGGAATTTATCAGTTTATATTTACTAAAACAATTGCATTTCCATTTTCGCTGTTCTGTGGGAGACCAGATAAAGTGAATGCAGGGTCCTGGGGATAAGTAACACTTAGGTCCCTTTCACACGATCAGAGCGATCTGCCATCCGATGAAGACCGCTGATCCGCTGAAAACAGACGGATGACGATACGTTCGCCATCTATCCAGTTGGTTGAATCAGATGGGATTGGATGAAAACTGACATGCTGTCCATTTTCATCTGATCTCCCCATAGATGTGAGCAGGACTCTTGACAGGTCTGTCTCTGCACAATAAGCAGAGACGGACCTGTCATCTGCCTGCTCAGCGGGAATGAATGGAGCGATCCCCGCTGAGTTAGCAGGGGCCTCTGAGCAGATCCGCACCATGTGAAAGGGGCCTTTAAGAGTTTGTTCTTGTTCCAAAGAATATGTTTGAGGTCTTTTTAATTCTCCACTTCTCCATTTTCAAATTTTCTGCAGTTTCCTGTCCAAGTGACTACAGCTACCTGACATAGGTTCGAACCAATCTCCACTCTATTTAAAAAGGTACTTTGTGTCCCTGTTGCAGATATTCTGCTGACTTTCTGTCCTGTCCAGTGTCCATTCTCCCAATCGCTACACAGGCAGCAAACAAAACCTAAAATATGTTGATATCTTTGATTCTTTTGCAAACTGATAAACACATTTTGGCTGGAGTTCCAGCTGAAAAGCAGCATTTTGAACAAATTCAAGTGATTGTAAAGTCTTGTTTTTAAAAAAAAAAAAAAAGAAAACATGTTATACTTACTAACCCTGTGCAGTTGGTTTTGCACAGGGCAGCCCGGATCCTCCTCTTCTCGAGTCTCTCTTTGCTGCTCCTGGCACCTCCCTCTGTCGAGTGCCCCCATAGCAAGCAGCTTTCTATGGGGGCACCCGAGCTGAGCTGTAGCTCCATGACACATTCAGACACGAAGCTGCGGTTTGGCCCAGCCCCCTCTCTCTCCTGAGTGGCTAACTGACTTGGACAGCCGCGGGAGCCAATGGCACTGCTGCTGTGTCTCAGCCAATCAGGAGGGAGACTCCCGGACGGCCTAGGGACTCGTGGACATCGCTGGACAGAGATGAGCTCAGGTAAGTATTAAGGGGGCTGCTCTACTAACCTGCAGAGGGGTTGAAGATCAGAGCGGAGAAGACCGGATGAAGATTTTTTAATAAACGATTCAAAACGTCTCCTGTCATTATTTACATACACTGCCTTTTATGGGGTGAATGGGTAGGGGTTCAATGTACCCCAATCCATTCACATAGGGAGGGGGTCTGGTATCTGTGGGGCCCCCTTGTTAAAGGGGGCTTCCAGATTCCGATAAGCCCCCTGCCCGCAGACCCCCACAACCACCGGCCAGGGTTGTCGGGAAGAGGCCCTTGTCCTCATCAACATGGGGGCAAAGTGCTTTGGGTTGGTTCTGGTATGGTCCGGGGGGGTGGGGCCGCTCGCTCGTCCCCTCCCCTTTCCATGCTGTTTTTTCGGCTTGGGGTTACCCTCAAAACCAATACCAGACCCGAAGGGCCTGGTTTGGAACCTTGGGGGGGGGGGGGTAACCCCCACGCCGTTTTATTTCCCATTTTGGCGTGGAGTTCCCCCTCAAGATTCTCACAGCGCAAGTCGGATCATCCTGATCCGACTTGTGATGCGCCTTCCATTCAAATCAATAGGCTCCCATAGGAAACCATTGATTTTGAATGGAGGCAGAAAAAACGCTGCTAAAAGCGATGTGGCCAAAAGTGCAATAACGTACTGGAAAAGGCTACTAAAAGCACGTTTTTGCAGCTGCTTTTTCCTGGCGTTAGAAGTGGCTCTGCAGCTCATTTTTTCTGATGCCCAGGACCCTGCATTCACTGTATCTGGTCTCCCACAGAACATGGAAATGCAATTATTTTAGTAAATATAAAATGCTAAATACCTTTTCTTATACATGTATACTGTGTGTTTATGTATTTATATAATGTATATCTGTCTCAGTCTTATGACTTCTATCAGTTCCTGGTAAAGGAGGAGTTTTCATACTGCACTTAGCTGTCCTATCAGGACGCAGGACCCCTGACCCTCTGTCTAGATGGTGCTGGTTGCCCCTGTGCTGATCACATGCACTCTCCCAAGAAAAAATCCAGACATGTTCTGGAGTCAGTGAAAGAAGAGAAGAATCTGTGCATGCAAGATAAAGCAGCCTTTTTACACAATGCAGAAGATTAACCCCTTAGGTTCCACGGTGAGTATATCAAGCATGCTTTACTGCATTTACCGACTGATTTTACTTTTGAGGTTTTAGTAACACTTTAAGTCTAGGTTTAGAGGAATAAATAGTAGTGCATACATACCTTTTGTTGCTGTAGGCTTGTTCCATTGCATAGAGAAAATCAATGGTGCGAACCTCTGCGCTGTGTGAATGGTATAAACCAAATGTATATTGTGAACCAATCAATATTATTCAATGATATGTGTATAGGTTGCTGCAGCCCCTGCTGTGTTCCAACAATAAAGTGATAATAAGTTAAAATATGCGGTTGCTCGGCCTCACAATTACAAGTCAAAATAAATACTGTGACAATGAAGGCATAAATAAACAATAGTGTAAAACATCAAAATATTCAAGTGCAAATGTGAACGGTGAGTAGGTGAAATCCTATATAAGCTGAAAAAAAAGTCCAAATTCCAAACAGGATGTATGTCAACCACCTTCTCCAAGTCAGACAAAATCTACATGTATTCTTATGTAATCAATATAGTGCACTTCCACCTATGTGCAAACTTCCGTGCTCACAGAACTTTCACCTCATATAGGCCTTTGAATACTATGCCCGCTGAGCCTCCAAGGTACTCCATCAATCTCCACTTCCAACAGCTAAACACCCAGAATAATGTGGTACTGGTCCCTTTTAAGCCTCTTGTGGTCCCTTTCAACCTCCGATGTATCAGCTCAGCCACATGTTAGAATAAAACACATATACAGCTGCAAGAAAAAGTATGTGAACCCTTTGGAATGATATGGATTTCTGCACAAATTGGTCATAAAATGTGATCTGATCATCATCTAAGTCACAACAACAGACAATCACAGTCTGCTTAAACTAATAACACACAAAGAATGAAATGTTGCCATGTTTTTATTGAACACACCATGTAAACATTCACAGTGCAGGTGGAAAAAGTATGTGAACCCCTAGACTAATGACATCTCCAAGAGCTAATTGGAGTGAGATGTCAGTCAACTGGAGTCCAATCAATGAGATAAGATTGGAGGTGTTGGTTACAGCTGCCCTGTCCTATAAAAAACACACACCAGTTCTGGGTTTGCTTTTCACAAGAAGCATTGTCTCATGTGAATGATGCCTCGCACAAAAGAGCTCTCGGAAGACCTACGATTAAGAATTGTTGACTTGCATAAAGCTGGAAAGGGTTATAAAAGTATCTCCAAAAGCCTTGCTGTTCATCAGTCCACGGTAAGATAAATTGTCTATAAATGGAGAAAGTTCAGCACTGCTGCTACTCTCCCTAGGAGTGGCCGTCCTGTAAAGATGACTGCAAGAGCACAGTGCAGACTGCTCAATGAGGTGAAGAAGAATCCTAGAGTGTCAGCTAAAGACTTCCAAAAGTCACTGGCAAATGCTAACATCCCTGTTAGCGAATCTTCAATATGTAATGCACTAAACGAGAATGGATTTCATGGGAGGATACCACAGAGGAAGCCACTTCTGTCCAATCAAAACATTGCTGCACGTTTACAGTTTGCACAAGAGCACCTGGATGTTCCACAGCAGTATTGGCAAAATATTCAGTGGACAGATGAAACCAAAGTTGAGTTGTTTGGAAGAAACACACAACACTATGTGTGGCGAAAAAGAGGCACAGCACACCAACATCAAAACCTCAAACCAACTGTGAAGTATGGTGGTGGGGGCATCATGGTTTGGGGCTGCTTTGCTGCGTCAGGGCCTGGACAGATTGCTATCATCAAAGGAAAAATGAATTCCCAAGTTTATCAAGACATTTTGCAGGAGAACTTAAGGCCATCTGTCTACCAGCTGAAGCTCAACAGAAGATGGGTGCTACAACAGGACAAAGACCCAAAGCATAGAAGTAAATCAACAACAGAATGGCTTAAACAGAAGAAAATACACCTTCTGAAGTGGCCCAGTCAGAGTCCTGACCTCAACCCGATTAAGATGCTGTGGCATGACCTCCAAGAAAGGGATTCACACCAGACATCCCAAGAATATTGCTGAACTGAAACAGTTCTGTAAAGAGGAATAGTCAAGAATTACTCCTGACCGTTGTGCACGTCTGGTCTGCAACTACAGGAAACGTTTGGTTGAAGTTATTGCTGCC
Source organism: Pelophylax lessonae (assembly GCF_965119305.1). Classification (NCBI taxonomy): domain Eukaryota; kingdom Metazoa; phylum Chordata; class Amphibia; order Anura; family Ranidae; genus Pelophylax; species Pelophylax lessonae. The sequence continues at coordinate 662,622,190 of NC_138768.1, read as the reverse complement.
AAAGGAGGTTCAACCAGTTATTAAATCCAAGGGTTCACATTCTTTTTCCACCTGCGCTGTGAATGTTTACATGGTGTGTTTAATAAAAACATGGCAACATTTCATTCTTTGTGTGTTATTAGTTTAAGCAGACTGCGATTGTCTATTGTTGTGACTTAGATGATGATGATCAGATCACATTTTATGACCAATTTGTGCAGAAATCCATATCATTCTAAAAGGTTCACATAAATGTTCTTGCAGCTGTACCTTCCATAGTGTAAAATTGTATTATAATAGGAGAGACTCTTACATTTAAAGAATTAAAACCATGCATATAGTGTATTGAATACTCAGCAGAGCATGGTGTCTCAAATCAATTCTGGTCACGGGGGTCTTACGCGCTGCGTCACGTCCCCTGTAGAAGTTACGTAAGTTTTTTTTTTTTTTTTTTCAGCTTATGTATGATTTTACTTATTCACCATTAGAATTTGCACTTTAATTATCTTTGTGTGATTTTTATGTAAATATTTTGATCTTTTTAAACTATTGTTTGTTTATGCCTTTTACTTTCACAGTATTTGTTTTGACTTGTAGTTGTAAGGCTGCGCAACCTTATATTTTAAATTATCATTGCTCTATCACATACCTGTTTTCTCTACATACAATGCAGGGTTAATAGCCCTGCATTGTACCTGATGATCCAAGGGATCACCCACAGCCTGGAGCATCAGAGAGGGGGGGGGAGAACCATGCAAGAGCCTGCCGGAGAGAGGAATAAGGTAAGTAAACCTGCTTCTACCTTTACACCTTCAACTTAAAGAGGAACTCCAGTCATTAAAAAAATAAAAAAAAGTCAGCAGCTATAGCGTTGTCTTCCCACAGGCCGATTCTTGGTGGCTTGATGACTTGCTGGTCCTTGGATCTTGACACCTTCATCTTGGCTGTGACTTCCTGCTGTCCTCCTGGGATATGTAATGTGTTATAGAGGTTGCTTGGGGGTTGGCGCAGTGGAGGGTGAGGGGGGACTTTTGCAAAACTTCCATCATTCTCGGCCGTCAGAAAAAGGTACCTTATCTATCTCAAGAAAAAATCTTTGAAATTAGAGGAGTAGGGGTGGGGAGAGAGGCAGATTAGCTGTACTTTCACTTTAAAGTGAAGGTCTGTTTTCGAGGTGGTACTAAAGACCACATTAAAGCGGAGTTCCGGCCTCAAATACCTTTTTTAACTAAAAATACCCCTATAATACTAATCCATCGCCCTTTACAGAACCGCTATTCTCATACTTCCAAGGTGTACAGTATTGGATTTTAGTCAAAATCTTACTTTTAAAAACGCTGTCTGGGCGCGGCCATCTTGGATGTGGGCATCTGAAGCCACAGTGTAATCTGCTGTGTCCTTCTTCCTGATTCCAGGGAGTGTTCTGGGAGTTCTTCCTGATTCCAGCCTCCTGGAAGTGATGACAAACAGCTCCCAGGATGCAATGCAAAGGCGAAAGTGATGTCGGTGGCCATGGCCACACATGGGGGAGAAGGAGGAAGTACAATCAAAAATGCCCTGAAAATAAGATAAGGGACCCCCGAAAAAATTGAAAATGCCCAATTGTTGATCAGCATAGCGAGCACTCCAGGAATCACTAAAGTTGCAAAATAGGCCGGAACTCCACTTTAACTATACTATACGTATGGTGCAGTCTGTCACTAGTATTAACAAAACAGTCTTTGTTTTTCTGAATCCCCCATGTAACTTTGTTTTTTTTTTTTTATTTATTAATTTTTAACCTGCTGATCCTCATTATTTTTCAACTTCCTTTAACAGACTAAGCCATGCTGCAAGTGGCAGTTAGAGAGTTCTAACAAACTGTCTAAACCTAGCCATAGATGGATAGAATTTCAAACAAGTTCTCATGAAAAGTGTTAGGAAAATTCATACGAAAATTCTCACAACATTCATATGCTGTTTGAAAGATTTTGTTTACTTTCAACATTTGATTTTAGAATGAATAGACTTTACTGAAGGAAAACCACATACACTGTTTTTGAAATTTTTTTCCATCCTGCTCTGAATTTTCTCGTCCCTGCACTTGAAAATGAATATGAATGTCTATTTGATCCACTAATGAGTAGAAAAATGAACAAAATCTTTCTTAGACCCCTTTCACACAGGCATTCTGTTTTTTTCATCCATTCAGTCAGTTTTTTTTTTTTTGTTAGAAAATCCGATGAAAAACGGATCCAGACTTCCGTTTTTCCAATGAATTTCTAAGTTTTGGAACAATTAGTATTCAAATAATTTGAAAATTGATTGACCGATCTGATTTCTATTTGAAGAAACGCCGGTTACTAAAGTGCGGGGTCGGCAAGCTGGGCGCTGCGTCCCTGACAACTGATGACTCATCAGCTGTTAGCGGGGTTCCCCACTGACAGCTGAATGTAAACAAAACAGGGGGGGGCGGAGACAAGCGTGTGGAACCCCTACCTTCACCGAACCATACCAGGCCACGTGCCCTAAACATGCATGGGTGCTTTGGGACAGGGGGGCTGTCAGTGTTGGATAAGGGTAAACTGAGAGGTAAGTCTGCCATCATGTGCAAGTATGCATTATTGCAATGCTTCTCTGCAGTTTATTTCCCCTTTGGGGGACACTTGTACTGAGGTAGTGTGAAGCATTTCATTGCTGACCTCTATATCTAGAAATGCTTTTCTACCTGGCTGTGATGCCATATGCATGGTTTTAAAATGACTGGCCTGGAACAAGTTTGCATACTGCCTAAATTCTAATTTCCTGCTGATTTGCTGATCTTCATGCTTGTTCTAGGCCTGTGACTCAGAAGATAATGGAGCAACTGGGGTCAGCATGACAGCAAGGCAACTTAGGTCAGAAGGTATTAGTGTGTATTTTGGCCAAAATGTGTTAGCTCGCGGTGTGGTAAGTTAAAAATCTTGGCCCCATGGCTGTTTCATGTGCAGACCTTGCATTGTCAAAGCCCCTGTGAAAGACAATTTCAGAAATCCGGTCTGCATGTGCAAGCCTGCTTCATTGGACTTGGATCTGTATAAGCTTGTACCGCTATGTATGCATTTCAGTGAAGTCAATAATTTTTTATTATACAATTTTGTTTTCAAAACTATTTTGTAACAGGTCTAAGTACATTTATATCTGGTAAAGTGATAACGCTTAATAAAATAAAGGTTTGGCATGAAAATCTTGCTTTATCTTGGCTTCTTTGTGCAATCCGGGTGTGTGCCCGGGCAAAAATGTAGAAAGTTTCTATCTGGGGAAGCAGCACCACATTGAGGTGTATCAGATTGTGTTTTATGGACACGTTTAGTTTATGGGTATTTTTATTTAACCATTAACTTCATCTTACTGTGTCACAGTGTGGCTGCATCCTTTTGTATGCATTTAAACAGTCTTTTTAAAAGCCCGGGTGTATTTTAGCCAGTAGCTCTTGCAATATCCCATTCACACACAGGAATTGTGGAGGGCTGAGGTCTGAACTTTATGTAAAAGGAGTGCTTGCTGAAGATTTCTTTTATTAACTGTCATCATCTTCATAATATATGGCCAAATAACTGCAGTATAATAACTAAATTTGAGAATAATAGGCCCCTTAAGAAAGGCCCCAGTCATTCTTGATAGTCAGTGACAAATAGGTTGGAACAAAGTAACATGCACTGCTTGTCCTGCTTACATTCTCTCCTTGGTGTCATTCTCATCTGTCAATGTCCTGGCTGTGCTCTTATTAAAGCGCACTTCTACTAACGCAACTTAATTTCTGTAAGAAGAAATGACAGCATACTTAATTTAGCTCCTGTAATCTCATTCTTAATTTTTGTTTTGTTGCAGGGTAGTTATAATAAATTCAAAACATAAAATAGCTGAACTATTGCAGAGTTATTTAATTATCTTGCAAATTTGCATTTGTCCCTCCACTGTTGTAAGACCATTGCTAAGATTCGACTGTTTCGTAACCAATTCGCTACTGAAGCCATGTTTTAATTTTTTGCACACATGTTAAAATCTGAATTTTCTTGCTAGAATACACGTAAAACCACCAAACCCATATTTCTCTTACGTCCTCCGACAGTCGCCACCCTCTTCATATTCGTCACAATAGGGGTATTAGACTTTGCTCCGAAGGAGTAGCTAGGCAACAGAATATGTCAATACAAAAGTCTTAACACATCCCACCCCCAGGGGGTGGTCCCCTCAGTCAATACCCTCCCACTTCCTGTATCCATACTCCAGTTTCAATGTCTAGCTTGTCAGGAGTAGCTGGATGTCTCTATGCTGGGGCATTTGTCTCAGCCTTTTCTCTATTCTTTTTTGATTTTGTTTGAGTTTTTTCTCTCTGTTTGCTTAGCTGTTCATTTTGTCAGCGTTAGTTCTTCCGATGAAGAGGATTCGTGCGGGCTGGGACTTGGGCTGATCCCCCTGGTCGCAGGTTGTGGGTCAGTGGTTTTCCCGGCCTGCCATCGAGCGTTCAGCCAGGTATCGCTCCTGAAACAGTGAACGACCCATCCCTGTTCGGTGCAGGGATGCTTGGTGAGGTGGCTACCTCACTGGACGCTGTGTGGTTTCTTAACCCCGGTTTCGTGCGTCCTGGATGCGACTCTCTCTGCCTCATGTGCTGCGGTTTGTTCACCTGTGCGGGTCCCCCGCGTCATTAGAAGGTAAGTGTACTTATGTGGGGACCTGTCTGTCGGGGGGTGTCAGTCTGGGACTGTGTAACCTGCCTCTATTCACACTATTTGGCTCCCTGTCATTCTGCCTGCACGCTGTGGGCTGCAGGAGGGGGGGCTGTGTGGCACTGTGTGTCTGCCTGTTAATGTGTGAAGCGCTGTGTGCTGTGGGGCATGCCTTTGGTCATGTTGGGGGCACTGTACAGCGGTCGCTGCGGCGACCTGCCATGTTGATTTTTACATGGGTGATGTTGTTACATCGCAGAGCGGGAGAGCGGCGTTTTCGGCGCCAAGCGTCGCCATTTTGCCTGCATCGCCCCGGCCGCATGTTTTCAATGCGGGCGGCCATTTTCTTGTAGCCTCTCATAGGCTTTACAAGAGCGTCCTGATTGCATCACTTCCTCTTTCCTGATGTGCACCGATCGAAGCAGCAGCTACTACAGGGGTCCCCTCAGGTTTTTAACTTTTCTATCTGCCTGTATCCATTGCCTGTTTTCTGTGCTATCCCTGTGGGGGTCTCATTAGGCTTGTGTGTGTGGCGGTGGGCTGCGCTCGCCGCGCTTGTTAAGGGGGCAGTTAACCCTTTCTTGTCAGCATACGTTTTGTGGGGCAATGGATTCTCAGGAGGGCAAATTTCCTGCCACATTGGTGGGTAGCCAGGGGACTGCTGTTTCTCCCCCAGGGGGGGATTTGGCTGTGATTGTGGCTAATCTTGCTGCCCAGGTGCAAATATTGGTGGCTGCTCAATCCACAAAAAGGTCCAGAGTTTCAATTTCCTCTGGTTCAGAGGGTGATGGTGCGGGGGCTGATATGGCCGGGGTCTCCTTGTCGGGGTCCCGTTCCTCCCTGGATCTTGTGGGGTCCGAGGTGGAGGCTGAGGTTGAAGGGGTGGATAATTCTCCCCCTGGCTCGTCTGAAGAGCTTGCACTCATGGATGACTTGGTTGCTTTCATCAAACATACGCTGCGCTTGCAGGATGAACCGTGTCCGCCGGCTGCTTTGGCAGCTTATGGGACAAAGAGAAGGCGCAAAACATCACAGGTTTTTCCCTGCACTGATGATTTTCAGAGCGCCGTTAAGGAACAATGGCGTAATATTCGCAAACCTTTTGCGGTACCCAGTAGGTTTAAACTGCGTTATCCTTTCACGCCCGCTACTGACGAGCGTTGGTGTGTACCACCTCCTGTGGATCACGCAATCGCGGTTCTGAATAAGTCCACTGCGATTCCTGCTGAGGATACCCCGGTATTCCGGGATGCCACAGACAAGAGGCTGGAGTCTCTTGCCCGTCATACCTATTCTATTATGGGTTCTATGCTAAAAGCTCTGTTTGCTTCCCTTATGGCGGCCCAGGCCTATTTGTGCGATGCGGACTTGGATATGGTCCCGTTGGCCGCACGTGTACACGGTGTGGCGGTGTTGTCTCGCCGTTTGGTTTGGTTGAAGTGTTGGTCGGTGGACCAATCTTCTCGCAAGACTTTAGCCAATCTCCCTTATGACGGTTCTCGTCTGTTTGGCGAATCCTTGGATACTCTGATTAAGGGGATCACTGGGGGTAAGAGCACGCTCTTGCCCCAACCCCAGAAGGCTAAGTCAGCTCCTGGTAAGAAGCATGCTTCCTTTCGGCCCTCTCAGGGGTCCTTTCGTGCCTTTCGGCCGCACTTTAAGGGCAAACCGTTCAAAGGTCAGGGCTCTCAAAAGAAGCCGTGGACAGGTAAGCAGAAGTCCGGCCAATCCGGATCCGCTGCCCACAACAGTGCGGCCTGAAGGGGCGCCCTCACCCGGTTCTGGGGTGGGGGGACACTTGCTTGGCTTTCTACAACCTTGGCTGGCCCGTGTTCGGGACAGGTGGGTTCAGGAAATCGTTTGATCTGGTTACAAGATCGAGTTTCTCTCTCGGCCGGAGAGCAGATTTTTTCCCTCAAATCTTCAACTGTCTCCGGAGCGTTTGCGGGATCTGCACCTGGCGGTGCGGGACCTGAGAGCTCAGGGAGTGGTGGTCCCGGTGCCTCATCGGGACAGATTTCGGGGGTTCTATTCAAATCTGTTCACTGTACCCAGGAAGGAGGGCAAGGTTCGTCCAATTCTGGACTTGAAGGCTCTAAACCGCTTTGTGCGGGTTCGCAAGTTCCGCATGGAATCTCTGCGGTCGGTGGTGGCTGCCCTGGTTCCGGGGGAATTCATGGCCTCCATCGATCTGAAGGATGCGTACCTACACATCCCCATTTTCGAGGGTCACCGGAGGTACCTTCGATTTGCCATTGCGGAGGATCACTACCAATTCGTGGCGTTACCTTTTGGCCTCGCTTCGGCTCCGCGGGTTTTCACCAAGGTGCTTGCGCCACTGCTGGCCTTGTTAAGGGCCCAGGGCATCTCTGTCCTGGGGTATCTGGACGACATTCTGGTTCGATCTGCGACCAGCCAGGGTCTGGAGAAGGATCTGTCCGTCACGGTGCAGACTCTGCAGGAGTTTGGTTGGACGATAAATTATCCAAAATCGACACTGTGCCCGGCGGTTCGTCTTCCCTATTTGGGAATGATCCTGGACTCGGTCCAAGCGAAGGTCTTCCTACCGGACGACAAAATCAAGGTTCTTCAGGGAGAAGTCCAGTCCCTCAGGGACGTTCCGTGCTCATCCCTGCGGAAGTGCATGCGGTGTCTGGGTCTGATGGTCTCGGCTTTCGAGGCGATTCCCTTTGCCCAGTTTCACACGAGGGGTCTCCAAGCGGAGATTTTGTCCAAGTGGGACGGGCGTCCGCAGTCTCTGGATGTCCAGATTTCGTTGAGCCGTCGCACCAGAAGGGATCTTCTGTGGTGGCTCCAGTCCCCGGCGGTGTCGGGGGTAAAGTCTTTTCGTCCTCTTTCATGGACGGTGATCACCACGGATGCCAGCCTGTCGGGCTGGGGTGGTGTTCTGGGCGTTCTGTCCGCCCAGGGGACTTGGTCGGAGGAGGAATCCTCCCTTCCGATCAACATTCTGGAGTTGCGTGCGATAAATCTCTGCCTTCACCGTTGGACGGACAGGCTGCGCGGCTGTCCGGTTCGGGTGCAGACGGACATTGCCACGGCGGTGGCTTACGTCAATCACCAAGGGGGCACCAGGAGTGCCCGAGCGGCTCGGGAAGTGGCCGACATTCTTTCTTGGGCCGAGACTCATGTCCCGGCGATATCGGCGGTACACATTCCGGGGGTGGAGAACTGGCAGGCGGATTATCTGAGTCGCCAGACCCTGGATCAGGGGGAATGGTCTCTCCACCCGGCTGTCTTCCAGATGTTGTGCGCGAAGTGGGGTCTTCCGGAAGTGGACCTGTTCGCGTCTCGTCTGAACAAGGTAAAAAGGTTCGTGGCAAGGACGCGCGATCCTCGGGCAGACTCGTCCGACGCGTTGGTGGCCCCGTGGCACCAGTATCGGCTGCTGTATGCGTTCCCGCCGATTCAATTGCTGCCCAGGTTCCTTCGCAGGTTGAACTCGGAACCACACGCGGTGATTCTTGTGGCACCGGACTGGCCTCGCTGGTCCTGGTACGCGGATCTCGTGAACCTGGCGGTCGACGCTCCTTGGCGTCTGCCTCTGCGAGAAGATCTCTTGTCTCAAGGGCCGATATTCCATCCTGCTTTACAGTCGCTGGCTTTGACGGCCTGGCTGTTGAAACCGAGGTCCTGAAGGATAGGGGTCTCTCTCCGGAGGTCATTCACACTTTGATTAACGCGAGGAAGTCTTCCTCGGGGAAGGTCTATCACCGTACTTGGAAGGCCTATTTTGCCTGGTGTGAGTCCAGGGGGTTTTCACCTCGCACATACTCTGTGTCTAGGGTGTTGTCCTTCCTTCAGACGGGTGTCGACCAGCGTATGGCGTTGGCTACGGTCAAGGGTCAGGTGTCTGCGCTGGCCGTTCTCTTTCAACGTCCTGTAGCGTCTAACTCTTTGGTTAGTACCTTTGTTCAAGGGGTGCGACATCTGGCCCCTCCTAGGAGGGCACCCTTGCCTCCTTGGGACTTGAACCTTGTTGTCCAAAAAAGTCGCTTTTTTGGTGGCGATAACTTCGGCTCGTAGGATTTCGGAGCTGGCGGCTTTGTCCTGTAAGTCTCCGTACTTGGTCCTTCATCTGGATAAGGTGGTCTTGCGACCCAACCCTTCTTTTCTTCCGAAGAGAGTTTCTGATTTTCACATCAATGAGGACATTGTCCTGCCTTCGCTCTGCGCGAAGCCCAAACATCCGAAGGAGGTGGAGCTGCATTCCTTGGATGTTGTTCGGGCGATTAGGGTTTATCTGAAATCGACTGAATCTTTCCGCAAGTCGGATTCCTTGTTTGTCCTTCCTGAGGGACCTCGGAAGGGCTTGGCTGCATCGGCCTCTACCATTGCCAAATGGATCAGACAGACTGTGGAACAGGCCTATACTTTGAAGGGGAAAGTTCCCCCTGTGCCTGTGAAGGCGCACTCTACAAGATCTCTGAGTACGTCTTGGGCCTGTCGTCATGGGGCTTCTGTGGCCCAGGTGTGTAAGGCGGCGACTTGGTCGTCCGTTCACACCTTCACGAAATTCTACAGAGTGGATGTTCAGGCATCGGCAGATGCTTCCTTTGGCCGCAAGGTTCTTAGTGCGGCAGTTCCTTAGAGCCTCTTGTATGGGCTGCTTGGCTGTTTGGGATACATGTTGTTATCCCTAGGTTATTTGTTTTCCTGGGATTTTTTGCTTCTGTTGAGCAAGTTTTTTCTTCTGTTGCCCAGATGGTTTCCTTCCTTTGGTAAGGTTCCTTTCTCTGCTGTGGAGACGGCGTTGCCTGGGGCGCGGCTGCGTTTCCCACCCCTCATGTTTGCACTGCTTTGGGATGTCCCCATTGTGACGAATATGAAGAGGGAGGCGACTGTCGGAGGACGTAAGAGAAAACTGAATTTTTGTAAAATCTTACCTGTAAAATTCCTTTCTCTGAGTCCTCCGACAGTCGCCGCCCCCGCCCCTCTTTTGGGGTTGATTGTACTCTCTACTGCTATTCCACTGAAACTGGAGTATGGATACAGGAAGTGGGAGGGTATTGACTGAGGGGACCACCCCCTGGGGGTGGGATGTGTTAAGACTTTTGTATTGACATATTCTGTTGCCTAGCTACTCCTTCGGAGCAAAGTCTAATACCCCTATTGTGACGAATATGAAGAGGGCGGCGACTGTCGGAGGACTCAGAGAAAGGAATTTTACAGGTAAGATTTTACAAAAATTCAGTTTTTCCTAAAGCGGAAGGCCTGCAATGATGGCAGATGCAAAATATGTTGCACGGTATTTGCACAACGGTTTATCAAATCTATATTTTCAGGAAAGAAAATACACTGAAATAATTTTGGTGTACACAAATGCAATCAAATACACAATTTACATAGCATATAAAAGATGGGGTTGCATCATGTAAATAGATGCCGAACATGCCAAGCCTCAAAATTTTGCGTACCCATGAAATGGCAAAAAAGCACCTTTATGAAGGTTTTATTTCAGTATACATATAGAGCATGGTGCTGAGTTACCAGCTTACAACCTTTATCTGTTGGGGACATCAGCAGCAAAATTTCCCCACTATAGTTTGTGGCTTTGTTTCCACTCATCTTAAAGCTAAAACAAAATTTCTATCCAGCCTAATGCCTGGTACATTCACGTAACAGAGGGCTGAATGGAAAAATAACCCGCAAAAAAACTTGAGGATGTCGCTGAACTAACTATGCAAGGGAAGTACAGCAATCTCCCCCCTGTGCTATTGTATTCTGATAGGGGGAACCCACCCTCAACAGAGCACACCCCTGCCAGAATTCACTGGTCAGCGCTCAGTCATTTGTGGAAAGCGCTGACCTGGTGCTGATCAGCTGCTGGTTTTTCAGCATGCTTGTTGGACAGAAGCCAGTCAAACACCTGTATACACTGGGTCAAAGTCAGTTTCTGGCTTTGAACTTCTGGTGCTGCCAGCTTGTCCAACTGGGGCATTCCTCCTACTTCCTCCTCCACTACTTGGTATATGATTTGGGAATAGCAGTCTGATCAGTCACAGGACTCTCTCCTCCATTTGCAGATTCGCTTTCAGTACACAATAGGCTTTTACACTCTCTGGGACCATGAATTACCCCTCTCCCTTCTAACCTCCTCAGTGTGGCAGTCCTTTGCATTGTTACATTAGCTAAGCCTTACATGAATTATTTATTTATTTATTTTTCGCTCAATCAGCGGGTTTAAAGGAAAAAAAACAACTGATTTTGCCATCCACACATTTAATGTGGATGGTGGAATCACTCCCACTGAGCTATTGTATTCTTCTGGTGGGGAGCCTTCCTTGGCGGCAGAATGTAATGATCGGTATTACCGGCTATAGTCAGCGGCACTGATCATGTCAGGGTGGTTGCACACAAATCAGTGCCTGCTGAATCGGCCAAATTTTGATCAATGCATAGTATGGCCAATTTAATTCTTGTGTGTATGCCTAGTTTTGAGCCCATTCATTGCTAACCTGTGTACATGAACTCTGGAGTGATTAGATACACAAGAAGTGAGGGAAGAGGGCCATCCCCACTTACAACGCAACACAGCGCAAAACATTGTACTAGTGTCCACCATGTTCATAGTATTACCTTCACTTTCCGGGTATAGTAGTTGTGACTGCACTGTCTAGTAGACAAGAGTTTGACCACTCTGTTCTGTATACTTGGTCAGACACACCCCCTTACACATCCATGTGACAACACTGAGCCAATCAGCACTATCATAAGGTATTCCATAGCCCTATGCACTACCACTCCAGTGACTTGTAGCTTATACAAGTCTTTGCTTTCACTTCTAGCAGCTAAATGGTAAGTATATGTTGCTGGGGAGGTCTTCATTAAAGTACTTAAGTCGCTTAACATCTGCAAAGCAGAGATTCTCTTCTACTTAAGCCTGTAATATAACTTGAAATCATTATGCATGGGGTTTAAAGCTTCCATGCATGTTGGACCCTTTTATATATTTTACTTTTGCAAAGTAAAAATGTTTTTTTGTTTATAGTTTATTATACTTGTATTTTGCAACACCATAAAATGTATACATTTATTTATATTTTTCTCCTTTTTTCTCAGGCTGCTGCCATCTTCAATTCTGCATTTGGGAGTTTCTTGGTAAGTAGTAAGACCATGTCTTCTTACTGTGTCTGATCATCCTCTAAATAGGTACAGTTTCCAGTTAAATCCATAGCCACTGTTAACTGTCTAGATGAAGACATATGTCAATACAGTGATTTATTTTCTTACGGTCTTTAATGAAGTATATTGGATATCCATTACAAAGCAACGAATGGCCTAGGTACAGTGGATGCAAAAGCTGAACCATTCTTGTGCTTTAAACAATGACACATGATTGAGCATCTTTGGTCTTGGTTGGAGTGTCTCCTGGGTATTGATGCAATTACAATATGGTTTTACGGCACAAATTGTGTTTTATAAGTAGAAAACTGAACATTTCCTTATATTGACTAAAACAATACTCCTATATGTAGTTGTTGTTGTTGCAGTTTTTACACAACCGTAGACTCTGCATGGGCAAAAGTAATTCTCTAAAATGTAGTTCATATATAGATTGTTGTCATTTTTTAAAAGCCAACATATCTCTTTATTTAGCATGGTAGATCTCTTCTCCCCTTGTCTCAAAGTTGCTGAGAGATAGATAGATAACTTGGAACTGCTCAGATCAAGTGATCCCTTTGTCAGAACAACTCACTGATAGGAATGGTCTGCATTGTCCATTGAGGTTTTCCAAAGCAATATCATTTATTGAGTGGTAACTTCACTTATCATTGATCTGAATTGTGCCGGCTTCAATTCCCAGGAACTAGTATACAGCCCATTTAGTAGGGGAATAGTAATATTCTGTCAGACACTAAAGAAAGACTTATGTTCTAGGAAACTTTTAAATGAAATCAGTTATTTTCTGCCAAAAAACTGCCGAGAAACTGCCTATTTTTAGGACTAAGCTGAAAGTTAAAGGAGTTTTATGGTAGCCTCATACAATTTCATTTTATAACATCCACATTACAATAGCAGTACAGTAGTTCTTTCTGACAATATAATATTCATGCACTTTTTTCATGTTGAGAGTCGTGCTCATCTGCAGACCATCTGTTCCAATAACTGGCTGGGTTCCTTGTATGCTCTGCAGCTTCTCCCCTGCTCATTCCTTTGGTTTACTTTTGGTTTCAAAGGACAACATATCCCAAGGTACCTTGCTTCCTGCAATCAGTGATTATTGTACTGACTCTGCCTTCTGAAACTCCTACTCCTTAGTACCTGTGCATATCAGAAGTCAGGCTCTGTGTGACACAGCAGTGCCTACTCAAGTGAATATGTTTGACAGAATTTTGGAAGTAAATGTAAGTTTTAATACTACAAGATTGTTGAGATGTATAGGAGTAGGCTAGAAATAATTGAAATTCCATGTGAAAATTGATAAATGATTTAACATTTTGACCATAGACACACTTTATCCTGTGACCAGATGATGTAAATTAAAAAGTTAACCTATTCTGATCAAGCAATAAAATCCATTTAAAGCCTTTTTTTTTTTTTTTTTTAAACAAAGTGCACTTATACTGTTTGCCTCTAAAATAGAAGTATAGGCAAAACTTCTTTATTTCATTTTAGATTGAGTAAGGGAGGGTAATAAATGCTTTCTAGGGATGCACCGATCCAACTTTTTTGGTCCCGATCTTTTGCTTCGTGAAATCGCCGATCCCGAATCCGATCCGGAAGTACTGTTTTGTGAGCTTATAACAAAATATTTGTGTCTATAGATGTAGGCCTTGCCCCCAAAAACCCACCACAAATTTACCCCTAGCGTTTTAATGTGGATATTGCAATTATTTCATTATTGTCCCAACAATTGTTCAGTAATTGTTTTTTTTTCTATTTATTTCTCATTTAAATCTTTTATTTTTGCTGTAATATTTGAGGTTTTATCACTAGAGTAACAATAAAATGATGCTTTTCTAGGTCTTGGTGTATTTGGTTGTGGTTGAAACCTTGTGTGTATTTCTCTTAGATTTTGTATTGTATCCAGCCCTCTTTCATTGTACTCCCCGAGCCAAGCACTGGGTTCTTCTGTGTCTTATTTATTTTCCTCCTGTTTGGGATGCATAAATATGTTTTTTTTGGTGTGGGTTGTATCATGTATGGCCATTTTTTATTGGATCATATATAAAAGTTTACCTCACCCAGGGTGCAGTAGATTGCATATGCATTGTTCTCCTGCAGGTTGGTTGGTCATCCTTGGTCCTTCAATAACACAGTACAGTGAATGCGTGTAGTCCTCCTCGGACAGGAAGTGTGTTACTGGCAGAAAACAAAATGAAAGAAAATGAATGCAGTCACTGCAAATGAGGACTAATAAATTTTGGAGCAGTGCCTGTAGAAGAAGCTCCTTGGTGATAAATTCTGGGCTTGTGACAGTTTCAAAAACAATCATTTTTTAGCATTTTCCTTATTTTTTGATGACTGAGTTCTAGATAACAGATCTATTATGTGCAGTGCAATTTTCAAATTTTTTTTTTTTTTTTCCAGCAGTGGGTAATTACTAATTATGGGTGAATTCAATTAGCATAAATTTCAGGCCATCCAAATATCTCAGGATCGTACCATTGAGAATTTCTTTAAGTTAAGACAGTAATGTCATTATCTCCTCCTCTCATTTAAACTGCTCGCTTTACAATAATTGTGCAGCTTAATAAGTGATTTGATTTCTCCCCTTGATGAGGTTTTAATAAAATTTGATAGTGTTTGAGTAATTCAGCATAGCTAGTTATCAAAGCAGCTGGTCCTGGCAGCATGCAAATATGTTTCCCTAGGGTGGTTGTTGGAGGCATGTCTGCTGTATATGTGCTCCATGAATGCTCTGTCACTGGGCCTGTAAACACTGAGCAGTGCTTAGCCAACATTATATGAATCATCAAATAAAGCCGTATTTATGTGCTTTATGTTATTGATGCTTTCTGAAAATACATTTTGTTTTCTATTGAATGAAACCTACTCGAATGCACATTTTTTAGTCTAGTAAACACTGTTAATGAGCTTTACGTGCCTGAGCTGCTTGTTAATGTTTCTCCCATGTGGAAAGCTCCTGTGTATTGTTTGTTAGAAAGCACATCATTTAGGGATTGTTACTTTATCACTATAACAGCAGCATGTTATGAGGCTTTACATCTGCCCAGTCATGAGTAGCGTTCCTACCCCACCAGAATGTTCAGTAGGCATTGAGCATAGCTATGGTTCATTTTTAAAGTGTACCTGTTACAGATTCATTAGAAGTGATGCTCATGTTATGTTTTTCATATGAAATGCATACATGCTAAGTAATATGTGCTTGTAATTATTACCTTTCAAAGATGACAGTGGTCCTCCTAACAATGCTTCCATCTGCTTCTCTCTTCAGAAGGAAAAAACTGTCTTTGTACAGGCATCATCCAGGATTGTCCCCTACTTCCTGGACTGAGATGCTGGCTCTGAGTCATGTAAATCCTGGGGCAGATGGATGTGATCACAAATGTCTGACACATCTGCTGCAGCCTCTCACCTTGCTGCAATGTTGCAGAATATACTCTAAATCACAGGTGTCAAATACAAGGCCCATGGGCGGAATGCGGCCCCCCAGGCCATTTCATGTGGCCCTCGCACCTCTCCTGCAGCTGCAGTCCCCCCCCCCCCTTTTTGTCTCTGCCCCTACATTGTCTCAGTATTTGGCAGCAGAGGGGACAGAACTCCTTTGCCAGATCCAGCGCTTCTCTGTGCAGCTGCAGAAAGGCTCATCTTTGCCCCTCCCCCCTTCTCCGCAGCCTGCAGCTGAGAGGAGGGCAGAAGTCCTCCTTTTAGATCCTGCACCTCTCTGTGCAGCCGAAACACCACCTTGTCTCTGTCTCCCCTGGTCTCAGCATTTAGCAGACTCTGGAAGCTGACTCCAGGGGGTAAGGGGGTGAAAGTAGAAGTTCAGTTTTTAGGTAGAGGCAGCATTGGTTTCCCTAAAGAGATTAGTTTTTGGAGTTCACCTAAAGGTGTGCAGAATGGGAGATAGCTGAAGTGATTTGTTTGTAACATTCTAGAGGATAGGAGAGGCTTTGGGATAACCTGGAGCCAGGCATGAGAGGAACTTAGAAAGGAGTTAGAGAGTAGAGGGTCTTGGGAGGAGCAAAGAGAACGGTTTGGGTGATATTTTGAGAATAGGTTAGTGATGTAGTCCTGGGCAGAGATGTGGATGGCTTAATATGTTTTTTTTTTTTGGAATTTTATGTATTTGGTGAACAGAAGTAGGTGCGGGGATTAGCAGAGTGGGACAGCAGACACAACAGTTTTCAGGATAGATAAGTCTGGCAGCAGCATTCATGATAGGCTTATTGGGCGATAGCCTGTGCAAAGGAAGGCCTACAAGGTGGAAGTTGTAGTAGTTGAGACTAGAGATTACAAGGGAGTGAATTAGTAGTTTGGTGTCATTGGTTAAGAAGAGGCCCCGCCACATGCCAAAAATGCTGCTCTAAAGTAAAAAAACAAAACCAAAACCTGTTTGTAAAAGTTAGTTACTATACTTGCCTTACCCTCAGCTTCCACCTGCAGCGCCTAGGCGAAGTTGACAATCCCACCCTGCCAGTAAAATCCCAGACAATGTGTAACGAGGGGCCCTCAACATCAGGTGAACCTAGTAAATAGGCTGGCCTAGTGCATGGTTTGCTTCAGTGATTTTCTAAAATTTAGTGGTTCTAAAGGCAAACTCTTTCCTTGCATTAAAGTGGATGTAAATCCTCACATATAGCCAGTGAAGTGAACAGCCTCAGATGATACACAGAGATTAAACAAATCTCCCTACATCATTTTTATTTGTATATCTGCTGTTTTCAGCTTTCTACACTATTTAGAAAGTGAACATTGTGTTAGAATTTTTTATTCCTGTTCCAACACTGGATGTGGAGTCTTGGCATACACTGTGTGACAACTGATTGGAGGAAAGGCACATCCCCTCCTCCACATAGGCAGAGGAAGAAAGAAACCTGTAGAACTGTGCTGTGATCAGACCAGCTCTCTGCTAATCTATCTTTCTGCACTCACCCTAACACAAATGTCCAGCTGCTTTTATCTCAAGTGTGGAGTACTTGTCAGAAGTTATGCTTATGGAGGAACAGAGCAGCAGAAAGACACCGGACATAGGGCTTTGGAGAGAGATAAGAAAACACTACAGATATATGTGCCCAGGTCAAATATGAAAGGGGTTTACATCCACTTTAAGGTTAAAAAAAAAAAAAAAAATAATCCCTTCCAATACCAGTTCCCCCCCATCCCTCTTAAAACACTTGCCTGAGCTCTACCTCGATTTAAGACTGTTGACTTCTGCTGCTTCTTAAGGCCCGTACACACTTGATGGAAAACGGACAAAATATCCTCCGATTTTTCTCTCTCATGCTCAGCAGTCATAACCGTTTTTAGTTGACAGTGCATAAATGTTCACGAAATTTCTCGTCCGATTTTTTTTTTTTTTTTTATGGGACATTTGTTCCTAGACTTCCGGGTTGTCAGCAACTTCAGATCATGCATGGTCTTTCGTATCCGATTTTTCACGGACGGACTGCATACACATTAAACGAAAATTGGTCGTCTGGGGATGGACGATAAAAATTTTGGTGTTTGTCCCTCTGTTTTTTTTTCGTTAAATGTCGGCATCGGCTGCTGAAAGTTGTGTACACACTAGCCGAAAATCGTACGATTTTACCTCGGACGGGAATTTTTGGCAGGTTTTCTACTAGTGTGTACCCCACTTTAGTGAGAAGGGAACGGGTGGGATTTGTGTGTGTCTATGGATGCACACAGACCAGCCAGCCTGGGAGTGCCCCCAACAGCAGCCAGCTTGCACTTGAAGAAGAGAAGGAGGGGACAGCGCCGAAAGGGGACTGCAGAAGAGGAGCTAAGGAACTGCTCTGTGCAATACCAGGTTAGGTATAACATGTTTATTTTAATTTTAAAAAAAATCAGCCTTTACAACCACGTTAAAGTAGAACTATGGTCTTTATATAAAAACAATCTGTGCTGTGGCACATAATTATAAGTGCACCTGAACTTCATTTTCTCTTAGCTTCTCTGCAAATTTAAAACAACTATCTGTTAATCCCTTCAATGAAGTCCAACTAATGCAATTTCTTCTCATGGTGTTGCAACAATGCTGCAGTGTTTCAAATTTGCACATGATGTCATGCCCCATCTCACGGCCCGGCTGAGAGTGAGAGTCAGGAGCCGCAGTTAGGAGCAGGGGGCAGGGCACCCACGTGACGTCACGCCCCAACTCGCGGCTCGGCTGGGAGAGAGTCGGGAGCCATAGTAAGAAGCAGGGGGGCCGGGCACACACACGGGACGTCACTGGTTGGTGGGACACCCGCGGTCCCAGCAAACCAATGACTGCTTATAGTAGCAGCCTGACGGTCCAGGCGGAAGCATCGTGCGGTCTGTTCTTGGGCCGCCATTTAATGACGGCCGTCCTAAACGGTGCAAGTTTAGGAGATATGTACAGTACCTATAGGTACGCCCTATCATAGGCTTACCTATAGGTACAAATTACAGAGGAAGCTTTACTTCCGCTTTAAGTCCTTTGTGTAGGCTGTAAACATCTGTATGAAATTAGATATTTCCCATTAGATCATTTCTGTTTTCTTCAGGAAGATTGATATTCTTTTGCCTGTAGGACATTGATTGTTAGCCTTCAGGTGATGTACTTCTAAATTCTTTCCGGCCCGAACTTTCTTTTACTTCTACATCTTTCTTTCTCTTTTTTTATATTGTTTCATCTCCTGTTTACACGACATGCAGGTTCCTTTTCAGCCATTGAACAATAACTGCACACAAAGTTTAAGCTGAGCTAAAGACAAATGGCTAAATAGATGAAATGCATACAGGTGGTCTGTTTTATGTATCAAAGAATATGGATTTCTGTCATCCAGGTTTTAGATTTAAAGAGCTATGCTATACACAACTCCTTCCCAACCTGCACAGTGAATTAAGAAGCAGCAGACTGATGAGGGTCCCTCTTCTATCATTCTGCTCTTTCCTCCTATTGGCATGCTCCTTACATTGCAGCACCTCTAAATCACTCCTTGTGCTGCTTCTCCCCTCCTAAATCTGAGCTGTGTTGTACACGGACTGCAAGAGAGATACCAAGTCAATTTCATCTACTGATTTAACTACTTCTGGACCAGAAGGTTTTACCCCCTTAATGACCAGGCCATTTTTTGCGATACGGCACTGCGTTACTTTAACTGACATTAGCTAAAACAATTGTGGGAAAAAATTACTTTAAAAAAACTCACCATGCCTCTTACTAAAAACCCTGGACTGTCTTTTTTCCAAAAAGGGATAATTTGGGGGTATTTGTACTGTCCTGACATTTCAGGGACTCAAGAATTTAAATAGGCTGTCAGTACATCAGGTGTGATTAGATGTGATCAGTTTTCAGTGATTGGCACCATGACTTGTAGACTCTAAACTAAAAAGGGAGAAAATTGAGCTAACCCTCGTGTGCCATAATCCTAATTGTGGACAAGAAAGAAACATTTGATACAACATTAGTTGTACAACAAACTTTTAGCGGACTTTAAAGGCACATACTGGACAGGCAAAATCTTTTGATTAAAAACTTATGTATTTTATTGAAAACATATATAAAAGGAAAATCAAAAAAAAGAAGCATATGTGCATAATCAACATATTAAAATCAAACTGTTTATGGGGAAAAGACCTCCATACAAGTTCAAAATGGATATACAGACATTATGCATGATTCGTTACAAGAGGTACGTATTTGTTGTATTGGTCTGGAAAGGTCGAAGCGTTTCGCATTGCGCTTCTTCTGGACCTCAGACGTTTAAATACTCTCAACAGAATAAACAGAATATATGATTAATAGCCAGTAAGTATTATCAGGTGTTTACATTTTTGCATTTATTCATGTAATGACCGAAAGAGTTAAATGCATCGACCAACCTCCTTTGTATTGCATCACAGGAGGTTGGTCGATGCATTTAACTCTTTCGGTCATTATATGAATAAATGCAAAAATGTAAACACCTGATAATGCTTACTGGCTATTAATCATATATTCTGTTTATTCTGTTAAGAGAGTATTTAAACGTCTGAGGTCCAGAAGAAGCGCAATGCGAAACGCGTCGACCTTTCCAGACCAATACAAAAATACGTACCTCTTGTAACGAATCATGCATAATGTCTGTATATCCATTTTGAACTTGTATGGAGGTCTTTTCTCCATAAACAGTTTTCTTTTAATATGTTGATTATGCACATATGCTTCTTTTTTTGATTTTCCTTTTATATATGTTTTCAATAAAATACATACGTTTTTAATCAAAAGATTTTGCTTGTCCAGTATGTGCCTTTAAAGTCCACTAAAAGTTTGTTGTACAACTAATGTTGTATCAACTGTTTTTCTTGTAGACTCTATAACTTTCACACAGACTACGTAATATCCTTTCATTTGGGTTTTTTCTTTACCAAAGATATGTAGCAGTTTAAATTTTGTCACAATTTTATGACCAAAAATTACTTATTTGCAAATTTTCACAATAAAAGCTAAAAAGTGTTTTGGTTTTTTTTTTCAAAATTTTTGCTATTTTTTTACTTATATTGCAAAAAAATAAAAAAAGCCTGTGGTGAATAAATACATCCAAAAGAAAGTTCTATTTGTTTGAAAAAAATTATAAAAATGTTGTTTGGGTACAGTGTCGCATGACTGAGTAATTGTTATTCAAAGTGGGAGAGCGCTGAAAGCTGGTCTGGGCAGGAAGGGGGTGAAAGTGCCCTGTATTGAAGTGGTTAATATGTGTATTTTTGTATCTTCCTGAAGTTCCGCTTCAACTTGTTTGAAAAGTGACTGATGCCCATAATGGTCAGTCTATAACACCAACCAGTTTTGATATTGAGGAGGCAAAGGGTTGGACAGCTTTTGAACATTTTGCCACATAGAGTAAATCATCCTCCTTGACTCCCACCTCTCCCCATAAGCCAGGGGTGTCCAAACTATGGCCCTCCAGCTGTTGCGGAACTACACGTCTCATGAGGCATTGTAAATCTCTGACATTCACAGACATGACTAGGCATGATGGGAATTGTAGTTCCTGAACAGCTGGAGGGCCATAGTTTGGACACCCTTGCCATAAGCACTTGAATCAATTCCCTGAATCAAAATATTTCAATATTCTTTAGTTCATATAATTATAGAAATGTTGAGCCTTTTATTGATATGGAAAATTATCCGGTTCTTTTTAAATTTCATGATTGATTTTTGCTGTTAAAATCTTCTTTCCTCCTTGTACACGTCATGTGCCATTGGCCTTTGTACAGTCTTTGGGACGAAAAAGTTAATTTGCCAAAAATTTATGCTGACCCAGGATATATTCAAACGTATTTGTTATTTGTAAGGGTTTATAAAACATATTGTGTACATCCCCTAAAGGGGGACAGGATTGGTGCTGGTTGAGCGTATATTAATCAGTGTCCCCTTTGTCTTGCATATTTGTGACACAAATTAGATTACAAGAAAGACCAGCAACTTCTAAATCAAATTTTTAACGCTGGGACAAAATGCTCAATATTTGTTATTTGATTTTTTTTCTTTTTTGCTTCTTGAGATGCATTTCATTAAATTCAATGTAATTAGCAGCATGCTGTCACTCTGCCATGTATTTGTAAAGTGTCAAAAGGGGGAAGTTATTTATTTCTCCCAGATGTATTGGACATTATTAGTTTCCATTTTTTTTTTTTCTACTAAACTAAAACTAAGTCATTTGACAGATTTATAGACTTCAGGAAATACCAGAGTATATTTCATGACACAAATTAGTACTATAAGGCATACTGTGGGGTGTAGATTTTTTTTCCCCTATTTTGTTGACTTCCAATTAGCATTTTATAATGGGAAAGTATCTCTTGTTAGTGCTCTGCATCGTTTGGTATGTCTGCAGCAGCAAGGATGATTGAAAACGGAAGCTAATTTTAACTGAGAGCTGTGGTGGGCACCCTGTTATATTTAGGGGACCTAATAGTTGTCTACAGACTTAGAATACAAATCATGGCTTTGGAAGGACAAAAATCAGCAGTACAGGCAGGGAGCACACTTGAGGGTGTCCATGCTGGGTGGCAGTGTGCCATTACAATCTATTTGGCAGCATGCTGAAATGACAGCAGTCCACATTTACTGGTGCCAGCACAATGTCATACAGCAAGACATGATAATGTGCCAGCCTCATAACATAAATCGTGTATGTTTCTTGTACACATTCCCATAGGTAAATGCATAACAAGATTCTTATGTTAATGGTAGTGTATTCATACATAGCAGCTTAAAACCGAGGGCTTTTAATTAACCAAATGTAATTTGCATGGCCTAGTGTTTCCCCTTATTTAGACCTAATTCACTAAAGAGCAGAAATGCCTGCAAGTCAATTTCATGTGGTACCATTGGATTAAACGGTGCATTAAAATAATCCGTGTAATCCATCACTTTTTAAACTTCCACTTCATTTTTCCATCTCAAGTATGTATTGTAGTTTTGTTTTACCCCCAGTAAAAGCAGGTAGTTTTACATTTAAAATATGGAGGAACTTGGCGGCGTTTGTCCCGGGGGCTTCTTCACTATGTTTCAGAGGCTGTGGTCAACCGGGCACAGCATTCCATGTGTGGTGGCAGTGCCCTAAGTTAAGACGTTACTGGATACCGGTATACAATTTTATTTATTCCTTGACCCAGGTGAACTTGCGGAAGTCCACGAGACAGGCGCTGCTAGGGGAAATGGTGATGGATGTTCCCAAATGGGCTAAACTACTAATTAGATTTATAATTGTGGCGGCCAGGATCATGATTGCTCGGTCGTCTAAGTCAGCCACTATACCCTTTGAATTGCTCAAAGCGAAATGGTCTTGGTTGATGATCAGTGCACGCCTATCGGCCATACTCAATGACAAGGTGCAACTTTTTGAAAAGGTCTGGAGCCCGTGGCTTAGATACCTGGAGGGGGACCCCCAAGCTGAGCAGTTGTAGATCTCCCTAGACAGTCGTAGCTTGTACTGGATGATGTTGGATACCCAATACAACTTGTACTGGAACTACTGCATGTTTGGTACCACAAGTTTACCTTTAGCAATCCTAAAGGGGGTTTTTCCTCTTTCTCTTTCTTCACCTTTTCTTGTGGTTTCCTTCCATGTGCTGTCTCTCCTTTCCTCTTCTCTCTTCCCTTTTTATTTTTGTCTTCTCTCGATAATGTGATTCTCATCTGTCCCATTGTGCCTTTTTGGGGATGGATCCAATTACCCATATGGACCCCACATATAACAGAGCCCTACGACGAGTGGGGTGGGACTCTGAGAGGGTCTACATTGTGATTTTTACAGACTTTGGCTATGGTTATTCCCCGCCACACCTTTGTATGCCCCTTCACTGTTTTCTGAAGGTAATTGGTTTTACTGATGTTATGGTTCTTATGCTTTTTTCTGTTTGACTCATATTGCCTACATGTATGCTATGTTGTGCCATGAAAACTTTAATAAAAACATTGAAACCTAAAATATGGAGGGACTCTCCAAACATTAGGTGTGTATCTGCCCATAATCATTTTTTTAAAGAGACATTAAAAACAGCCAACAGATTTAAGGGGTCTGACTGGTCCCTTCCTAATCAGGGCAGCAAATGAAACCTGAACCTGGTAATGGGGGACCTTTGGACCCCCAGAACACATTGGCTGTTTTTCTGTATATATCATATGAATTAAATTTGTTCTGGACTTTTAAACACCTCATTCTTGGCACTTTTTTTCATGAATTTTTAAGCTGTGTTTGAGGAAAAAGTTGTTTGGCACTTGTCCTCTGGAAAGCTTTCTAAAGGTAATATTCCAATAATGGATAAACGCCAAATTCTCCTACAAATATTCCAAGTGGTCCAGCGCCTCACAATTTCATCATTTTATAGGTAAAACAGCAGATGGAGTCATAGTTTTTGTTATCCTTCCTCCCTTCTGGTACTGTTAGTGTAGTGTTGTAGGAATGGGTAGAAAACAGGAGCACTGTTTAAAAGGGTTAGTTCACTTTACCAAAAAACTGCAAGTAGGGGAGCCATTAGATAAACACAAACTTGGCAGCTTTGACCAAAGTTAAATAAACCCCTTTTCTCTTGGTATAGGTCATTTACATGTCTTTTTACATGTCTTCTGAAGCCTGGCCAAAAACACCAAGAGATGGCATCCCCTGTCCTGCCTTGTTGTTAGGGTGTTGCTAAGATATTCCCAGTAATCACAGGCGCCCACTCTCTCCTGAAAAAACTTCCCATTTCTAATTGCTCAAATGGGATACAGTTGGGCTGTAAGTATGAACAGAGCATTCATACAGTATGTGATGGCATTTGGGTGCCCAAGCACATGAATCCCTATCAACTTGCCTACCCATGCAGACATCTAGGCACTAAGCTTTCCAGGAAACATAGTGGCAGCTTTGGAGGCTCCTTCATACACTTGTGACACCCACAGTTGTGAGAATATTACCTGATAAGCATCTTCTGAAAGGGGAATCCGCTATAGCAGTTATTTTATGGGAAAATTATGTAAAAATCAAGATGTGAGCAAAGCTGGGAGGCGGTGTTTTTTAAAGCTTAAAAACTTGGAAATTCAGATGCTACTGTTAAGGAAGATGATGCAAATGCATGCTTTCTGCAAATCTTGGAGTCCAAGATAGAGGAAAAAAGTAAAGGATTGCAGAAGACTATGGACATTCCTGTGGTCACACTGTCACATAGAGTGATCCTCATCAGCACACCATAAATGAAAAATTAAGGACAAAATATTATTTGCCACCAAAAATAGCAACATTGTCATTTCGGGGCTGTTGACAACCACTTCCTCACTGCTGCTTGAGAAAGGGGTTCTTGGTGGCTCTCTAAAGGAGTTGTGAAGACAGAAGTTTTTTTTTATCTTAATGCATTTATGCATTAAGATAAGCCTTCTGTGTGGAGCTCCAGCACCCCCTAATACTCACCTGAGCTCCATCTCTGTCCAACGATGCCAAACAATCCCTGGGCAATCAGGGACTCTCCCTCCCGCAGCTGGCAATCAAAGCCAATTTAGCCAATCCGGAGAGAGAGGGGGCGGGCTGAACCACAGCTCTGTGTCTGAATGGACTCTGTGCCCCCATAGCAAGCTGCTTGCTGTGGGGGCACACGAAAGGAGGGAGGGGCTAGGAGCTCCAGCCAGGGACCTGAGAAGAGGAGGATCCGGGCTGCTCAGTGCAAAACCAACTGTACAGAGCAAGTATGTATGACATGTTTGTTATTAAAAAAAAAAAAACGAGACTGCACGAACACTTTAACATTGCTGTTTTGCTATTTTTGATGTGTGAATAATTGCCTTGTATATAACTTTAATTTATAGTGTGATTGTGATGAGCTGTTGTTTGGACTACGTGCTTGGTGATGCCACCTGTCATTTCACTATCGCATCCATAATTATTTTGGTCCATTGCTACAGGGAGCATGCTGGTTTAAATGAATGTATGGTCACGTGTGGTAAGTAACGTGCTTCTTCATACCTAAAAGTACCTGGTATTTCCTTCAGCTCTGTGCTCTGAGAATGATGAGAGTGTAAAGAAAACATTTGTAAATGGTAAGTAAAATGCTGAAGACATTTGGGCATTACAGCACACCAATTGCTTTGTCCTATATGGACAAAGCACGGGTTTGCTTTAAGAAGTCAGTTGCTTGTTATATGGAATAATACGGAACATGCCAGGCTATAGTTATATCATAAGTAATAATATGCTGATACCTCATTATTTTTATCCCGCTCATTATACATGTGATAAGTGTAGTATTTGAGCTGCTGAACTCATTGTTTTCCATGGAAATGCTACTTTTTGTGTATGGGTGGATGGGCAAAGGAGACCATACTGTATTCCATGATTACTTTTCACAATATACAATACTGTGCAAAAGTTTTATGTAAAGGGTTGCTGTAAAGAAAGAATCCTTTAAAAATATATGTTTTTATTGTTTATTTTTTAGCAATTTACAAATTTCAAACTGAGCAAACAAAAGAAAAATCTAAATCAAATCCAAATTTGATGTGACCACCCTTTGACTTCAAACCAGCATCAATTCTTACACTTGCACTCTTTGTACGCTTGCACAAAGTCAGATTTTCTAGGATTAGAGTCAGGTGTATGAATAATCAATTATATCAATCATGTGCAAATGATCATCAATTTCATATGTAGAATAAAACACAGTCATTAACTGAAAGAGAAACAGCTGTGTAGGAGACTTAAAACTGAATGAGGAACAGTCAAACTCTGCTACTAAGGTGAGGCTGTTAAAGTTCAATGTCACAGTTGATACACCATGGCATGACTGAGCACAGCAACAAGATACACAATGGAAGTTATACTGCATCAGCCTGGTCTCTACCTGGTAAAAATTTCAAAGCACACTGGGGCTTGAAGATGTGCTGTTCAGGCTCTTTTGAAGAAGCAAAAAGAAATGGGTAACGTTGAGGACTGTAGACACAGTGGTCAGCAAGGAAATTTCATGCAGCAAATTAAAGATACCACATCATGGTTACTTCCCTTTGACATCGGAAGATGTCCAGCAATTTTCAGCATCCCAGAATTGTCAGAAAACCAGTGGGACCCAGGTACACATCTCCTCGCTGGAGAAATCTGGCCAGAAGTGGTCTTCATGGAAGAATTGTGGCCTAAAAGCCATGCCTTCAACATAGAAAAAACGCTAAGCGACTCAACTATGCACAAAACCTAAGAACTGGGGTGCATAAAAATGGCACCTGGTGCTCTGCACTGGTAAGTTTAAAATTTTAAATATTTGGCTTTAGCAGGAGGCAGTTTGTTTACTGAGAGAGCGGTACACTAATGAGCGTCTGCAGGCGACAGTGATGCATGGTGGAGGTTCCTTTTTTGGGAGTTGGGGGCTTCATTTCTGCAATGGAGTTGGAGATTTAGTCATGGTGTCCTCAATGCTGAGAAATACAGGCAGATATTTATCCATCATGCCATACCATTAGGGAGGTGTGTGATTGTCCCCAAAGTTATTCTGCAGTGGGACAATGACCCCAACCATACAGCCAGTGTCATTTTTCAGTGTAAAGAAGAAGAAACAGTCCTGGAAGTGATGGTTTGGCCCACACAGAGCCCTGATTTCAACATCATTGAGTCAGTTTGGGATTACATGATGAGACAGAAGGATTTGAGGCAGCCTTCATCCACATGAGATCTGCGGTTACTTCTCCAAGATTTGTGGAACAATCTACCTGCCAAATTCGTACAAAAACTGTATGCAAGTGTACCTAGGGAAATTGATACTGTATTGAAGGCAAAGGGTGGCCACACCAATTATTGATTTATTTTGATTCCTTTACTTTCTTAATTGATAAAAATAAACTATTAACACTTCTATTTCTGAAAGCATTCCTAATTTACAGCATTTTTTTCACACCTGCTGTTGACATTACAATGTGTGTGAACACTATATATAAATTATATTCTAAGATAGCTTTTAATACATGTTTACAAGTACATTTTTATTGAAATAAATGGTAGCCTTCTGTCATATTTCAACAATAAACCACATTCGTTCTTACTCCTATGTAAAATTAATGATCTTCTTGATAGGAAAATCTATTGCATGTTTGATTTCAGGAAGATAAAAAGCATGCATGTTTTAGGTATTATCCCATTGAATAACCATTTCCTTTCAAGAAATGATCAAAATATTTCCGTTTGAGTAGACTGTGTCACCGGCGTAAAAGCTAAATAATTATGCTCCCCTGTATAATTTTTTTGTGTATGTGTTCTGGATGGACAGTGGGAAGATGAAAGGGAAATTTGTTCATAACGGCTCTTCACAGATGACTGAAGCAGGTGTTAGAAATGCAGATGAAGCGTGTTGACTAAAGAGTGTACAAATTTGAAGTGAAAATGCCAGTGGTCGGCTTATAGTACGCGGCACATGTGAAGTTTCTGTGCGCTAAATAATTCATGTTATTGTGTGAGCTGGTTTAACATGCAGGGGATAGGTGTCTATTGCATTGAAATCGCTCTACTTCCTCTGCTGTGTCTCTTATCTCCATGAACCAGTGAACTTCCTTTGGCGAAGCTGAGCAGGGCAGATCATTCTGGTCTTCAGAGAACCGGAAATAGGAGTAATTTATTCCAAGCAAAATGAAAGACATGATCATCTACATTTTGGTTCTAAAAATTGTAAATTTATCTTGGTAACACATGAATGTGTTTTTTTAACCATATTTATATTTCATTGGGTGGGTTAATAAAGCCTTTAAATACCTCCTTGATCCTTCCAGCATCTGACAACTCCTGTAAATGGGTGACAGCATCAACCACAGGGTCCCATTGATGTAGTAGTGTTGTGAGCCCACGGTGTAGCTCACCCATTCCTATTACAGGATACTATGCCAACACAATAGCATTTCTGTAGACTCCCGTGGTCAATCTGTTATTCTAAAGGATGCTACGTGTTCCAGCCTGCCCCAAGGTATTTGAGTGACACTGGCTTCTTTAGGGAGTTTTGTTGTCATCCCCAATGGACAAGGCACAATGGTACACACTAAAAAGGGATTCAGGGAGCTGAAGTGCAGATGGGATTTCACTAGTGGAAGCTGAGCGTCTATACTAGTCCTTACTCACAGCCCTTGCAATTCTCAGTAAAAGCTATATTCTGTGTGACCACTATTTTAAAAAAGCAAAACCAATCTAAATACAGGTGCATCTCATAAAATTAGAATATCATCAAAGTTAATTTCAGTAATTCAATTCGAAATGTGGAACTCATATATTTTATATACAGTGCGTATAAAAAGCTTACATACCTTGTTAAAATGTCAGGTTTCTGTGACGTAAAAAAAATGAGACAAAGATACATCATTTCAGAACTTTTTCCACCTTTAATGTGACCTATAAACTGTACAACTCAATTAAAAAACAAACTGAAATCTTTTGAGGGAGGGAAGTTAAAATAAAAAACTAAAATAGAGTGTTTGCATAAGTGTGCATACCCTTAAACTAATACTTTGTTGAAGTACCTTTTGATTTTTCTTTTTACAGTACCCAATCTTTTTGAGTAGGAGTCTATCAGCATGGCACATCTTGACTTTAGCCCACTCTTTGCAAAAAAACTCCAAATCTGTCAGATTGTGAGGGCATCTCCTGTGCACAGCCCTCTTCAGATAACCCCACATATTTTCAATCGGATTAAGGTCTGGGCTCTTACTAGGCCATTCCAAAACTTTAATCTTCTTCTGGTGAAGCCATTCCTTTGTTGATTTTGATTTATGCTTTGGGTCATTGTCATGCTGAAAGATGAAATTCCTCTTCATGTTCAGCTTTTTTTTTTAGCAGAAGCCTGAAGGTTTTGTGCCAATATTGACTGGTATTTGGAACTGTGGCCTTGTCGGGTCTGATGTCTCATCTTCCTCTTGACAATACTTCACAGATTCTCTATGGGGTTTAGGTCAGGCGAGTCTGCTGGCCAATCAAGCACAGTGATACCATGATCATTAAACCAGGTATTGGTACTTTTTGGCAATGTGGGCAGGTGCCAAGTCCTGATGGAAAATGAAATCAGCATCCCCTTAGAGCTGGTCAGCAGAGGGAAGCATTAAATACTCTAGAATTTCCTAGTAGAGGGCTGCGCTGACTTTGGACTTGATAAAACACAGTGGACCAACACTAGCAGATGACATGGCTCCCCAAATCATCACAATTTTCTAATTTTATGAGATACTGAATTTTGGGTTTTCACTAGCTGTAAGCCATAATCGTCCAAAAAAAAAAAAAAAAAAAAAAGGCTTGAAATATATCACTCTGTGTTTAACGCATCTATATAAAATGAGTTTCACTTTTTGAATTAAATTATACTAAAATGAATGAACTTTTTGATTATCTAATTTTATGAGATACACCTGTGTATAGATTGTTTTACACTTTATGAATATGGGATGCCTAACCACTTGCCTACTGGGCACTTTCACCCCTTTCTGCCCAGGCCAATTTTCAGGTTTCAGTGCTGTCACACTTTGAATGACAATTGCACGGTCATGCAACACTGTACTCAAATGAAATTGTCAGCATTTTTTGGAGACAGATCAAGCTTTCTTTGGTGGTATTTAATCATCACTTGGTTTTTTATTTTTTTGCTAAACAAATGGGAAAAAGACCAAACATTTTGAAAAAAAGTTTTTCTTTGCAAACAAGTAATTTTTCTCCTTTACTGATGTACTCTGATGAGGCTGCACTGAAAGGCTGCACTGGTGGGCTGCTCTGATGGCACTGATGAGGCTGCACTGATGAGGCTGCACTGGTAGGCAGCACTGTTGGTCTCTAATAGGCAGCACTGATCAGGAGACTGATGACCAGTGTCCTGATTATCATTGTAAAAGTCCCCTCTCACAATCGGCGGTTACCGGCTCTCCTCTCCTTATGCACTGTCACAGTGTGAAGAGAGAAATGCAGATAACCGGCAATCGTGTTTACATGTGATCAGCTGGTATTGGACACTGCTGATCACATGTTATAGTGCCATTGTGAATTGCCCTTTACTTTGTCCATGGATGCCCTCCTAGAATTGGATGACCACGCTGTAGCCATCTTTTGGCTATAGCGTAGTCAGGAAGTGATGAAAGCTAGTCTTCAATTTTTACCTTCCATCTTGCACTGTTGTAAAAACTCCTCTCCTGTCCTGTTTTCAGAAAGCTATGTGCAGCACCCTGCTAGCGTCACCCACTGGTCGCTGGCATCGGCTGTCCAAATACAATAGCCACACCATATAGCTTAGGTGGAGAAATCTGTTAGATATATTTTTCATTCAGCCTGCTTTACATGGAAGATCATTTCTACAATTGTCTCCAGACCATCTATGTTGCTATCCCCTTATTCTGAGAATTTATTAGCTAGGTGTCGTCATAGGTGTGTATATAACTATATACACAACCACAGAGACTGTCAAAAGATTGTGAGAATGTTTATGAACGTTCATAAATGTTAAAAGGAAAAATAACATTTAAACATTCATTAATAAAGAAAGTTAATATTTAGTAGACTTTTTTATAAATAAAGGTGGGCAGTTGAAACTGAGCATGTGGTGAGCAGATACATGCACAGATACATAACCAGAGGCTATATATAGTGGTAAAACAATGTAAAAATGGTCAGAAAAAGGCAGCTGAAGTATTATGAAAATCATATTTTTCCTCCTGTTAGTCGATTTTGACACTGCCCCACCTCCACCTTCTTCTAAGCCTCCCAATTTGTCATCGATTCCACCCATCACGTCAGTTAATCCATTAGGGTAGCGTTGGAGGCAGAAATGGGGAAAGCTAAGTTGGATGTTTACAGAAAAGCCAAAATTAGCATTTACCTTTTATTCACCTCATATATAAGGAAAATTACATTTATGGCTTTTTCTTATTTTTATCCAGATTTCATAAGGTAACCACAGCCAGCAACTCTGAAGCTAATATTTCCAGAGCCAGAAGCCACTGAAGGGGGCAATGTTGGAGTTTAGATAAGAGGTTAAGTAGTGATAGAGTAAAGAGTTAGGAGATTAAACACTGGTTAAGGTTAGAATTCCATTTTAGGGATTTCAATAACCTGTTAAGTATTTGTGGGCAGGTACACAACATCCTAGGAAGCAGCAGTACTATGCAGTGTATTGCGATTTCCAATTTATATGGAGTCAGAATCTATATAAAATAGTTGATGATATATAATACATCAAGAGGTGTTATAAGGAATGATACTTTCGTATAGGGTTAATTAGTCAAGGCACACAGAAAAAACATCCCTTTTGGACCTCACATATGGACAATGGTAGCCATTTCTTGAAAATAGAAGGATAATAATACAGTCCTGTTTAGCATTTGGCTCCAGAAAATACTACTAGCAATCAGATGTTTACATTTACGATGGTCCATCAGCATCTTAAAATGCCATTACTTGTGGTGGTAGGTAATCTAATTTTGGAGGCTAGATTAACCAATATTTTAGGGTAGGGCTTGGACTAGATGATCACTAAGCAAAGCAAATGTTCATTTTGGATATTTGATGTTTATTCTGCAGTGTAATTTAACGTTAGTAAATGAGGTTAACCTGTGTACACTTCGAAAGCCTAAGGCCCTGTTCACACCTGAGCATTTTTCAGCTCATAAAACGCTCATCTGTGAAAATCCAAAACGCCCAACAATCAAAATCCCGTTAATTTCAATGGCCCCTGTTCACATCTGAGCGTTTTGTCCCCTGAAGCAAAACGCCTTTAGCTGAAAAAAGTACAGGAGCTTCTTTTTGGGCTGATTACCAGCATTTTTGTTAGATGTCAATGCCTGCCTCCAAAAACGCCTGAAAAACACGGTAAAAATGCGTGAAAACGCTATGCTCAAGTGTGAATGCAGCCTAACAGGCAAGGATATTGCTGCTACTATGATTGCACCTATATCAACCATTCATTGGATCATCAAGTCTGGCAAACGCCAGGACGTCTCCTACAGTTGATTTAGCTGGGCACCAGTGTAGAGCTTGCTCAGGAATGGCAGCAGGCAAGTGTGAGGGCATCTGCAAAGGCAAAGACTATTAGAGGATGGCCTGGTGTCAAGAAGGGCAGCAAAGAAGCCACTTCTCTCAAGGAAAAACATCAGGGACAGACTGATATTCTGCTAAAGGTACAGGAATTGGACTGCTGAGGATTGAGGTAAAGTCATTTTCTCTGATGAATCCCCTTTCGGACTGTTTGGGACATCCGGAAAAAAACCTTGTCCGGAAAAGAAAAGGTGAGCGCTACCATTAGTCCTTTGTCATGTCAACAGTAAAGCAACCTGAGACCATGCATGTGTGGAGTTGCTTCTCAGCCAAGGGAGTGGGCTCACTCACAATTTTGCCTAAGAACACAGCCTTGAATAAAGAATGGTACAAAAATATCCAACTTCTCCCAACCATCCAAGAACAGTTTGGCGACTACCAATGCCTTTTCCAGCATGATAGAGCACTTTGCCATAAGTGGCTTGGGGAACAAAACATCAAAATTTTGGGTCCGTGGCTAAGAAACTCACCAGACCTTAATCCCATTAAGAACTTGTGGTCAATCCTTAAGAGGCGGGTGAACAAAAGAGCCCCCCACAAATTCTGACAAACTCCAAGAATTGATTATACAAGAATGGGCTGCCATCAGTCAGGATGTGGCCCAGAAGTTGATTGACACCATGCCAGGGTGAATTGCAGAGGTCTTGAAAAAGAAGGGTCAGCACTGCAAATATTGACTCTTTGCATAAACTTAATGTCATTGTCGATAAAAGCCTTTGACACTAATGAAATGCTTGTAATTATACTTCAGTATACCATGGTAACATCTGACAAAAAGATCTAAAAACTTTTAGCCATGGCTGTCACATTTTTGTAAATATTTTATTCTATCTTTTCATGTGACGACACCAAAGAAATGACACTTTGCTACAATGTAAAGTAGTGAGTGTACAGCTTGTATAACTGTAAATTTGCTGTCCGCCCAAAATAACTCCACACACAGCCATTAATGTCTAAACCACTGGCAACAAAAGTGAGTACACCCCTAAGTGACAATGTCCAAATTGGGCCCAATAAGCCATTTTCCCTCCCCGGTATCATGTGACTTGTTAGTGTTACAAGGCCCAATTTGGAATTTTCACTTGGGTGTACTCACTTTTATTGATAAAAAGACAAGGCGCCTCTAAGTGCAGTAGGCTCTGAGTGCCTTGTCTTTTTATCTTTATCACTTTCAGAGCAGCTTCTCCTCTCCAGTGCTGCCGAAGGGCAGTGTCTCACCTAAAGCCTGCTGTATTCCACGGAAGCGCCCATACAACAAACCCTTTTTCTCTTACTCACTTTTATTGCCAGCGGTTTAGACATTATTGGCTGTGTGTTGAGATTTTTTGAGGGGACAGCAAATTTACACTGTTATACAAGCTGTACACTCCCTACTTTACATTGTAGCAAAGTGTAATTTCTTCAGTGTTGTCGCATGAAAAGATATAATAAAATATTTAGAAAAATGTGAGGGGTGTACTCACTTTTGTGAGATACTGTACATATATATTTCTAGCACATTATTAAGTATTCATAGTGAACACAGCTTCACCGTATTCACTTAATGTTGACTTGACTGATTGTTTTGCCTCTATTCCCTTTTAAAAATCAACCCCCATCATGGGGGTGAGAGCCATCCTCCCTGTTGGTGACACAGACAACTATTAAAATCCTAACGGGTTCTAACCCTGAAGTCTTGGCTAGAATTGGGTCTGAAATTAAACCATTATAGGCTCTTTATCGGTGCTGCACATCTGTTTCACCCACATGAGTTGTTGCCTCATCCACAGTCCTTACTACGTTCCAGTTGTCTCACCCGGTATAAAGCATATTGATTCTGTTGACGTTATATTTTTTTTCTTTTTTCTGTATACCTTCTGGCTATATTTTTGACACTTCTGATGTTTGTACTGCTGCATAGCTTAGAGTGATATGTGCATTATGCAAACAGGAAAATTGAAATAAAATAAGTCATAAAAGGCCAAACTCGCATGCCAGATTTTAAAATGTATTCCATTTTTATTTAACTAAAGCTGATTTACCCAGAGCTATTGAGAGTAATTTTTCTGTAATATGTCAGTATGACTATATTAAGGCTTATGTCAGCAACATTAAAACTTCAGTTATTTTTGCTTTATGTAATTAAATGAAAATCCCATATTTTACATGTATTGTTTATATATCCATAAGTAATATTTGTTCCCTAAAGTGTATTTATATATTTGGACCCTAATTAAAATAACCCCTACTTGTTTATATGTTTCTATGCAAGTGGGAGAACTGTAAAAAAAAAATATGTAACATACCTTTTTTGTTTGCTTAAAAGTCATATATAAATCTTGTAAAAATGTAAGGAGGGGGCCAGGCAGTTGTGTTCACCATATTTAAAATAATTAACCCTGTCTGTACTGTGCTGGCAGATCTTCATTATCAATTGTAAACAAGATGTGCACACTGTATGTCATAACAGATGGTTAAAGTGATTGTAACCACTTCCCCCCGGAAGGTTTTACCCCCATAATGATCAGGCCATTTTCTCTTCCGTCCTCCCGACAGTCGCTGCCATCTTCATATTCGTCACAATGGGGTATTAGACTTTGCTCCGTAGGAGTAGCTAGGCAACAGAATATGTTAATAAAGCTTTTAACATATCCCACCCCCAGGGGGTGGTCCCCTCAGTCAATACCCCCCTACTTCCTGTATCCATACCTCAGTTTCAATGTCTAGCTTGTCAGGAGTAGCTGGATGTCTCTATGCTGGGGCATTTTGTCTCAGCCTTTCTCTTCTTTTTTGATTTTATTTGAGTTTTTTTCTCTTTCTTTACTTAGCTGTTACTTTTGTCAGCATTAATTAGGTCTTCTGATGAAGAGGATCATGCGGGCTGGGTCTCGGGCTGATCCCCCTGGTCGCAGGTTGTGGGTCAGTGGCTTCCCAGCCTGCCATCGAGCGTTCAGTCAGGTACTTCTCCTGGCATTCTGAACGACCCATCCCTGTTCGGTGCAGGGATGCTATGGTGAGGTGGCTACCTCACTGGACACTGTGCGGTTTCTCAACCCCAGTTCTTCTGCGTCCTGGATGCGACTCTCCCTGTCACATGTGCAGTGGCTTGTTCGCCTGTGCGGGTTCCCCACGCCATTTAGGAGGTAAGTGTATCTGTGTGGGGACCTGTCTGTTTGGGGGGTGTCAGTCTGGGACTGTGTAACCCTGCCTTTGGTCACACTGTTGGACTCCCTGTCTGCTGGCTGCATTCTGTGGGCTGCAAGGAGGGGGGCTATGCTGCACTGTTCTGTGTCAGTTTTATGTGCTGTGTCTCACTGTGTGACAGGCTGTGTGCTGAGGGGCATGATTGTATCGTGTTATGCACATTGCGGCGACCGCTGCGGCGGTCCGCCATTATTTTTATTTGCTGCATGTGTTTTTGACGGTTTCGCTGTGGTGGAGAAGCGGCGTTTCGGCGCCAAATGCCGCCATTTTGGCGGCGCTCGCTCCGGCCGCATGGTAGCACTGCAGGCGGCCATTTTCTTGTAGCCTTCCATAGGCTTTAATAGAGCGCCCTGCATGACATCACTTCCTTTTCCCTGGGCGCACCGATCGAGGCAGCAGCAGCGGCGGTCTCTCCAGGTTTTTACCTCCCTGTCCCTGTATCCTTGCCTGAGTTGTACTTTTTCCCTGTGGGGGTCGGCTTGTGCTGGTGTGTGTGTGCGGTGGGCTGCGCTCGCCGCGCTTTTTAAAGGGGCAGTTAACCCTTTATTCTTCCACATACTTTGGGGCATGGATTCTCAGGAAAGCAAATTTCCTACCACATTGGTGGGAGGCCAGGGGACTGCTGTTTCCCCCCCCCCCAGGGGGGGATTTGGCTACAGTTGTGGCTAACCTTGCTGCTCAGGTGCAAATGCTTGTGGCTGCTCAATCCACTAAACGGCCCAGAGTTTCAATTTCCTCTGATTCAGAGGGTGATGGTGATGGGGCTGCTATGGCTGGGGTCTCCTTATCAGGGTCCCGTTCCTCCCTGGATCTTGTGGGGTCCGAGGTGGAGGCTGAGGTTCAAGGGGTTGATAATTCTCCCCCTGGCTTGTCTGAAGAGCTTTCACTCATGGATGAATTGGTTGCTTCTATCAAACAAAACACTGCGATTACAGGATGAACCATGTCCTCCTGCTGCCCTGGCAGCTTATGGGACGCAGAAAAGACGCAAGACATCGCAGGTCTTTCCCTGCACTGATGATTCTCAGCGCGCTGTTAAGGAACAATGGCGCAATTTATGCAAGCCTTTTGCTGTGCCAAGTAGGTTCAAGCTGTGTTATCCTTTCCCGCCCGCTACTGATGAGCGTTGGTGTGTACCGCCCCCGGTGGATCACGCGATAGCGGTTTTGAATAAGTCCACTGCGATTCCTGCAGAGGATGCCCCGGTGTTTCGGGATGCCACGGACAGGAGGCTGGAGTCTCTTGCCCGTCATACTTATTCTATTACGGGTTCTATGCTAAAAGCTCTATTTGCTTCACTTATGGCAGCCCAGGCTGTCGTGAGTTGGACGCAGGTGCTTAGACGCGTCCTGGTGGCTGATTCTGCCTCACCGGCGACATTGGTGGATATGGTGGATCAAATCCATCAGGGTGTCATGTATTTGTGTGATGCGGACTTGGATATAGTACCGTTGGCTGCACGTGTACACAGTGTGGCGGTATTGTCTCGCCGCCTGGTTTGGTTGAAGTGTTGGTCTGTGGACCAATCTTCGCGGAAGACCTTAGCCAATCTGCCCTATGATGGATCTCGCCTTTTTGGCGACTCCTTGGATACACTGATAAAGGGGATCACGGGTGGTAAGAGCACGCTCTTGCCCCAATCCCACAAGGCTAAGGCGGCTCCTGGTAAGAAGCATGCTTCCTTTTGCCCTCTCAGGGGTCCTTTCGTGCCTTTCGGTCGCACTATAAGGGCAAGCCATTTAAGGGTCAAGGCTCCCAAAAGAAGCCGTGGTCAGGTAAGCAGAAGTCCGGCCAGTCCGGCCCCCCTGCCCATAACAATGCGGCCTGAAGGGGCGCCCTCACCCAGTTCTGGGGTGGGGGGACGCTTGCTCGGTTTTCTTCAACCCTGGCTGGCCCGTGTTCGGGACAGGTGGGTTCAGGAAATCGTTCGGTCTGGCTTCAAGATCGAGTTTCTCTCTCGGCCGGAGAGCAGATTTTTTCCCTCAAATCTTCAACTGTCTCCGGAGCGTTTGCGGGATCTGCACCTAGCGGTGCGGGACCTGCGGGCTCAGGGAGTGGTGGTTCCGGTGCCTCATCGGGACAGATTTCGGGGGTTCTATTCCAATCTGTTCACCGTGCCCAGGAAGGAAGGCAAGGTACGTCCAATTCTGGACTTGAAGGCTCTGAACCGCTTTGTGCGGGTTCGCAAGTTCCGCATGGAATCTCTGCGGTCGGTGGTGGCTGCCCTGGTTCCAGGGGAATTCATGGCCTCCATCGACTTGAAGGATGCGTACCTTCACATCCCGATTTTCGAGGGTCACCAGAGGTACCTTCGATTCGCCATTGCGGAGGATCATTACCAATTCGTGGCGTTACCTTTTGGTCTCGCTTCGGCTCCACGGGTTTTCACCAAGGTGCTTGCACCGGTTCTGGCTTTGTTGAGAGCCCAGGGCATCTCTGTCCTGGGGTATCTGGACGGCATTCTGGTTTGGTCTGCGACCAGCCAGGGTCTGGTGGAGGCCCTGTCCGTCACGATGCAGACTCTGCAGGAGTTTGGTTGGACGATAAATTTTCCAAAGCCGACGCTGTGTCCGTCGATTTCGTCTTCCCTACCTGGGAATGATCCTGGACTCGGTCCAGGCGAAGGTCTTCCTTCCGGACGACAAACTCAGGACTCTTCAGAAGAAGTCAGGTCCCTCAGGGATGCTCCGTGTTCGTCCCTCCGGACGTGCATGCGGTGTCTGGGATTGATGGTCTCGGCTTTCGGGGCGATTCCTTTCGCCCAGTTTCACACGCGGGGTCTCCAAGCGGAGATCCTGTCTAGCTGGGACGGGCGGCCGCAATCTCTGGATCTCCAGATTTCGTTGAGTCATCGCACCAGAAGGGATCTTCTGTGGTGGCTCCAGTCCCCATCGGTGTCGGGGGGCAAGTCTTTTCGTCCTCTTTCATGGACGGTGATCACCACGGATGCCAGCCTGTCGAGCTGGGGTGGTGTTCTGGGCGTTCTGTCCGCCCAGGGTACTTGGTCGGAGGAGGAATCCTCCCTTCCGATCAACATTCTGGAATTGCGAGCGATAAATCTCTGCCTTCGACGTTGGACGGACAGGCTGCAGGGCTGTCCGGTTCGGGTGCTGACGGACAATGCCACGGCGGTGGCTTACATCAATCACCAAGGGGGCACCAGGAGTGCCCGAGCGGCTCGGGAAGTGGCCGAAATTCTGTCTTGGGCCGAGACACACGTCCCGGCAATATCGGCGGTTCACATTCCGGGGGTGGAGAACTGGCAGGCGGATTATCTGAGCCGCCAGACCCTGGACCAGGGGGAATGGTCCCTCCACCCGGATGTCTTCCAGATGTTGTGCGCGAAGTGGGGTCTTCCGGAGGTGGACCTGTTCGCGTCTTGTCTGAACAACAAGGTGAAACGGTTCGTGGCAAGGATGCGCGATCCTCGGGCAGACGCGTCAGACGCGTTGGTAGCTCCGTGGCATCTGTACCGACTGATGTATGCGTTCCCACCGATTCAATTGCTGTCCAGGTTCCTTCGCAGGTTGACCTCGGAACCAAACGCGGTGATTCTTGTGGCACCGGACTGGCCTCGCCGGTCCTGGTACGCAGACCTCGTGAATCTGGTGGTCGACGCCCCGTGGCGTCTACCCCTTCGAGAAGATCTCCTGTCTCAAGGGCCGATATTCCATCCTGCTTTACAGTCGCTGGCTTTAACGGCCTGGCTGTTGAAACCGAGGTCCTGAAGAACAGAGGTCTCAACCCTGAGGTCATTCACACTTTGATGAACGCGAGGAAGTCTTCCTCGGGGAAGGTCTATTACCGTAC
Organism: Pelophylax lessonae; assembly: GCF_965119305.1. Taxonomy (NCBI): domain Eukaryota; kingdom Metazoa; phylum Chordata; class Amphibia; order Anura; family Ranidae; genus Pelophylax; species Pelophylax lessonae. The sequence continues at coordinate 662,582,862 of NC_138768.1, read as the reverse complement.
TTGGAAGGCTTATTTTGCCTGGTGCGAGTCCAGGGGGTTTTCACCTCACACATACTCGGTGTCTAGGGTGTTGTCCTTCCTTCAAACGGGTGTTGACCAGCGTTTTGGCGCTGGCTACGATCAAGGGTCAGGTGTCTGCGCTGGCCGTTCTTTTTCAACGTCCTGTGGCATCTAACTCCTTGGTTAGCACTTTTGTTCAAGGGGTGCGACATCTGGTCCCTCCTAGGAGGGAACCTCTGCCCCCTTGGGACTTGAATCTTGTTCTGTCCGTGTTACAACATGCTCCTTTTGAACAGATCAGGAAGATCTCGTTGTCTATGTTGTCCAAGAAGGTCGCCTTTTTGGTGGCGATCACTTCGGCTCGCAGAGTGTCGGAGCTGGCAGCTTTGTCCTGCAAGTCTCCGTATCTGATCATTCACTTGGACAAGGTGGTCTTGCGACCTAACCCTTCTTTTCTTCCGAAGAGGGTTTCGGAATTTCACCTCAATGAGGACATTGTCTTGCCTTCGCTCTGCGCGAAGCCTAAACATCCGAAGGAGGTGGAGTTGCACTCCTTGGATGTTGTTCGGGCGATTAGGGTTTACCTGAAATCGACTGAATCCTTTCGCAAGTCGGATTCCTTGTTTGTCCTTCCGGAGGGTCCTCGGAAGGGCATGGCGGCGTCGGCTTCTACCATCTCCAAATGGATCAGACAGACCATTGAACAGGCCTATGCTTTGAAGGGGAAAGTTCCCCCTGTGCCTGTGAAGGCGCACTCTACCAGATCTCTGAGTACGTCTTGGGCCTGTCGTCATGGGGCTTCTGTGGCCCAGGTGTGTAAGGCGGCGACTTGGTCGACCGTGCACACCTTCACAAAATTCTACAGAGTGGATGTTCAGGCATCGGCAGATGCTTCCTTTGGCCGCAAGGTTCTTAGTGCGGCGGTTCTTTAGAGCCCCTTGTTTTGGGCTCCTTGGCTGTTTGGGATATGTTTTTGTCCCTAGGATTATTTGTTTTTTCCTGGGTTATTGCTCCTGTTGAGCAAGTTTTTTCTCATGTTGCCCAGCTGGTTTCCTTCCTTTGGTAAGGTTCCTTTCTTTGATGTGGAGACTGCGTTGCCTTAGGCGCGGCTGCGTTTCCCACCCCTCATGTTTGCACTGCTTTGGGACGTCCCCATTGTGACGAATATGAAGATGGCGGCGACTGTCGGAGGACGTAAGAGAAAACGGAATTTTTGTAAAATCTTACCTGTAAAATTCCTTTCTCTGAGTCCTCCGACAGTCGCCGCCCCCGCCCCTCTTTGGGGTTTGGTTGTATACTCTACTGCTATTCCACTGAAACTGAGGTATGGATACAGGAAGTAGGCGGGTATTGACTGAGGGGACCACCCCCTGGGGTAGGGATATGTTAAAAGCTTTAATATTAACATATTCTGTTGCCTAGCTACTCCTACGGAGCAAAGTCTAATACCCCATTGTGACGAATATGAAGATGGCGGCGACTGTCGGAGGACTCAGAGAAAGGAATTTTACAGGTAAGATTTTACAAAAATTCTGTTTTTTGCGATTCGGCGCTGCCTTGCTTTAACTGGCAATTATGCAGTCGTGCAACACCATACCCAAATACAATCCTTTTTTCCCCACAAATAAAGCTTTCTTTTGGTGGTATTTGATCACCTCTGCGGTTTTTCGTTTTTGCGCTATAAACAAAAAAAGTGCGTCAATTTTGAAAAAAAAAAACAATATTTTCTACTTTCTGCTACAAAACATTCCCAATAATCAGTTTAGGCCAATTTGTATTCTGCTACATATTTTTGGTAAAAAAAAAAAATCCCAAAAAGCATATAATAATTGGTTTGCCCAAAAGTTATAGCATTTACATACTACAGGATAGATTTATGGACTTTTTATTTTTATATTAGTAATGGCGGCGATCAGCGATTTTCATCAGGACTGCGACATTGTGGCGGACAAATCTGACACTAAATGACACTTTTTGCCGACCAGTGAAATTAATACAGTGATCAGTGCTAAATAATATGCACTGTTACTGTATAAATGACACTGGCAGAGAAGGGGTTAACATTGGGGGTGATCAAGGTTAAATTTGTTCCCTAGATGTGCTTACTAACTGGGGGGGGGATGGATTGAACAGAGGCAGAGAGAGATCGGTGATTCAGCTTAGCTGAATCACACGATCTTTCCCTGCCTCTCTGACAGGAGAGCCGTCTTTCTTTGTTTACATACCAGGTGGCTCTCCTGTCAGTTTTGCCAAAGATCGCTCCTCCTGCGGTCTGCCTCCCGTTGTGTCTAATCACAGCAGGAGCATGACCCCGCCGCCAAAACTGCATGCACATAATCATGTAGATCTACGTTATTATGCGCAGCCGAGCCGCCCTGCCAGAGTAAATCTGAGTGGGGCGGTCGGCAAGTGGGTAAAGGTCATTTTCTAAAGAAATAAACCTGTTATATTTACATGTGCAATGGTTTTTCACAGAGCAGCTTCGATTACTCTTCTTTGGTCCTCCGCTGGCGCTCTTTGCTCCTCTCCCCCACTAAGTGTCCCTATAGCATGCCGCTTGCCATGGGGGGCACTCGTGTGCTCGTTCCTGAGCCCTGCTCTGTGTGTCTATAAGACACACAGAATAGGGCTTGGTCCTGTCTCACGCTCCCTCGCCACTGGCTGTGATTGACCGCAGCAGGAGCCAATCAAGAGGGAGGGAGCCAAGAAAGCATCTGCTCTCGTGCACATCGCTGGAGTGAGATCGGGCTCAGGTATGTATATGGGGGGGATCTGCATGCAGAAGGTTTTTTATCCTACTGCATAGACTGCATTAAGGTAAAAAAAAAAAACTTTCGGCCTTTACAACCACATAAAGGGCATCAAGGCCTAGGTGGTACTTTGGAGCTAGAAAGGCCTCACCCAAAGCTTGACTTTTGAACAGAAAAAGTTGAAATTTACATAGAATTTCAGCTGCCTGTATCGTTGGGTCTGCAGATTGCTGTGACATCTGGTTTTCATTATGTTTGATGGTAACCTCTAATTATGCGTGTTTAGCATATGCTCTGTTTGAATTGTCCAGGTTACATTCTGTTTGAATATTTAGTTCATTTCAAAGTGTTCTTCCTTATCATTTGTTTTAGAATGGTTGATCATTCTAGATACAAATTGTATCATGAAATATATAGTTGCCTCAATTTTTTATGGTTTACCATAACTTCTGATTTCTTTTTGTATAGAACTATTTAATGGGGACTTGTTACCTTTTGAATATTATGTTTTTGTGTTAACTGTAGAAAATCTTCTCCTTTCTGCTGTTTTTTTTTTTTTTTTTTAATAAATGGAATCTTCTGTAGATTGGTGACCAGCAAAGTTCCAGCCCCCCATTAACTCTTGAGCATTTTTCACCTTGTTACCTATGCCTAACTACGTTCGACATGCTCAACAACAAAATCCAATTCTTTTGCATCTAAAATACTCTTCTGCTCCTCAAGAACTGCTCCCCTAACCTCACCCAGCCCAGGAAACAAATGCCTGAAACTTTTTACACATGTAAAAATGCCGGCTTTAAAATCAATAGGAGTACGCTGTGCTCAAGTGTAAATACAGGCGTAGGGAGGCAGCACATATGACACAAGGTTTTGCTGCTGTCTTGCACTGCAAATTGTCTGCTCTTTTTTGAAGTTTGGAGTAAAATGATACGATACTCATTTATCTCTGTCCATTGCTGGTCTGCTTATTATGTTGAACCCTGTGAAAATAAATAGATCATAATTCCACTTAGCCACTGTAATAGCAATCAATAATTGTAAACTAGGGGGTGCTTAGAGACTGTTCTTTACCTCTTTAAAAAGACAAATTGATGATTTTGCTCTGCTCTCAGTTCTGATTCATCAGATGTTATATTGAGCCCATATATTACACTGTGTTAAAAGACATAAAAGGTAATAAAGGTACATCATTAGCGAGAATTAAAGCCAAACTAAACCCAGCAATTTAACTTTCAAAACTGTTAAATTTAAGGCATGGCGAACAGGCAAGCCATCGGCTGGCTGTGTCCTAACTGATCCCATGTGCAACATCACGGCAATTGCATATCAATGAGAGACTACGATAGCAGCTTCCCTGGCTGTAAAAGATAGGAGGGTTTAGTTCCATTTTAAAAAAAAAATTGCATTTAGGGAGCACGGCATACTAGAACAAAATGTCAGCCCAGTACTTCAGTCTTCTATCCAGGTATTGTTGTAGTGCACCACCCTACTCTCTTTTGCCTGTGATCTGGCATTCCCAAAACATACCAGTGGTGTTGCTGGAGAACCTTCTTTGCTGCTTTTAGTTTAAAATAAAAATGCCTATACAAAAATGTTTTTCAAACTCACCAGTCAGATTTATGGCTGGCCCTGGAGGTATGATTGTGAAAGTGGAGAGAGCATAGACTACTAGGTGGCAGTTTGTGTTGTTGTAAATGACAGTCTGTGCTGGGGAAAACGCCATCATTTACAGCAACATAGGATGGCAGCTAGTACTCTAGTCTCTTCCCCAAAATAACAGTACGGTGGTTCTGGGCTCGCTGGTCTGTCCTCTGCTGTACAAGGAAGAGATGCACAGGGCTGTAAGATGGCATGCTGCAGAAGTTAGAGGAGGGCATACTGGCCAGCAAGTCCGGGTGTGCAAGGAACAGTGCAGAGGGCTGTACAATACAGATATACGCTATATAGTTCAATGAGAATAAAGAGCGGGCAGTGGCCACAGTACTGTACTGTAGCTCCCCAATAAAAATGCTCATAAATTGGGCTTCAGCATGGGATGCAAGTGTGTAAGTGACACAAAGTAGTCACATTTTTTTTTTTTTTTTACACTACCATAGCATTGATAAGAATAGTAGCACTTTGTGTTTGTGGTGATACCTCTTTCATTCCGAATTTTTTTCATCATTCTTTAGCAACACCTTGAATTTAATGGCTTTTTAAATTACATAAAGAATATTTTGTAAATCTGATAAAACATACAAATACAGTTCAGCAAATGTGTATTTCTTTTTGATTGTCCTGTTTTTGCAAAGTTTTTAAGCGTGATGTGTCACTATACATTTCCTTAGTCCCAGAGGTTACTTTCTTGTGGTCTCTGTCTAGATCACTACCAGAGCTGCACACTATTGCAGCCCAGGTTTCCAGTGAGTTTATTTATACCAAGTAGATAACCTCTTAAGCTGGCCATACGTGAATCAAAATTTTCAGCAAGAAGCTGCTGCATTTCAATCTACGTAGAAGCAGGTTGGTTGTACATCCACATGGAGTGTATATATGGGAAAATGCGGTTTTTATATTTTTAACCCGATGAGGTGACTCGTGTATGGGCTGCCTTAGATAGCAAGAGATCCTAGCAAAGTTTTCTGGACCCTCAAATCTCATTCCATTACTGGTATTAGACAGAAGTGTCCTTATAGTATAACTTCCTTTTAAAAGCAAGCAGAACCAAAATTCGACAGGGTGACACTTGTCTACTGCAGAATCCTGGGACACTAAAGCCCATGTGAAATATTGTCCTTGTGTAACAGGAACAATAGTCCAACATAAATATCATTTTGAGTTTTATGTGCATTCTGGATATCAATAAATATCTTATCTGAATGATCCATACTGAGTCTCAAGGGTGTTATGTTCTTCAAGGGTTGTATTGAGCTAAACTCTTACTGACAGTATCTCAGTACAGGCTCATCAACCATTGTTGCATCTTCAATCATAATTGTACAAACCATGTCAGACTTTGAAGAGCTTCACATAGTTGCTTTGCACTAACTATCCACCTAATCAAGGCATGACTGGCCTTAGATCTATTCTGACTTTGCTTCAGATCTACTGTGTGAATCTCTTGATACCTACTTAAATCACTCTTATAATGCAAAAACAACATACGGTGCTCATCTCTTGCTTCTGATTACTCTTTTAGGCAGTGTGCTCAAGATACAGACAGTAGGAACTGCTCATCATCATGCTGTTAATGAAACTGAGGCTATGCCATCACTTCTTTTAACCTACTTGGATAACAATCCTAGCTTGAGTTAATTATACAGTAGGGCATTGAGATGAGAGAACTAGCTAACTGATGGACAACGGCCCCAGCAGCATAACACTAGAGAGCAAAAGTATTTTTTTTCTCTCTTCTTTTTTCTTTAATGAAATAGACTTGATTTCTCATTCCACTGCTTTTTTAATTACCTAGGGGATATCTGTGGTTCTTCAAACAGGACCCAGTCATCTTCATATTCTATAAATTTATATAATTTAAGTAAATTGCAGAGCATATCCAGGTTGAGTAAGTACACTGACAGTTCAATTGTCTGGAATTTACAGCAGTTTTATTTTTATAACAAAGGCATGGTATACGTAGAGGTATCCTTGATTATTTATGAGAAGCTAATTGAAAAGCTATCACCACCTTTATGTAATGTAACTAGTATTTTATTTCCATACTACAATGTGGTTACACAACAGTTTATTTTTATCTATGCATATTGTATGACTGTTTTACCAATATCTCAGCATTTCCTGCAGTTCTGACATTACCTTTTACTTGCATGATCATACAGGTAAATGGTATTTATGGTAGTTAAAAATCGTTTTAATGTTCTTTAGTGTCTGCAATCTCGGTATTAATTCTTCACTTTCTCTGGCTATTACCATTGTTACTTTAGTGCAACTACAAAGAGCTTTGCAGGAAAATTACTTTATTTTTCATATCTATGATATTGAAAGTTTAAAGTTAAAGTGATATTTTTGTTTTTCGTTGTTGAAATAAAAAGATGTGATATTTGCCTGCTTTGTGCAATGATATTGTACAGAGCCATCCCTTGCGTCCTCCTTGGCTTTCTCGCTGGTGCTGTCCACTCCTCGGGGTGCTAAAGAGGCACCCATGCAAGCGCTCTCCTGAGCTGGGCTCTGTTCGTGTATAGATACACAGAGCACTGGTAAGCCACATCTCTGCTCCCTCCTCACGGAAGTTTGATAGCAGCAGGAGTTCAGTGTTTCCAGTGAGACCAGTAGGTGGGAGAAATGAAAGTTTAGGGATGGGGGTGGGTAGAACATGTAGTGGGTGTTTTTTTTTTTTTTTACCAAATACCAAGAATGAAATAATGTGTGTGTATATGTGTGTGTCTATATATATATATATATATATATATATATATACATACACACACTTTAGAACCATTTCACAACAGAACTAAACCCATCAATTGAATGGTTTGGCAAAGCGCTTACATTCTAGGCATGCTAGGAATAACTGTCACAGTTGCTTTTTTCTCTCAGAACTGTCAAGCCATCAAACGTCTTGTTTCTTAACTGACTGGCCACATGTGCAGTACCATGGCAACTGCAAATCAATCAGAGGCTAAAATGGCAGCTTCCTTAGGGGTAAAGGATAGAATGGTTTAGTTCCACTTTAGTTATTATACATGCACACTTTCAGGATAACTTGGATCTCTGTCAGGCTTTATACTTCACTTAAGTCCAAATCATCTGCATTAATCAACAACTATCATGGTACAACATGCTACTATATTTATAATGTAAAACAGGCATGTCCAACCTGCGGCCCAGAACCGCAGGCAATGCGGCCCACTGCCCCCTGACAATTTTTTTGAGGAAGGAAGTCGGGTCAGGGGCACGGGCACAGCAACTCCCAACTGTAGGCAGAGGCTGCCTCGGAGGGGAGGTGAGCATGTGTAGTGTTTGACTCCTACCACCATGACCACTTCAAATCACTGAAGTGGTCATGGTGGTTAGAGTGTCCCTTTATTATGGGGGGAGGGGGGCCGCGGCGGCGCGGGAAGGGCGAGGCGGCATTACTTATATACCTTAACTATAGTATATATTTTATATGCGGCCCGAGAAAATTTCTCTACACTCATTGTGGCCCAGAGAAGCCAAAAGGTTGGACACCCATGATGTAAAACATGTTAAGGTTTAGCAAAATACCTGTCTGTGCCAAAAAGGGAAAAAATGGATAAGCGTGAAATGTTTCTCCCAATTGGCTATGGGTTTTGGCTTTATGCTGTGGTGCTTGGGCACCTTTTGCACAACATTGTTTGGGGAGGGAGGTCAAGACCAAGTGTTATGATAAAATTTAAGTTATGATAAAACTTTTCATGGCATCCAGTAGTTTGAAGCAATGTCCCTGTTAATTATTAACTTGTTTGCAAAGTTGAACAAAATTGTTGCAGCAAAGTAACTTATAATAACCTTGATTGATCAAGCAGATGAGAATGTAGGTACCCTTTTCAATTGAATTTGCACGTGTCAACTTAAAGGATAAGTATAGCCAAAGCTAGTTTGTTCTGCACTCCTGTGACCTGCTTTCAGCTGACAGCTGTCCTCACATGGCAGGTCCAGGCTCTGAGAAGTTCCCAACCATATGGTTGAAATCCACCTAGAACCCTGGAGCGGCACTAGGCTCAGCCTCTCAGTGATCTGCTGAGAGCCTGAGCTAGCCCCTCCCGCCCCCTCCACAGCTCAGCACTCTAGTGTGTGTGTGTGTGTGGAGGGGGGGGGGGCATAGCTGAGAGCTGGAGACTGAAAGTCACAGCTCTCTGCTCCGAGCTGAGGGGAGAACTGAGCAATCGGCAGTGTTTAACCGTTCAGTTCTTAGTGCAGAGGGGGTGGGAGATTCTACATCCACCTAGGTGAGTATAATGTTTTCTTTTTAGAAAGCCATACTTCTTTTTTAAAATCTAGTACAAAGCCAGATATCTTATGAACAGCTTCAATAATGTATGACCATTTCAATCAAAACATAGTTTAAATTGTTGTAAAGATAGGTTTTTTACCATAATGCATTCTCTGTGTTAAGGTAAAAAACCTTTGTGTGCACAGCCAGTGAGAAGAGAGCAGGTGATGGTGCTAAGCCGCGCTTTGTGTGTCAATGTAAGCATACAGCATGGCTTAGGTTTAAGCCCACATGATTGCCCCCATAGCAAGCAGCTTGCTATGGGAGCACTTGGAAGGAGCACCAGCGGTGGACCCCAAAAGATAAGGATCAGGACTGCTTTGTGCAAAACCATTGCACAGAGCAGATAAGTATAACTTGCTTGTTATTAATAAAAATATCTTTACAATTACTTAAATAAATGTAAACATTTTCCAGTAATGATTGTCTGTTACTATATATTTTATTACAAGCTTGGACATCTCTGTACAATTGAACACCTTATTTTCATCCTGGATATCTTGTAAGAATCGGGAACATTCCCTTTTTTTTTTTTTTTTTTTGTTGTACAGTTTATTTAGTTTAGTAGTTGGAATCAGTTAGTTATGTCACAGGTTGTGTAGATTTTGGAAAAGGCCACATTCAAAATCAGTTATGAAGGCTTTATTTCATGATACATAATGTTCTTCATTTTCCCTAGATCACTTTCTTCCTAACCACAGACTGAAGAACATTATAGAACTAATTTCTGGCTGTTTTGCTATTTATTTCCTGCCAAATTAACATCAGTGTTCGTAATATGAACATGTGGTAGTTTCCGTATGCCTTGGTTCAAACCTTTGATAGATTTTATGGCTTTTTATTAAGTCACTAAGTTCTCTTCCTGTCACATATTACTTATCAACTCAATGTCCACCTAATAGCTATTGAGTGAGGGTAAAAGAAGCTCAGTGGAGCAGTGACCAGACACACATCTTTGGGGAGGAGGGGGGCACAGCTGTCTGATGGACCAGGACTGTAAGCCATATAGGGCTTTACATTTTCTTTCAGTTGTAAAAAAAAATATTTTATAGGAATATTATGACCAAAATCCGTATTAAGCGTGCATGTTTAATTGTAGGCATGTGTAAAAGTATGAATTTTTTTTTTTATCTTTCCCCTACTAAAAGATATTATTTAAAAACAAAAAAATCACCAACTTAGGAAAGAATGATACCTTTGTGCTTGCATGCTGATGGAACTTTGTGTTGACCTGCAACAGCCTTCCTAGTTTAGTATGGGACTGATTAATGCCTGAGAAGTTTCAGTATAAAACAGAGCTTGTTACATAGTTAGGGAGGGAAAAAACTATTTGGTCCCTTGCTGATTTTGTATGTTGCCCACTAACAAGGTTTATTTTAACAGTGAGAGACAGCATAACAACAAAAATATGCAGAAAAACACATTTCAAAGATGTTATAAATTGAAATGCGTTTTAATGAGTTAAATAAGTATTTGATCCCCTATCAATCAGCAAGATTTCTGGCTGCCAGGTGTCTTCTATACAGGTAACAAGCTGAGATTAGGAGCACTCCCTTAAAGGGAGTGGTCCTAATCTCAGCTTGTTACATGGTATAAGACACCTGTCCACAGAAGCAATCAATCAAATTCCAATCTTTCAACCATGGCCAAGACCAAAGAGCTGTCCAACAATGTCCGGGACAAGATTGTAGACCTACACAAGGCTGGAAGACCATTGCCAAACAGCTTGGTGAGAGGGTAACAACAGTTGTGATTGTTTGCAATTTGCAGAAACACAAAATAACTGTCAGTCTCCCTCGGTCTGGGGCTCCATGCAAAATCTCACCTTGTGGAGTTTCAATGATCATGAGAACGGTGAGGAATTTACCCAGAGGTACACGGGAGAATCTTGTCAATGATCTCAAGGCAGCTGGGACCATAGTCACCAAGAAAACAATTGGTAACACGCTACGTTGTGAAGGACTGAAATCCTGCAGCACCTGCAAGGTCCCCCCCCTACTCAAGAAAGCACATGTACAGACCCGGCTGATGTTTGCTAATGAACATCTGAATGATTCAGAGGAGAACTGGCTGAAAGTGTTGGGGTCAGAGGAGACCAAAAGCCAGCTCTTTGCCATCAACTCAACTCGCCATGTTTGGAGGGGGAATGCTGCCTATGACCTCAAGAACACCATCCCCACCATTAAACATGGAGGTGGAAACATTATGCTTTGGGGGTGTTTTTCTACTAAGGGGACAGCACAACTTCACCGCATCAAAGGGACAATGGACGGGACCATGTACTGTCAAATTTTGGGTGAGAATCTCCTTCCTTCAGCCAGGGGATTGAAAATGGGTCGTGGGTGGGTATTCCAGCATGACAATGACCAAAACACATGGCCAAGGAAACAAAGGAGTGGCTAAAGAAGAATCACATTAAGGTTCTGGAGTGGCCTAGCCTATCTCCAGACCCTAATCCCATAGAAAATATGTGGAGGGAGCTGAAGGTTCTAGTTACCAAACGTCAGCCTTGAAAATTAATGACTTGGAGAGCATCTTCAAAGAGGAGTGGGACAAAATCTCTCCTGAGATGTGTGCAACCCTGGGGGCCACTTACAAGAAATGTCTTCCCCCTGTGATTTCTAACAAGGGTTTCTCCACCAAATACTAAGTCATGTTTTGCGAAGGGGTCAAATAATTATTTCACTCATTAAAATGCAAATCGATTTTTTAATTCATTTTAAATGTGTTTTTTAGGTATTTTTTTTTTTTGTTATTCTGTCTCTCACTGTTAAAATAAATCTACCCTTAAAAATAAATCTACCCTTAAAATTATAGACTGACCATTTCTTTGTCAGTGGGCAAACGTACAAATTTAGCAGGGGATCAATACTTTTTTCTTCACTGTACATAGTTGGTAAGATTAAAAAAAGACACCAGCCCATCCAGTTCAACTTGTGTGTGTTCATGTCAAAAGTAATTTCCCATAGCTCTGTATACTGTGTTCTCTCAGATGCCCATCCAAGAGTTTTTTAAAACAATACTTCCCGCATACACAACCAATTGTGGAAGTGAGTTACACATCCTCCCTGACAGTGAAAAAACCCCTATGCAGTTTAAGGTTAAAGGGAGTTGTACCTGAGCACCTAACCAGTTTAAGGTAAAAGGGAGCTTACCTGAGCCCCATCTCTGTCCAGCGATGTCCACGAGTTCCTCAACCATCAGAGACTCTCCCTTCTGATTGGCTGAGACACAGTCACGGCACCATTGGCTCCCACGACTGTCAATCAAAGTCAGTTAATCGGGAGAGGGGGTGAGGCCGAACGGCAGCTCCGTGTCTGAATGGACACACCGAGCTGCAGCTCGTCTCAGCTGCTTGCTGTGGGGGCACTCACCAGGAGGGAGGGGCTAGGAGTAGCAACGAGGGTCCCTGAGGAGGATCCGGGCTGCCCTGTGCAAAACCAATTGCACAGAGTAGGTAAGTAGAATATGTTTATTTATTTTTTTAAAAAGAGGCTTTACAATCACTTTAAACTGCTTCTTCTCCAATTTCATTGAATGGCCCCGTGTCTTCTTATATTCCCTGATTAGTTTATTCCCTATGCTAGAAACACCACTGAGGTATTTGTATATCCCTATCATATCTCCTCTCAAACGTCTCTTTTCCAAGGAGAAGAAGTTTAATGTTTGTCGTCGTCCCTTGTAACTGAGGTCCTCCAATCCCCTTATTAACTTTGTTGTCCTTCTCTGGACTCTCTCCAGTTCCCACACCTCCCTCCTGAGGATTGGTGACCAGAATTGGGCAGCATACTCCAGATGTGGCCAAAGTATCTTCAGCGCTTGTTTATTTCATTATGGTGCTGTGTGATGGTTATAAAATGTAAGAAATAAGAAATTTGGCAACAAGAGGTGATAACTTTCCATGGCAAACACAGGGGTTGATAAAGGCTAAATTCGTCTTTTGGGGGGGGGGGGGGACGTGCATTTAATATTTTCTTTCCATGGAGCCTGCAAAGCATCAGGCAAATAAGAGGAACGTGCTGGAGCATGTTGCACATTACACCCTAAATATGGGTGTACCGTGTATCACCGTGATGGCGAACCTTGGCACCCCAGATGTTTTGGAACTACATTTCCCATGATGCTCAGCTACACTGAAGAGTGCATGTGCATCATGGGAATTGTAGTGCCAAAACATCTGGGGTACCAAGGTTCGCCATCACTGTAACATGTTCCAAAAGGTGGTGTCCAGGCCCCGGTGCCGGCTCTGCAGGCCATTGGCCGGGCACTGTTTCAGGCAAGAAAGCTGATTTTGCGGCACTGGATTTCTCCGAGGGCTCCTTTGGTCAAAGAGTGGATTGCCACAATGGGTGACACGCTTCGATTAGAAAAATTAGAAAAATATATCTATCAACATAGGGGCAATCCTAGTAAATTTGACACGCTGTGGGCCCGGTGGTTAGCTGTGGCGGGCTTGGCCCCGGTGGACCTGGTTCTTAATAATATCTTGGCGGGGGTGGTGTGAGTACTGGGGGGCATGGCCATGCTGGATGCTATCTCCTCTCCAGCCTCTCCTTCTGTGTTTGATGGGGGTGGGGGCGGCTGGGATGGGCTTATACCTACTTCTCTTGTTGGGAGTGTATTAACTGAGTGGCGGCTATGCTATCGCTGCATGTTGTTCCTTTATGCATTTGTACATTGCGGGTTGTGCTGAGTGTGCTAACATGTTCCAAAAGGTAAGTGCTTCCATGACCTATATAGTTAACTGGCAGAGGGTGTTGAACCTTCTAATGAGAAAGCTTAGCATAGCTTGCATTTACTTAGGCAGCCGGGGTAAAATGACTGGTGAGTATTTTTCTGTCTCTGCTAGAGAGTGATGGGAATCCTGCCCTCTCTTGTGTCATCCAGTTGTGTATTCGTTATTTGTTCTCTTACTGTTCACAACACAGGCTATTGACAGAATAGCATTAGGTCAGCTTTCAGTAAAGCTGCAGGCTAGCCTTGTACTTGCTACCTAATTGGCTGTAAGTTAAGTGGCAAATATTAAATAACCATACACAATATTTTTTTTATTTAAAATGTAATAGAATACAATTTTTTCTATTTTGATACTTGTAAAAATACTTTGGAATTCCTTTTAGAACATGGCTCTGACCAGGTTTAATAATTGCATATTTAACCTGGTCATTGGCATGTTTTAAAATAAATCTTAAAGTATTTTTATTATTTTTTGAACTGGTGAGAAAAAGAGTGAGCTCATATATTACAGATGAGCTCCCTGAAATACAGACAGTGGTTGCAGTATAAAAAAATATAAATACAGTATTGAAGAATGATGCCTCATTCACTCTGCATATTTCTATGTAAATTCCCCACTGGCTCACTTCACTTCATCAGGAAAGCTGTGATAACAATTTACTTCTATTTCAGATTAGGCAATCTGCCTGTGCGACTGTAAGTGCCAGGGTATATAAAACAATAGACATAGCACTTTCTTTCTGAGCAGTCAGTTTTATGGGAAATCACTGGTAAGGAATAGAGATTTCACAGTAAAAGCTTTGCTATCCAGTTCACTAGTTTTTGCTGGAGAAATGAGAAATGACAATTCTTTACCCAAGTATAATTTAATCAATAGGAGAGCGACAGACACATTTTGCAGGTAATCTGGCCAGTGTAAAACAAAAGCTCTAGTATTGATGAGGTATCACTGAATTCAGCATATTCTCTTTTATGCGATATGATTTCTTTTTCTATAAATGTTTCCGTTGGCTTTTTGCCAGGTCATAAGATATTTTATTACATAAACTGCAAGTTTATGTTGTTGCAAATCCTTTTTATGTTAAGATTGCACACAGAGCAAATATGTTCAGTCTGAGGTTCATCTCTTAAAAAAGGAAAAGTTGTTCTTATTGACCATCATTGTTCTGTTAGATTGTCCAGTCCTTGTTTTTATTTTTGAATGGGTGGAGTAAAGAAAACATCAAGTTTTTTTTTTTTTTTTTTCTTTTTTTTTGTGGATAGCAAGAAAAACGTAATTCTAAAATGTTTCATCATAGGGATCTCTGTGTTCTCTGTGTTTGGCAACTAAACTAATTAGGGGATTGGAGGACCTTAATTATGAAGAGCATTTACAATCGCTTGATTTATTCTCCCTGGAGAAGAGACGCCTGAGAGGGGACATGATCGCAATTTACAAATACCTCAATGGTGATCTCAGCATAGAAACAAAACGATCCAGTTGCAAGGATGGACGGGAGGACATACAATGCGATTAGAGGAGAAGCGTTTTAACATCAGGCAACGCAGGGGGTTCTTTACTGTTAGGGCTATAAGATTGTGGAATTCTCTACAAGAGGTCGTTTCTGCGGGAAGTATGGCTACTTTCAAAAGACTCTTGGACATACATCTCAAGGATCAGAACATTCAGGGGTATGAGAAATGATTACGGCCACACACACCTACACAGGTTGAACTGGATGGACTATTGTCTTTATTCAACCTCAACTACTATGTAACTATGTTTCACGTACAATCTAACTGGATACAAGGTGTTCTCCTGTGTTCCTGTATACGACTGGCATTTAAATTCTTGCATATTAACAGCTTTCTGTACATTGCAAAATAGTTTTCTACTGACAGCCAATTTGTACTTTGCCAATACTAAAGCTGGGCATACACTGATGGATTTTCGAATGAATGTTCGTAGAAGCATTCGCATGAAAATTCTCAGTACATTCAGGTTTTGATGAATTTAGTTCAAAAGTACTTCAAAATTTAATTTGCTTTTAACGTTTGATTTTTGAAAATCCATTAATTTAAGATACAATTCTCAATCTGCTCCTTCAAATTGTCTGCTCACTGCAGTTGAGGAGTACTGCACTCACTGCATTCACCCCATGAATGGTTAGAGAATCAAACACATTTTCTTAAAGTTAAACATTTTTAAATACTAGTGTATGGCCAGTTTAAGGTGGTTGTAAACCCTTACATATACAGTGGATGTAAAAAGTCTACACACCCCTGTTAAAATGTCAGGTTTCTGTGATGTAAAAAAAATTAGACAAAGATAAATATTTTCAGAACTTTTTCCACATTTTAATGTGACCTATAGACTGTACAACTCAGTTGAACAACAAACTGAAGTATTTTAGGTGGAGGGAAGTAAAAAAAAAAAAAAGTATTTTTGGGTATCATGAGTCCATCAGCATGACACAGCTTGACTTGGCAATATTTGTCCACTCTTCTTTGCAAAAACACTCCAAATCGGTCAGATTGCGAGGGCATCTCCTGTGCACAGCCCTCTTAAGATCACCCCACAGATTTTTAATCGGATTCAAGTCTGGGCTCTGGCTGGACCATTCCAAAATGTAATTTTCTTCTGGTGAAGCCATTCTTTTTTTGATTTTGATGTATGCTTTGGGTCGTTGGCATGCTGAAAGATGAAGTTCATGTTCAGCTTTCTAGCAGAAGCCTGAAGGTTTTGTGCCAATATTGACTGATATTTGGAACTGTTCAGAATTCCCTCTAACTTGACTAAGACCCCTTTTCCAGCTGAAGAAAAACAGTCCCAAAGCACAATGCTGCCACCACAATGCTTCACTGTGGGTATGGTTTTCTTTTGGTGATGTTCAGTGATGATTTTGTGCCAAACATATCTTTTGGAATTAAGACCAATAAGTTCAACCTTGGTTTCATCAGACCATAACACATTTTCCCACATGCCTTTGGGAGACTTCAGATGTGTTTTTGCAAAACACAGATATATGAAGAATACGGGAGATTGTTGTCACATATACCACACAGCCAGCACTTGTCAGATATTCCTGCAGCTCCTTTAATGTTACTGCAGGCCTCTAGGCAGCCTCCCTGACCAGTTTTCTTCTCATCTTTTCAATTTTGGAGGGACGTCCAGTACTTGGTAATGTCACTGTTGTGCCATTATTTCTCCACTTGATGATGACTGTCTTCATTGTGTTCCATGGTATATGGTTTTAACAATGAGATCCCTCTGATGCTTTGGAAGTTCTCTGCGGACCATGACTTTTGCTGTACGATGCAACTAAGAAAATGTCAGGGAAGACCTACTAGAACAGTTGAACTTTATTTGGGATTAATCAGAGACACTTTAAATGATGGCAGGTGTATACTGACTCCTATTTAACATGAGTTTGAATGAGATTGCTAAATTTTGAACACCACTATGTCCCTAGTTATAAGAGGGTGTGCACACCCACTTTATTTTAGTTTATTTTAACCACCCCCCCCCCCTTCCCTAAAAGATTTCAGTTTGTTTTTTCAATTGAGTTGTACAGTTTAAAGGTTACAATAAAGGTGGAAAAGTTCTGAATTGATTTCATTTTTGTACATCACAGAAACATGACTTTTTATATCCACTGTACCTACTAAAGTGACTGGTTTCAGGTGATACGCAGCGATGAAACAAATCCTACATAAGTTGTGCCCGTTTATATGCATCCCTTTCATCTCTACAGCCGTTCAAAGTTTACACATCAAAGGCTATTTTTGAGCTTCCAGAAGACGGGCGAAGATCTGATGTCACACGCTGCACAGCACAAAGCTGAGTGTAAACTGTGACCTGAGTGGAGGGAATGGACACACTCCCAGTCTATACAGTCCCTCTAGGAAACACACACATCTGAGGATATCAATCATCATCTGCTGTGTGCTGGGAGGGCATCTACCAGGATTGCCTAGTGTCAAGATTACCTGTCAGAAGTGGCTAATTCACATAGCAGAGGAGGGAGAGAACAGACAAGATTCCCCAAAAAGTACTATGCTATGAGGCAAGTACACACTTTAGGAGGATATGCTTTGTTCATTTCAGAGGTTTACATTACGTTAAGCAAAGTTACCCAAAATGTGAACAAAAACAGTTGTGTTTTTTTTTTTTAAGAATTACATGTTACTTCTGGGAATAGGGGACCGTGTGACACTCCCTACTTTTCCATCATGCATTCCTAAATGCCTAAGAGGCCAAATGCCAGCCCTGAACGCTGTCATTTGGGGATAGGGAGCAGCTAACCGAGATCTGTATCTTCCAGGTCTAGCCTTGCACAGAGCAGCAGTTTCAGAGCTGCACAGAAAAAAGAAAATATGATAACCTTCTAATGCCTGCAGGGTAACAAACCTTTTACGCTGTCTAGTTTGGACAAAGTAACGGTTCTGTTTAAAGTAAACCTATTATGCTATCATTAAACAAGAAGCGGGAGTAAAACGTAAGCACTTACAGGTCAATGTGGAATATGGCATCTGTTTAAATTTGTAGGACTCTAGAAACCTGTGGAGCTTAGTTGCGCAAATCTCAGCTTCAAAATAGTAAGTCAAAGATGGGCTTGCCCTTTCTCACCTTTTGGAGGGCATTATTGGTACCGGAGACTGATGGGTGGCCGCAGTGACCAAAAAACTAGGTCGAAGAAGGTGGACTAGAGCCCAATTTCTCTAATTTAGTTGAAATTTCTGAAATGGATCACTCTAAATTTGGGCTTTCAAGCAGACATCAAGTTTAATGTGCAGGCACTGCTTGGTAGCCATTCTTTAGCGCTTGCTGCCAGTTAAAGGGATGTTGTCATGAGACATTATTACAGGCTGCTATTAGTATACTTTTCTTTTAAAAATGCTTGTTCCATGGCTGTCATGCTGATGCTTTTCACTTTATTGCTGCCTACCTAAAAACCTCCATAGGCAACACTTTAAAAGCCTTTTCAGGTTATCAGTTTAGAGTTACTCAGGAGGTCTGAACCTAAAAAAAAAAACATTTATCTCGCTGACATTTGCAGTGATACCTCACATGTGGGATGTGATCACTATTTGCATATGTGTGCAGGACTTGTGTATGCATTTGTGCGTGAACATGGGGGAATGGGAGCACTTTAATTTTTGTTCTATTTTAAATTTGTTTTTTACACTGTCTACATTTTTTTAATTTGGGCAAATATGAAATAGTGCACATACAAATGTACCTTTATACCTAGCAGCTAACCTCTATCAGTTGCTTGCTTTCACAGGTCCACAGCTTAGGCTGCAATTTACACATACAAGTTAATAACATCACTGTGATTTAATTCTTATCAGATGGCTCCATGTAAATATATCTGACAAAGTGAAAAAAGGCTGATGAATACTGCTTTGCTGTCTCATTGGCTAAACCTATATAGCTCTGGGAATCCTTTGTCTTGTATTAAATGGTAATTTGTAAACAAGATAGAAAGGTGATATAAATTTGACCCAAACCATTTAGCAACTTGCCGAATGGCAGCTACAGTGCAGTCGTCCAGTTGTCTCAGAATCGTGTCTGCCGGTGCATTCTGTGATCAGGGTAAAGAGCCAATCACAGTGGCTCTTTACCACTTAATCAGCCAGTGTCCAATCACAGCTGATCACTATGTAAACACACTTGCTGGTTATTGGCATTCCTTTCCTCACGCTTTAACAGTGTGAAAGGGGACATCCTGATTATCAGTGCAGCTCCATCAGTGCAGAAGAAAAATCACCTATTTGCAAAACTTTAGAACAGAAACTAAAACTGTATTTTTTTTTTTTTCAAAATTTTGTCTTTTTTCGATTGTTTAGCAAAAGATAAAAAAAAAAAACAGTGGTGATAAAATGCCACCAAAAGAAAGCTCTATTTGTGTGAAAAAAAATGATAAAAATTTCATATGGGTACAGTGCTGCATGACTCCGCAATTGTCATTCAAACTGCTATAGCACTGAAAGCTAAAAATTAGCAGGGCAGGAAATGGATGAAAGTGCCCAGTAGGCAAGTAGGTAAAGGACAGAGCCTTCATTTTGAAAATTAGTAGCAAATGTTAAACATTTGAAATTGTAATATTGTCAGTCATAGCTATTTTCCCATGATTTGATAATTGAAGTGAATATTTGCATAATTTTTTTTTTTTTTTGGTGAAGATTCTTAACTTCCTTGGTAAATATGTAGGACATTGTCTCAGCATTAGTGAAGTGATCAACCACCTGAAGGAATATGTGTTCTGTTATTACAGCAACATACAGTATGTTTCTCAGTCCTTTTTATTAAAATTGTGGTATAATATACAGACTGATATACAGTATACATTTTTTTTCTTGGTATAGATTGTCAGTGTTATATCATTGGTGATGAATTTGAAGTTGCAAAGGGAAGAAAAGAAAAATCTGAGAGAGAGAGAAAAAAGGGACAGAAAAGGGGAGTAACATCAATTTCAAAGGGAGAAGTGACTGTAGACTTTCAAATAGTTACCCTGTTAGAATATAGTTTGTATAAGAGGGGTAGATTTATGAGAAAGCAATTGCTATTGCCCAAGTACTTCCCCCTATAGACGCTAAACGTGCCAGTGCAAGGTCATCCAGAGCCCAGGGTAAAAATACTTCACCCCCCCCCCCCCCGCAAAAAAACAGAAGCACATGCTTACCCCAATTGTGTAAATTCCCCCTTCTGTCAGTATAAATCTGCCCCCCCTGCAGAAATCCTCCCTGCTAGCACAAATCTCTCTCTCTCCAAATCCCCACAGCACAATTCCCCTCCTCCTCCCCCCCCCCCCCAAAAAAAAAGAAATCACCCCTCCTAGCAAAAATCCTCTACCACTCAAATTTCCCCTTTGCGCACAAATTCTCTCCCCTCAATCCCCCTCCTAACACAATTCCTCCCCTCCAAATTTCCCCTCCCTGCACAAATACCCTTCAATCAACCCCACAAGTGCAAGTTCTCTCCTGAAAAATAAATTTCTCTTACGTCCTCTGACAGTCGCCGCCCACTCATACAGTCTTCACTACTGGGTATTGGTCTTATCCACAGGAGTAAGCTAGGCAGAAGATTTTGTTAGAAACATTCACAAAAACTTTGCATAGACACACCTACAAGGGGCCGTCCCTCTGGTCTAATACCCCCCTGCTAGCAGCATTCCCAATTCAGTTTGTCTTTTGCCTAGTTAGGAGTAGGCAGGCTTCCCTTGGCTGGGGCTGCAGTCTCAGCCGTTTCTTCTTCTTCTTAATTAAAAATTTATTTCTGCAAAGTGATTTTCTTTACGCTTATAGCTTTTTATTTGTTCCTGCGCTTAGTCTGACTTCAGCGTTTGCGGAGCTGGGAATCGCACTGGTTGTCCTAGAGCCTTACGACAGCCTTTTTCGCTTAGGGAACAGGTTCCGCCCTTCCCTGTCACGGTGCACTCTACCAGAGCGGTGAGTGCGTCTTGGGCCTTCCGCCATCAGGCGTCGGTTTCCCAGGTGTGCGAAGCGGCTACCTGGTCGTCTGTGCACACCTTTGGAAAATTTTACAAACTTGATGTTTTGGCATCGGCAGATGCCTCCTTTGGCCGCAAAGTTCTCAGTGTGGCAGTGCCTTAGGGGAGACATGGCGTTTTTTCGCTTGTCCCCTCCTGTTGGGGTTTTTTTTTACCCCTTGGTTATTTTGCTTTCCTGGGTTTGTTCACTCCTGTTGAGCTTTCCTCTTACCCAGTGTTTTACCTTTCTGGTTCAGATAAGGTTCTTTTCTCTGACCTGGGTGCTGCGTTGCCTTTTAGACGGTTACGTCCCCCCCCCCCCCCCTCACATCTACACTGCTTTGGGACATCCCAGTAGTGAAGACTGTATGAGTGGGCGACAACTGTCAGAGGACGTAAGAGAAAATAGAATTTTTGTAAGAACTTACCGTAAAATTCTTTTCTCTGAGTCCTCTGACAGTCGCCGCCCCCCACCCCTCTTTTGGGGTTCATGGACTATCTACTGCTTGCTACCAAACTGAATTGGGAATGCTGCTAGCAGGGGGGTATTGGACCAGAGGGACGGCCCCCTGTAGGTGTGTCTATGCAAAGTTTTTGTGAATGTTTCTAACAAAATCTTCTGCCTAGCTTACTCCTTTGGATAAGTGCCCAGCAAATGTGAGTTACCCATTTTTCCTGAATAAAGCTCATTCATATACAAACAGAGAGCACTAGATTTCTGCCTCGTATCTTTATTTTATGTCCCGGCGACCTCCGGAGGTGAAGGCTGGAGAGTCATCTGTGGAGTCTTTTATCCCCTTATATGCTTATGCTGGCCCGTTTGGGTCTTATGTTAAGGTGAGAGGCCAATTCTACTGGTGAAGGCATTTGACACACCTGGTGTTTCCTTATCAACTCTCATGGGATTGAGGCTTTACCTTTCGACACTTGGATACATTATTCACTATTTTGCAGCACCAATTTATATGGACACTATACTGTTTTCATGAGATCACCTATCT
The DNA here is from genome assembly GCF_965119305.1 of Pelophylax lessonae. Taxonomy (NCBI): domain Eukaryota; kingdom Metazoa; phylum Chordata; class Amphibia; order Anura; family Ranidae; genus Pelophylax; species Pelophylax lessonae. The sequence goes on along the minus strand of NC_138768.1, from coordinate 662,560,946 downwards.
ATATTGTGCACATCTGGCGCATCACGTTTTGATTTTTTATGCTTTTGATTGTGAAGTGTGGACACGATTAGTGCATGCAGCCGGATTTATTGATTCATTTATTTATGCACATTGATTTGTTGGATATTTATTTATGCACATTGATTTGCTGGATATTGATTTACTGCATTTACACGTATATTGATTTATCACCTGGCTTTGCGCTGATAGTTTTTTCGCTGTACTCCTGTGGATAAGACCAATACCCAGTAGTGAAGACTGTATGAGTGGGCGGGCGACTGTCAGAGGACTCAGAGAAAATTATTTTACGGTAAGTTCTTACAAAAATTGTATTATTCCCTCCTAGCACAAATTCCCTTCTCCTCTACCATATGACCTCTTCTAGCACAAACCCCCCAAATCCCTCCTCCTGGCACAAATCATCCTCCCTCCCCTCCCAACACAAATCCCTCCCAAATTACCATTCCTTGCCTATACCCCTAATTTCCCCTCCTAGAACAATTCTTATCCCTTGCCACCCTCCAAATTTCCCCTCCCAACACAAATCCCCCCCAATCTCCTTGCGGTGCCCACCTCAAACTTTTAATATACCACGCCGCTCCTTCTGCCCACCACTTGTCCCGGCCCCGGAAGCTAGGTTTCTAGAGCCAGTATGATCAGATATGAGCCACGTGGCATGATCCGGTAGGTCAGGAGAAATTCTGGGTATATTTTATTTTATTTAGTACATAGGTGTTCTTGGTCTTGTCTAAGGAATTCTTCTTGTTTTCACTATACAGTAACAAAGCCAACACTAGATAAAATATTTTAGTTTATGCCACATGCAATTTATTAACAATTGTTACAAAAGGGTGTCACTGTTAATTTTTCAAGGAGCCCTGTGCCTTCACTTGAATTGATTTTTTTTTTTCTTTCCCAATATGCTACAATGCTTATTTAATTTTATTTACCTTGACACAATGTTTGCTAAATGTGCAGAAATTAGATTTCAATGCAAGTAATTGTGTTTAACTTCAGAGATGAGACCCATAACCTTTATGCTAATAACAAAGTTGATCTCTTTTGTAAAACAAATGCTCCTTGGGAAAAAATGAATAATAAAAATAACCTGTGAACAATATACATCTTTTTTTTGTATCTGTGAATGATAATAGGATTTATTACCGACCATTTACTTTTATGTCACTGAAATTCAAGTAGTTATACCGGGATGATGCCTGCAGCTCCCCCCACCACCGCCTTTCATTGCTTTACCGGGATCTCCCTCCAGGAATCCCAATTGACCAGCTGGCCCTTCCCCCGTCTGATCATAGAGCTGATCAAAGACCGGATCAGCTTTGTTCTGCTCTGTAATATAGTAACCTGGAAGCGATGACCTCACTTCTGGTTTAGCTTATATGGGCAGAGGAGGGACACCAGATCTCTCCATGAAGTGTAGGGATGTGTACTATCCTTCTGAGAGCAATAAAAGTGAAAAAATAAAAATAAATTCAGCGACTGTGAAAAAACAAATTTGCCCCCGTCCACCTGAGCTCGCGCACAATGATGAGCACACTCACCAGTCCTGCACGCACGCACACAGCAATCCTCCCAGGTATCACCACAGACGTCAGATCATGGGCAATAGTTCTAGCACCAGACTTTCTGTGTAAATCTAAAGTGGTAACCAGTAAAGGCTTCTAAAACGTTATCTATGAATAGTAAAATATACGTCTATCGTGGTTGCACGGGCACACGCAATTTTAAAGCATGACATGTTTGGTATCTATCTATTTACTCTGTGAAATATCATCTTTTATATTTTACCAAAAAAAATGGATTATGTAGTGTGTTTTTTTTTTTTTTTTCTTCATTAAAATTCAAAAAAGTGTATTTAAAAAAAATAAATAAATAAATTGCATTTGAAATACCGCTGTGCAAATACTGTCTGGTATAAAGAATTGTAAAACTCACCAATTTTATTCCTTAGGGCCTCTGCTTTAAAAAATAGATATGTTTCGGGGTTCGAAGTAATTTGTTAGCAAAAAATGCTGATTGTTACATGTAAACAAAACATGCCAGAAATGGGTTAAGCTAACTCTATTGCTAAAGAGATCGTTAATGCCCCTAAAGTGACCCTGCCACAAGATTTACCAAATCAGCCTGTAAAGAAGCACTAAGAATGGGGGAAAAAAATAGTAATAACATGCAATCATACTTGGCTCACATTCTTGCGCACAATTTTTTAGGGCTGTCCTAGGCGCATTTGTGATGCAAAAGAAGCTCCTGCACAATTTTGGGGCAATTAGCTTCGCATTTTTTTTGCTTTTTTTTTTTCACCTTTGTGTGTATACATATACTGTATATATGTCTATTTAAAACAGTTTAAAGCGGAGTTCCAGCCACATACAACTTTTTTAGATAAAAAAATCCCCCCTCTAATCCTAATCTATCCCTAATTAATAACACTAACCCCACATTACAGGTCATTACAGTAAACAAATAAAGATAAATACTTACCTTTAAAATTTATTGCAGAGCGCGGCCAGCTCTGTTGTGGGTGTCTGAAGCTGCTGTGTCCCCCGCTGTGTCCTTCTTCCTGGAACTGGCTACCCAGAATGCCGATCGCAATCTCGCGCATGCGCTGTAGATTGCAATCGGCATTCTGAATAGCGGCTGGCTGTTCCCATTGCATCCTGGGATTGATGATGCTCATCTCCCAGGATGCAATGCGAAGGAGGAAGTGACGTTGGCGGCCGTGTCCGCAGAGGGAGGAAGAGGAAGGAAGGTAAGTATATTTGTATTAAAAACAAGGTAAGTGAAAAGAAAAAAAATTTTCATTATCCAATTCTTTTTCAGGCACTTTAAAGCAAGCGGACAAACAAAAAATAATTTTTAGGGTGGAACTCCGCTTTAATAACTGTTGAATTCTGTAATGGTTGAACACTTGTATTGGTGTTCATGCTTGCAGTTCATTTTAGACTTATAATAAGGTTGTTGTGGGGGTGTCAGCCATGTTTTATTTTGATTATATATAATCTTGCTACCTATGTAGAGATTACCTATTGATCATTAGAAAGCTCAGTACTGTATGCAGGCATTTTCCAACATGCTGAAAATCGCATTAAGCAGTCATTCTCTTTTCTACAATTGAAGTGCCCAATGGTACATCACCCATGAGAGATAAGCTCCATGTATGTATGGGGCAAGAAAGCCAAAATTGTACTTGCTGTGAAGATGTAGAGGATTTATTAAACAGAAGTCTACGCAATCTTCCCCGAAGATTTTCATTTTGAGAAGCAGAAAGTCGTCATGTATTCTTTTATGTGACTTAACTTGTAAAGAAAGTAAATTGCAGTCACACCTGTAAGAAAAACTGTAATCATTAACATTCAGTAATGAAGTATTACTTATATATTTACCTGTGTAAAATTCACAGGTACATAGTGGAGTCATCGTGGTGATGTAAACACTTCCGATTACACCCAAATTCATTTGATTTGCCAGTTAAACTCTTTGAAATGTAGATTTTGTTGCATTACTGTAACACTCTATTTTAGCGATGTATATAATGTATTGCTTGTTTAATAACAGTAGTAAAAAAAGAAACTCTGCGAGAGAAGGGGAAATGTACACGATCTATTGTTGCAAATTGGAGTTGACACGTGCTTGATAGTCTGAAGTGATGAGCGCGGCTGGTGAATGAGGAGAGCAAAGTTCTGTAGCTCTACCATTGGTGGAACATCTCTTACCATTAGGCCTTCAAACTCTCATTCAGCTGTCAGCACTCGGGCATCTTCCAGAGCCAGCTTCTCCCATGCTGTGCAGTGCCTGCAGCTTGCCTGGAGCTTAACTTTGACTAAAAGTGTTGATTTCATTTCTCTTAGCCTTGTTCCCATTTAGTGTTAAAAAACTGCTTCAGAGCCTAGCCTTTTATTCTGCAAAGCACACACACGTGTCATCTCTCACTGCACACTTCTGATGTGAAGTTAAGGAGCTCAAAATATATGCTAGTCATTGCCATGAATAATTGATCAGAGGGGAAGCCTGGCAGTGTTAATTGTGAAGGTGCTGCTGAGCAAATGCCAAAACAAAAGCGCCCCTCAAAGCCTGCAAAGTCTTTAGCGGTAAGCAACAGGGTCAGCATGCCGAGGTGGAATTTGAAAGGGCCACTTGAGTATAATGGGTTTTGACTTGGATTTGTCATGTGCCTCAATGCTTCATTGATTGAGCGCTCGTTTGTTAAATCAGCTGTGTGGTCTGCTGTTTGTCTAGCCACAGACACTTCATGCAGAGATTGCTTTATTTCCTTTAAAAAAAAAAAAAGACTAATGTTACTCTTTTGTGAATGGTAGGTGTGGTTATGTTGGAGAGATCAGTAACATGGTATTTAAACCCTTGCTGGTCTGTGATAAACTGAAGCGATTTCCAGAAGAAAGACCATATTTATTTAGGCTTGAAGACTCATATGAAAAAAATAAAAAGATTTCATTGTACTGCACCACTTACGGGAACATATGAGAATAGAAATATGGTTTCAAGCCCCTTTCAAGGTTTGCTAGCCTTCTTACCTGCTTCCCTGTTGCACCCTTTTTTTTTTTTTTTTAATCGTGCATTCTTTTGATCCATCAGTCTTCTATTTGGTCTAGTGATGTCACGAGCCCTTCCTTTTCTTCTGCATCTGTAGGCTGTACTTACTCCTGCCTTCATTGTTGCAGTGAGAATGCTGTGCGGTGTAGTAGTTAGCCCAGGGCGATGGGGATGGGGTAGGTAGTGTCAGCCAGGGACCACAGGAAGGAAGTTCAATATGGCTGCCTGTCATTGAACCAGGAACCACAGTACCATGACATGTCAAAGAAATCTTTTTCCATGGGGCAAAATTAAGTGTCAAATAAATCTTTTTTCCATGGGGCATAGTGGGATTAAAAGTGAAGAAAGAATTGCAGTAAAAGCTGCATTATTTTTTATACTTCTGGGAAATGGATCTTCATTTATAAAATTAAAGCTGTATTTTTACTTTTTAAAAAGAGGAATAATAGCGGTTCAGTTAAAGCACTTACAAAAACATAGTGCAATGACAAGTTAATAATACTCAACCTGGCTTTGGCACGTAGCGCCTTCCAGGTCCAGAGCTGTGATGGAGGCCTTGGTGTGACCCAATCTCTGAAGGCTCACATTGTGAGTAAGTTAGGGGTAAAACATCAGGAGATACCATACTGTTCACATCGCTGAGCACCTTTCAAAATTTCTGCCACATCTGGTTTAAGGCTGAGGGGCATAGCACTAATGCCTTCTGTTGGGGGGAGCAACACACTTGTACTCTTTCCCACTATTCATCCTGAAGAAAGCACCATCCGGCTGCAGCTCCCAGTTTTGAGATACCACATGGATCTCTAGTCTCCTATTTGTTTCCATTGTCCACCTACAGTGACTGGTCACCTCAAACCTCTGCATATTTGTACCTAATTGCATAGCACTACATGAACCCAATGTGTCTCTTCTAATACAGAGGGGGCAGTCCTGCTGCCACGGGAGACATTATCCCATACTCCAATTGTTCTTGGGGCTTTTGCTCCTCAGAAGGTGCCATTGTCTGTAATCTGGAGCCTGGGACCTCTTTGGTTATAGGATCATTCTCATTAAAGTCTTCCTCTGCTTCGTAGAGTAAAGCTGAGTCCTCCTCCATGTATACATGGACCTAAAACTCAGGAATTTTTGGCTGTAAAGTTGTGTCTGGGTTTTTCACTGTTGACCACATTATTTTGTGGGTCTGTTTACTCCTTATCTAGTAAATAAAATGTTTCACCGATTTTTGATGAGTTTTTGCTTCACACCCTCTCGCTAGTTCAGGCTGTGTTCAGTCAGGTGGAGTCATTGCCTCAAGATCACCAACATATCCATTGTTGGTGATCTTCTGTGTCCTGGTCTTGAGTGGGGATGAGCTCAGATGTGTCTGGATTCTAGTCTGATACTATGTGAGTGAGCCCACGAGAAAGCGGTTACTGTACTGGGCCAGTCATCTGTGGCTGAGGCATGCCCCACATCCACACGTATACATGCTAGTTGTATATGTGCTGCTACGGACCCCAGATGGTTGGCTTAGTACGGGGGACAGCTTGGCAGTGAGCTTCTTTGCATGGGTTCAGACTAGGATCTGAATACTCCTGAGCTCATCCCCAATATTGAGCAACAGGTTGACCCTCAGTAGCCCTGTTTTCGGTTGTTTGCAGCTCCTAACTTGAACCCATGTGAGCGAGCTTACCAGTAAACTGTACTATGTTAGTCATCTGCAGCCGAGGCATTCCTTGCCCCCCAACCACCATGTATGCACAGATAGAAAGTAACACTTAGAAGAAAGTGTACTCCACGCGCCTAGTGTTAATAAATAAATGGATAGTATAATGTAATATAATAACATTTAAATGTAATTAATAGAGGGGGAGCAGCAGCAGTAGTAAAAGGGTAAAATGTAGAAAAAATAGTCCTAATAATTAGGGCTATCTACAGCGCTTGCTAGCAATCACAATAGTTGGTGGGTGTGTTCTAATAAATATCATAAAATAAATGTCCAAAAGTAAACGGTAAATTCATATATCAATGTGCAATAATTATTGTGCAAATGGTGTGGAATTAATAAAAAGTGATCCAAAATGAGTTAATAAAAATTATGCAAATATTAAATTAATCAGTTATGTGACATGGAAATAAATAATAAATGCATGTTATCAACAAGTGACAAATAAAAATGTCCCAATTGAATTTTCTTTAGTGCAAAAAAAGTTCTTCCACATGAATTATAAGTGCAGGTGCTCAGTAATAGATTTTTTCCAATTTTTGTGACTTTTAAAGTGCAGGTGCAGGTTCCTTTTTTCAGTGGTGTTTTTAAAAGATGGGTGACTTACCAGATGTAATGGGTCTCATATATCGTATGATATTAAGACCAATCACACTTGTAGGCCCTCAGGGCCAAGGTAGGTCCCCTTGTACTGCCTCCTGGATGTGTAGTTTAAGGTTTCCTCCTCACCATCCCTCGTATCAGCATACGGCAGGTGTATAGAAAAAAATAATTCTCCAAATCGTGTAATAAAGTTAATGGACTTTATTCCCCATAAATTGGGTAATATGGGAAACAGGTAAAAACATATAAGCGGGCAGGGTAAAAGATGACAGATTGTACAGCAAAGCAGAGTGGCGAGCGGAGGTTTTCCGGCTTGCGTTCCAAATCTCTGTGCGTACGTCACGTTGTGCGTTCCACGTCCTGTCGCGTTTCGTCACTTCCTGTGACGTTTTCAAAGGGTGACACCACTATTGTTAATGTGCATGCACAACCACTTGATCCAGCCTTCATATAAAGGACTCTCAATTTTTCTTGCACTATTTTCTGTACTGTACTAAGTTTTTAGTGTTACGAACTACCATTTAAAACCACCTAAGAACTCAAATGCTATAATATGTAAGCACCTAAATTGGTGACATTTGTTGCTATATATTGCACTTTACACATTGGTAATTTGCACTTATTTTTGGTCCATAATCCAAACAGCTAAAATATTTTTATGTTATTGAATTTTAGCACAACATTGGTGTTATTCGTTGGCACACATTGCACTTGTTATAGTGCACATAGTTAAGCACTAATTGACTTTGGTTGTTAGCACTATCAGAAGCACTTTATTTAATAATCATTTTGAAGTTAATATTTTTTGCACAGTCATTTTTTGCACAGATACTTATTGGATGATACATATAACTAATATTTGGGTATAGTGACATCAAGTAAGAGGATTTAGCGCTGTTTATATATTCATCTTCATACTTACCCCTAGGGGTATTTCTGAAACAAGCTGCTTACCCCTCTATATTAGTAAAAGCGCATACCCCAGTGGCGCGAGTGGTGCATTATCAATACATATACACAGGTTGTTGTGATTATGGAACCACACATTTTTTTTTAAATGTCAAATTATATTTTAATTAATAACCTTCTCTAGAAATAAGCAAACTTATAGAGTACCAGAGAGATTTCTGTATTTTGTTCATTCGACCTCTCTGCTTAAGACTGTTGAGAGAAGATAACAGCAACATGGAGAGTGAATTATGTTCTGTGGGATGACAGGCCCACTGATCTGCATTGTGTGAAAACGCACTAAAGCACAACCACTGTGTAGCACTAAGCAGGAAGTAAAGCTTACGTTTGTAATAAGTAAATATGGCTGCACCCATGTGTGAACATAATTATAAATTATGTATAGATACACTGATAAGTGTATCGTCCCAAGGGGCAGAATCTCGGGTGATGTCACCAGATGGCCACCCCCCGGGTATATAAGAAAGGGCAAACAGCGAAGTCAACACAACGAAGGCAAATGGCAACAGAGGAAGTCCCTGTTTGCTATTATTACCGGTGGCTGCAGGCAAAGAAGACTACATCATCGGAGTGAAGAAAAAGCAGATACCACTGGAGAGATAAGAGAATGAAGAAACACCAGAGGAAGAAGACCTACATTTTTAATAAAGGTCTTGTCAAAAGCTGTCTCTTGTGTTTTGTTTTGTACTACACTTACTACCGTGTCATGAAGGCAAGGTGCTTTGGGGTGGGGGTGGGCATTACCCCGACCCAAAGCACCCCCCCCCTTCATGTTGAGGGCATGTCGGCTGGTATAGTTTAGGAGGGGGAGGGGATATTTACCTGGCGCTCGCTCGTCCCCTCCCTTTCCTGACCTGCCGGGCTGCATGCTCGTATAAGGGTCTGGTATGGATTTCGGCAGGGACCCCACTACATTTTTTGTTTTTATGTTGCCTGTATTTTTTTTTTTTGTCATTGGGGAACCCTGCTAACAGCTGATTACTCATCGGTTGTTAAAGACGTGGTGGCCGGCTTCCCGGTCCGCTCCTTAGCAACCAGCTATATACATTGTTTATTAGTGGAAAGTAAAAAACATGAAACACTAAAAATCACATCACAAACGCAATACTTGCATTTCTGGTGTGCTTCTATTGAAGTCTATTACACGCAAAATGTGGGGAAAAAAGTCCCCAACCCTTTCCAAAAATGCATTGGCTGCAAAACGCATAGATGTGAATGTGTACCATAGGAAACCATGTTAAATGGACTGTTGTGTGTTTCTGCAAGCTGCACTAAAAAATACATAGATGTGAACCTAGGGTACATGAACATCTGAGGTGTTACATGCAATCAGAGACAGATGGGTGGATCTGGATTCAAATGGTCTGCATCCAGGACTGCTCATCTATCCCTGCCACGGCTGTATGCTGATTCTTGGCAGTGTATTCATTTATACATCATGTAATGTATTTTTTATTTAAATGCAAGTAGTGTGAGTAACCACATTTGACTTGGTATCCACCTCTTGCACTCCCTGTACAACAGAGCTCAGACTGGGAGTGTATCTGAATTGAATTGTAAATAATGGAACAATCATTTGTGTGTACTACTCAAGTGCTAACAAGGAGTATAGATAAAAGCAGAGATAAGCTTTCCTGTCTGCTGGAAAAGACCTTTAACCACTTAAGCCCCGGAAGATTTTACCCCCATTCCGACCAGGGGGTATTTTGCGATTCGGCACTGCGTGACTTTAACGGAGAATTGCGCGGTCGTGCGACGCTGTACCTAAACGAATTTGGCGTCCTTTTTTTCCCACAAACAGAGCTTTCTTTTGGCGGTATTTGATCACCTGTGCGATTTTTTGATCACGCGCTATAAACAAAAAAAGAGCGTCCATTTTGCAAAAATAGCAATATTTTTCCCTTTTTTTTATATGAAATTCCCCCAAAAAAAATGTAAAAATCAAAATTTTTTAAAATTTTCGGCCAATTTGTTTTATGCTACATATGTTTGGTAAAAAAAATCGCAAAAAGCGTATTTTGATTGGTTTGCGCAAAAGTTATTGCGTTTACTAACTAAGGGAAAGATTTTTGTCATTTTTGTTGTTTTTTTTTTTAACGCGTAATGGCGGCGATCTGCGATTTTTTTTGCAGTACTGCGACATTGCGGCGGACAGATCGGACCCTTGACTGACATTTTTGACACTTTTGGGGTTACCAGTGACATTTCTACAGTAATCAGTGCTATACATATGCACTGTTACTGTAAAAATACACTGGTAGTGAAGGGGTTAACTTTATTTGAGAGGGAGGGGCTGTGTGTGTCCCTAGGGGCGTGATTCTAACTGTGATTGGCTGGGGCTTCAGCTGTATGCAGAGTGATCAACGGATCTACATAGTAGATCCAGATGATCAGCTCTCATACAGCGAGGAGAATGACAGGCAGCTTGTTTACACAAGCTGCCTGACTTTCTCCCTCTCCCCCGCCGATCGCAGAGTGGCCGGCGGACATCGGGTCCGCCGGTCACACGCGCGGGGGGGTCCGTGACCACTCGGGAGCGGGAGCGCGCCTCCGGGGGCGCGCGCTCGCTCCCTAGACCCTCACAAGCTAGTGACGTAGCCCTACGTCACTTTGCCTGTGAGGGGCTGACCGCCGACGTAGATAGTCCTGCGGCGGTCGGCAAGTGGTTAAGTGTTACTTAAAGTGACTGTAAACGATCACCGTGTAAAACAAGCCATTTAATTTAAAATAGGAATGAAAGTCAAACATTTTTGTATAGATAGCCAAAAAACAACCCTATAAATACATTTTTTTTTCCCTTTTTTTAGAAGTGATCACATTTCCTCTGTTCTCTGAAAAAGAGCTGGGGGTAGGAGAAACAGAAGTATACTGAGCTTCCCAGTGACAGGCTGTGCAAGGGGAGGCGTCAGGACATGTCTAATTATTGGAGGAGAGCCTACTGAGTTCCCAGCATAGCTAGAGAACTGACAACGCTGTACTCTAATGCCTAGTGTGGTCAGTTTTAAAAGAAAAAAGAAGAACTGACAAGAACACCAGGGATTTCACATAAAGGAAGCAATACAAAGAGAATAGGATCATTTTTTTAATACAGGTACATGGTAAAACAGGCACATAACAGGAATATGAAATTTTGGGGTAACAAACGCTTAAAACTGCAACCGAGAAAAATCAGATGATGTGCCCTGCCAATCAGGGCTGTGCTGTGTCCATCTCAGAAATAGTTGGATAGAAGTACAATTTTTTGGTAGGTAAAACCGTTCCCGTTTACGTTCATTTCATCTGGCTGTTGCTGTTGGGTGGAGTTCAGCTTCAAGGTGATCACACAGAGTAAGAAAAATGATTGTTTCCTTCAAAGTGTTTTTCTTTTTTTTTTTTCAATTGTTGTTGTGAATAAAAGAAAATAATTCATACATTTTTATAGTACCTTATGCTGAAAAACAGCCCCACACCATGTTGCTACCTCCAAACTTCACTGTCGGTATGGTGTTTTTGGCATGATGTGCAGTGCCATTTGACCTCCAAACATGGTGCATATTATGGCATCCAAAGAGTTAAATTTTGGCCTCATCTGACCAGGCTATACTCTCCCAGTATTTCACAGACTTGTCTAAATGTTGTGTAGCAAACTTTAAACAAGCTTTAACACAAATTTTTTTTTTTTCAGCAGTGGAGTCTTGCGTGGTGAACGTACATACAGGCCATGGCGGCTTACTTATTGCTTTTTTTTTAAACCATTGTACCTGTTAATTCCAGGTCTTTCTGAAGCTCTCTATGAGTGATCCTTGGTTTTTGGACAACTCTTCTGATAATTCTTATCACTCCTCTGTCAGAAATTTTGCGAGGAGCACCTGGTCATGGCCCGTTTATGGTGAAATGATGTTATTTTCACTTCTGGGTTATGGCCCCCACAGTGCTCACTGGAACATTCAGAAATTAAGAAATCCTTCTGTAACCAATGCCATCAAAATATGTTGCAACAATAAGGTTGCAAAGGTCTTGAGAGAGCTTTTTGCTTTTACCCATCATGAGCTGTTTCTTGTGTGACACCTTTTTCAGTTGAGACTGAACCAGCTGATATTAATTTGCACTGACGAGGGGCAGGATTTGCTTTCTTATTACTTCGTGTTGAATAATTTTCATTCCATTTTATCACACAAAACTTAATTCCTGAACTTATTTATTTTGTTTTCTTTACATACATATGGATTGCATGGGTTGTTAATGACATGTGGTGAACATTTCATGTCAATAGCACTTTAAGAAATATATTTACCTAGAAAAACGGTGATGTGTTCAAAACCTATATTACCTGGTGGGTGTATGTATATGTATGTATATATATATATATATATATATACACACGTGTATGTATGTATTTATGTGAGCTGTGTTGCTTTTACGCCAAACCTAACGTTTTGCATTCTTGCCAAAAAGTTCGATTTTGGTTTCATCTGACCAGAGCACATGTTTGGTGTGTCTCCCAGGTGGCTTGTGGCGAACTTTAAACGACACTTTTTATGGATATCTTTAAGAAATTACTTTCTTCTTGCCACTCTTTTTTTATTATTATTATTATTATTATTATACAGGATTTATATAGCGCCAACAGTTTGCGCAGCACTTAACAAAATGAGGGCAGACATTACAGTTACACTACAATTTGGAACAAAAGGAATCAGAGGGCCCTGCTCGTTAGAGCTTACAATCTAAAAGGGAGGGTCAATTGATACAAAAGGCAATAGCTGTGGGGGAGGAGCTGATGGAGCAAGTGAAACAGCGTTATTAGTTAGTAGCCGGGTAGGCTTCTTTAACTACCTCAATACTGGGCACTTAAACCCCCTTCCTTCCCAGACCAATTTTCAGCTTTTAGCGCTGTTGTAATTTGAATGACAATTGCGCGGTCATGTAACACTGTACCTAAACCAAATTTGTGTAATTTTTTCCCCACAAATAGAGCTTTCTTTTGGTGGTATTTGATCACCGTCAGGTTTTTTCTTTTTTGGTGCACAAATAAAAAAAGACTGAAAATTTTGAAAAAAAAAAAATTTTTTTTGTTTAGGTTATAAAATTTTGTGAATAGATAAGTTTTTTCCTGCACTGATGAGCACTGATGATGCCGCACTGACAGGCACTGATGAGGAGACACTGATGGGGTGGCACTGATGGGGTGGCACTGATATGCAGCACTGATGGGCACTGATAGGTAGCACTGATATGCAGCACTGATGGGCACTGATATGTGGCACTGATAGCACTGATATGCAGCATTGGTGGGCACTGATAGGCAGCGCTGATGGGCACTGATAGGCAGCACTGATGGGCACTGATTGGCGGCACTGATGGGCACTGATGGGCGACAATGATCGGCACTGATCGGCACTGATGGGGGGCACTGATGGGGGGCACTGATGGGCACTGATAGGCGGCTCTGGTGGGCAGTAATGGGCACTGGTGGGCGGCACTGATAGATGGCAATAACGGCACTGGTGGGCAGCACTGATAGATGGCATTGGTGGGCAACACTGATAGGGAGGGCACTGGGGGGCTCTCTGAGCCCTGCTTGCCATCCCTGGTGGCCATGGTGGGCATCCCTGGTGGTCATGGGTGGGCATCCCTGGTGGCTTAGTGGCACCCCTCCCCCCCCCCCCAAGGCTGCACTGGTAATCAATCATCTGATTACCAGCACAGACCCCCCTCTGTGATCAGTGAGTAATTAGAAATACTCACTGATCACCCCCGCAGCAGCACCGATCCTCTTCTCTTCTTCTCACTGACAGGATCTGTCAGGAGGAGAAGAGATCGAAGCCGTTACAACGGCTCTATTTACATTACATGACGGCTGTGATTGGACACAGCCGTCATGTGATCAGGAGGGCCAATCACAGGGCCCTCCTGCCGAATGATGTTGCTCTGTGTCCGAGGGACACAGGCACATCAAGATCGCGCCGCTGCGCTTACCCGCGGCGGCGCGATCTCTCTCCTTCTGAAGGACGTTCCGGAACGTCCATTCAGAAGGACGAGACTCCCACCCGGCTGTATATTTACAATGGCCCGGGTGGGAGGTAGTTAAAGAAAAGGGTTTTCAGCGATCGTCTAAGGATGGATAGATTAGGGGACAGTCGGACAGATTGGGGTAGAGAGTTCCAAAGAATGGGAGAAGCTCTGGAGAAATCCTGGAGGCGAGCATGGGAAGAGGTGACAAGGGAACTAGAGAGTAGGAGGTCTTGGGAGGACCGAAGAGATCGGCTTGGTTGATATTTTGAGATCAGGTTAGTGATGTAGCTGGGGGCAGAGTTGTGGATGGCTTTGTAAACTATTGTAAGCACTTTGAATTTTATTCGTTGGGTGAGTGGAAGCCAATGTAGGGATTGGCAGAGAGGGTTGGAGGACACTGAACAGTTGGTAAGGTGGATAAGTCTTGCAGCAGCATTCATTATGGATTGAAGGGGGGATAATCTATGTAAGGGTAATCCAATGAGGAGGGAGTTGCAATAGTCGAGGCGAGAGATAACCAGGGCATGAATTAAAAGCTTGGTGTCATTGGTTAAAAAGGGCCGTATTCTAGCGATGTTGCGGCGGTTAAGGCGGCATGATTTGGACAGGGATTGGATGTGAGCCTAAAAGGACAGTGCAGAGTCCAGGGTTACCCCTAGCACCCTGGCATGTGTGGAAGGACTAATAGTTATTCCATTGATCTTGACAGAGAATTCCAGGGAAGGGGCACGTAGAGGAGGAAATATTATGAGCTCGGTTTTAGATAGATTGTTTGAGGAAGTGGTGAGACATCCAGGCTGATATGTCTGTTAGTAGATCAGTGATGCGGGAGGAGACTGATGGGGTGAGCTGAGGGGTAGAGAGGTAGATTTGGGTGTCATCAGCATAGAAATGGTAGTGGAAGCCATGGGAGGCTATTAGCTGACCCAGGGAGGAGGTATAGATTGAGAATAGTAGCGGTCCAAGGACAGAACCTTGGGGGACCCCAACAGTAAGAGGAGTTGCAGAGGAGTAAGTGGAATTGTAAGTGACACTGAAGGTGCGGTGAGATAGGTAAGATTCGAACCAGTGGAGAGCACAGTCACGGACACCGAGCAAACTGAGTTTTTTGAGAAGGAGGGGGTGGTCAACAGTATCAAAGGCAGCAGAGAGGTCCAAGAGTAAGAGTATCGAGTAGTGACCATTGGTTTTTGCTGTTAGTAAGTCATTTGTAAGTTTTAGGAGAGAAGTTTCTGTGGAGTGTTGCCGGCGAAATCCAGATTGAAGGGGATCAAGGAGGTTATTCTCAGTGAGGTGCTTGCTCAGGCGGTTGTAGACTAAGCGTTCAAGGAGTTTGGAAGCAAAAAGGAGTAAGGAGATGGGTCGTAAGTTATTAAGATTGGAGGGGTCTAGTGAGGCTTTCTTTGGTATGGGAGTTACTAGCGCATGTTTTAGAGAGCTGGGGAAGATGCCAGTGGAGAGGAGAGGTTGAAGATATGAGTTAAAGAGTGTAGGATAGAGTCAGAGGGTGACTGTAGTATTTGAGAAGGAACAGGGTCCAGGGGGCAGGAAGTTAGGTGGGCATTAGAAAACATTTTAGTAACTTCCTCTACAGTAGTTGGGTTAAACAAGGGAAGTATTGATTGTGCAGGAGGACAAGGTGTGTAAGGTGAGGGAGATATCTTTAGTGTAAAAATCTCTTCACGAATTGTGTCAATCTTATTTTTGAAGTGAGTGGCAATCTCTTGGGCAGTGAGTAAGTTAGTGGGTGGAGGCAATGGAGGACAAAGTAGAGCGTTGAAGGTCGAAAAGAGTTGACGGGGGCTGTGTGAGAGGGTGTTAATGAGATTGATAAAGTAGGTCTGTTTGGCAGTGTGAAGGCAGGAACTGCATTTTTTCATAAAGGCCAGATTTGTGCAGTATACGACTGATTGTTGTGCACTAGAGTCTCCCACCTCAGCTGTAGATCTCTGCAGTTCATCCAGAGTGATCATGGGCCTCTTGGCTGCATCTCTGATCAGTCTTCTCCTTCTATGAGCTGAAAGTTTAGAGGGATGGCCAGGTCTTCGTAGATTTGCAGTGGTCTGATACTCCTTCCATTTCAATATTATCGCTTGCACAGTGCTCCTTGGGATGTTTAAAGCTTGGGAAATCTTTTTGTATCCAAATCCGGCTTTAAACTTCTCCACAACAGTATCTCGGAGCTGCCTGGTGTGTTCCTTGTTCTTCATGATGCTCTCTGCGCTTTAAACGGACCTCTGAGACTATCACAGTGCAGGTGCATTTATACGGAGACTTGATTACACACAGGTGGATTCTATTCATCATCATTAGTCATTTAGGTCAACATTGGATCATTCAGAGATCCTCACTGAACTTCTGGAGAGAGTTTGCTGCACTGAAAGTTAAGGGGCTGAATAATTTTGCATGCCCAATTTTTCAGTTTTTTATTTGTTAACAAAGTTTGAAATATCCAATAAATTCCGTTCCACTTCATGATTGTTTCCCACTTGTTGTTGATTCTTCACAAAAAATTTCAGTTTTATATCTTTATGTTTGAAGCCTGAAATGTGGCAAAAGGTCGCAAAGTTCAAGGGGGCCGAATACTTTTGCAAGGCACTGTGTGTGTGTGTGTGTGTGTGTGTGTGTGTATATATATATATATATATATATATATATATATACATACATACACAGTACAGTTCAAAGTTTTAACACACCTTCTCATTCAAAGAGTTTTCTTTATTTTCATGACTATGAAAATTGTAGAGTCACACTTCAAGAGGTAGTCACCTGAAATGGTTTTCACTTCACAGGTGTGCCCTGTCAGGTTTAATAAGTGTGATTTCTTGCCTTATAAATGGGGTTGGGACCATCAGTTGTGTTGTGCAGAAGTCAGGTGGATACACAGCTGATAGTCCTACTGAATAGACTTTTAGAATTTGTATTATGGCAAGAAAAAAGCAGCTAAGTATAGGAAAACGAGTGGCCATCATTACTTTAAGAAATGAAGGTCAGTCAGTCCGAAAAATTGGGAAAACTTTGAAAGTGTCCCCAAGTTCAGTCACAAAAACCATCAAGCGCTACAAAGAAACTGGCTCACATGCGGACCACCCCAGAGAAGGAAGACCAAGAGTCACCTCTGCTGCGGAGGATAAGTTCATCCGAGTCACCAGCCTCAGAAATCGCAGGTTAACAGCAGCTCAGATTAGAGACCAGGTCAATGGCACACGGAGTTCTAGCAGCTGACACATCTCTAGAACAACTGTTAAGAGGAGACTGTGTGAATCAGGCCTTCGTGGTAGAATATCTGCTAGGAAACCACTGCTAAAGAAAGGCAACAAGCAGAAGAGACTTGTTTGGGCTAAAGAACACAAGGAATGGACATTAGACCAGTGGAAATCTGTGCTTTGGTCTGATGAGTCCAAATTTGAGATCTTTGGTTCCAACCACAGTGTCTTTGTGCGACACAGAAAAGGTGAACGGATGGACTCTACAAGCCTGGTTCACACCGTGAAGCATGGAGGAGGAGGTGTGATGGTGTGGGGGTGCTTTGCTGGTGACACTGTTAGGGATTTATTCAAAATTGAAGGCATACTGAACCAGCATGGCTACCACAGCATCTTGCAGTGGCATGCTATTCCATCCAGTTTGCGTTTAGTTGGACCATCATTTATTTTTCAACAGGACAATGACCCCAAACACACCTCCAGGCTGTGTAAGGGCTATTTGACTAAGAAGGAGAGTGATGGGGTGCTGCCACAGTTACCGGACCTGAACCCAATCGAGATGGTTTGGGGTGAGCTGGACCGCAGAGTGAAGGCAAAAGGGCCAACAAGTGCTAAGCATCTCTGGGAACTCCTTCAAGACTGTTGGAAGACCATTTCTGGTGACTACCTCTTGAAGAGTGACTCTACAATTTTCATAGTCACGAAAATAAAGAAAACTCTTTGAATGAGAAGGTGTGTCCAAACTTTTGGTCTGTACTGTGTGTGTGTGTGTGTATATATATATATATATATGTGTGTGTGTGTGTGTGTGTGTGCTCTGCAATAGAAATGTTCCAAACACACAGAATAGAGATGTGATATTTGATGGGTTGTTACTGTCTTTAAAAAACAGAACTAGACAGATACTGTCTTTTTGCGCTCCCCTTTGTTCACAGCCCTGGGCCAACTGATTGAAAAGCATTTTGTTTTGAGAAGTGGAATAGCGTTGGATTTTACTGCAGTTATGGCTCCAGGTAGACGGCTAATCATCCATGTGGAGAAGTAAGCTTAGGAAGCAGTAAAAAGAGGCACAATCATGGCTTAACTTGAATTGAGGAGTTTACGCAGTTTGTGAGAAAGAAAATGCCAACATTAGTTTTCAGTTGGAAGAGCTATGTATCATCTAACACGTTACTAGCGAAAAGACCTTCAGCCAACTAGTGTTTTTTTTGTTTTGTTTTTCAAACACTGCATTGTTCCAACGTCTGCAGTGGCTGTACACAACTGGTTAGAAGTTGATTTATTTAATATAAATGAAAACTTTTCTTTTTTTTTTATTGTTTTGTAAATTTGCCAGTACCATAATTTCACCTAATAGATTACAGCACTGTTATAACATAAAATCACCTCTACTTGTTTTCATACTGAAAGACAATGGGTCATGGCTGAGCTCTTATTAGAAATCTGAATATTTAGTCTTAAAGTGTATGTAAACCCAACATTTCATATTCCTAAAAGGTGGCTGCTGTACCAGGTACTTGTATGAAATAGTATCCTGCTCTCTTTGTATTGCTTCCTTTTGTGTGAAATCCCTGGTGTTCCTGCCAGCCCCTTTGCTTTCCTATTTAGAATTGACACTAAGCAGGAGAATACACCATGGCCAGTTCTGTAGCTGTGCTGGGAACTCAGGATGGCTCTCCTCCAATGATCAGACTTGTCCTGAAACACCCCTGTACAGACATTCATTGGCAAGACCAGTGTACTGCTGTTTCTTCTCCCCTACTTCTTATGCAACTGTGAACAGATGAAATGTGATCACTTATAAATAACTATTTTCCCCTTTTTATAATATTTTTTATATGTATACACAAATGTCTGTTTTAAACTGAATGGGTTGTTTTACAAGGTCAAGGTCTACAATCGCTTTAAACCATAAAAACTTGATAAAAAAAAAATAACATTCTTTAGCAAGGAACATACATTCCACATTAAAATAAGTGCGTGCTGTAAATTGCCTCTTGTTTCTTCTTGCTGCAAGCTGCCATTTTGCTGATGTCCAGAGCCCCTGAACAGCAGTAAATCATAAAGCAGAACTAAACTCCTCAATTTACGGTTTAAAAACAAAATAAATTTCTGGAATGCCAGGATTGCTAACTGTCACATTTGATTGTATCCTCAACCAAACTGTCAAACATTAAATGGCCGGTGTCATAACTGATCACATGTCCAGCACCATGGCAGTTGCATATCAAACAGAAGCAGGTTCCTTGGCTGTAAAGCAGGGGTCTCCAAACTATGGCCCTCCAGTTGTTCAGGAACTAAGATCCCCATCATGCCTAGTCATGTCTGTGAATGGCAGACTTTAACAATGCATCATGGGATGTGTATTTCCACCACAGCTGGAGGGCTATAGTTTGGAGATCCCTGCTGTAAAGTACAGGCGGGCCCCAGGTTACAAACAACATGGTGACTGTAAGTTTGTTCTTAAGTCGAATTTGTAAGTCAGAACAGGTACATTTTTTAAGTGTAGCTCCAGCCAAAAGAATTTTTAGATTTTTTGGATAGCCTAGGGAAGGGTTAACACCCCTGTACCATTTGTTTTGCTGTCTGTACCCGTTCAGAAGATTGAACTTCACTTTCTGTCCCTATGACAACTGGATTTTGAAAATTTTGGGTTATTGTGGAAACAATGATTGGTGATAAATCTTCAGTGGAGACACCTTTTTCCCATGAGAACTCTTACAGGAGTGAATTTCCCTTCCTAGGGCTAGATCTTTCCTCCCTTTCTGTTGTCTGTCTTCGTTTGTAAGTAAGAGTTGTATGTAAGTCGGATGTTTGTAACCCGGGGACCGCCTGTATAGGAGAGTTTCATTTAAGGCTGTCAGCAGATTGGCCTCTACATATTCATCAGTGCCTTAAAATACAAGGAGCAACTGAGCATGTGCAGAGCAAGGTGAGAGAGTGTATTACTGGATTTTTAACCATATAGGCACTTATTTTAAATTTTTTACATAGCTATACCTGCAAAAGGGGCCAGCCTGAAGTGATCTAGCAGGGCTTATTTTCTGATTAACCGGTTGCCGACCGCCGCACGACTATATACTGCGGCGGTCAGCCCCGGCCAGGCAGAGTGACGTATCGGTACGTCACTTGCCTGTCACTTCCTTGTGAGCCAATAGCGGGCGGGCGCTCCCGCCGCGGCTCGTTCACAGGGAAGTTAGTGCGTGTGACCGGCGGACCCGATGTCCCCCGGTCACTTGCCGATCGTCGGTACAGAGGGAGAAAGTCAGGCGGCTGATGTAAACAAGCCGCCTGTTATTCTCCCCTGTGTAGAAACTGTGATCAGACGGTTCTACTACGTAGGACCGTTGATCACTGTTCCTACACTAGTAGCCACAGCCAATCACAGTAGAAAGCACGCCCCTAGGGACACACTTAACCCCTCCCTCCCCAATAAAGTTAACCCCTTCCCTGCCAGTGTCATTTTGCAGTAACAGTGCATATGTATAGTACTGATTACTACAGTAATGTCACTGGTAACCCCAAAAGTGTCAAAAATGTCAGTAAAGGGTCCGATCTGTCCACCGCAATATCGCAGTTCCGCAAGAAGAATCGCAGATCGCCGCCATTACGCGTTAAAAAAAAAAACCACCAAAATGACAGAAATCTTTCCCTTAGTTAGTAAACGCAATAACTTTTGCGCAAACCAATCAAAATACGCTTTTTGCGATTTTTTTTTTTTTACCAAACATAGGTAGCAGAAAACAAATTGACCAAAAATGTTAAAAAATTTTGATTTTTACATTTTTTTGGGGGGGGAATTTCATATAAACAAAATGTGAAAAATATTGTTGTTTTTGCAAAATTTACGCTCTGTTTTTGTTTATAGCGCAGAAAGTAATAATCGCACAGGTGATCAAATACCACCAAAAGAAAGCTCTGTTTGTGGGGAAAAAAGGACGTCAAATCCGTTTAGGTACAGCGTCGCACGACCGTGCAATTGTCTGTTAAAGTCACGCAGTAAAAAAATTGCAAAAAAAACCCCTGGTCTTTAAGCAGCCAAATCCTCCGGGGCTTAAGTGGTTAAAGTTCCACTTTAAGTTTTGATTTGAATAGAGAAAGATTAGAACATTTATCAGGTTTTTTTATTGGGGTCTGTGTCCCTATAAGGGGGATTAATCCTCTCCATTTGTCCTGTGTACTGTTATTACCAAAAGTGAAAGAAAATCCCAGTGGGATAAAGTAGGGGACATTTTACAATGGGACATTAGTTTTGCTGACAAAACATGGATTCCCTCAGACACTGGTAACAACCAGGGGGGTTCTTCTCACTTCCTGTTATGGCTATGAGACAGGAAGTGAAGGGCAATCTCCCTAATGGGACACAGATGGTACGAAAAGCATGACAGGGGTTAGAAGTCCTTCCTTACTGTATCCAAAATGAAAAAAAATGTATTTAGCTCCACATAACATCTACAGCTTTTACTAAAATAATACTTGGCAATCTTGCCATGAAGTTCTTACTACGGCAATGTTCTGTGTCTCCTAACTGTGCTCCTGCATCCTCACCCTGTCACACAAGATTCTGCTGTACAGTAGATGGTAAAGTAGCCTTTCTGCAAACATTACACAGATATCGTGTTCTGTTGTCACCCAAACCTACCCTGAGAAAAGCCAAGCAGCCATTATGCATGCATGTAGACAGAAACTGGCTGCATAGAAGGTGCGGGAGATCAGCAGCACTGACATACAAATAACAGTTGTCTGATACTCAGTGCTTAGGAAACTACTGCTGTGTCATTTATGTAGGTCCTTCATTTACAATAAATAATACAATTATTTATACAGATCTAGATCTAAAAAGAAAAGGGACAGCTGAAGAAGTTAAGGAGACAAAGGGTATTTTGTTCCATTATAGGTACTATTCCTCCAAAAGAAGGATTTTCATGTCCATTTAAATATTTATTTTTCTGTTCTAAAGACCAGTAACAGCAAAATGATTGCTGGGCCTGGAAATATGCTTGTTTTATGCCGCTGGGTGAAACAGTTAAAACATTTCTCATCTATTTTCGTCAGAAATATTGTTGGTTTTGGTTCAATCAGTTGTGTGAGGAGAAATTGCCTATTGACTGCATTTGTTTCATTTTTTTTTTATAAATGGATACTTTAGAAAATCTGCTCAATGGCAAGCATTCATATAGAAAATGTATAGAAAGCTTTGCAGGAAAACCAAATCAAGGCAAAAATGCTGAAGCTTTTCAGATTCTGTTAGCTTTCCAAGGGTTAACATAAAGCGGCACAGCAAGCGTGTGCAGGATATTTTATTGAAGAAAACACTTCTGGCAGATGAATTCTCCTGAGGAACACAAAGGCTGTAATGTGATTTGGCCATGCCAACATAATAAAGGGCCCCTATCAGTAGTGTAAAACAGAGTATGGAGTGATAGTGTATGTATGTGTGCATGGAACGCATATACATTTTACAGGGTCCCATGGGGCTTTGTCTCCGACCGGGAGCACACGGACAAGTAGGATTTTCTGAGACTTCTCAGAAGTCATCTGCTCCTCTGTGTGTTTGATACATTTTAAAGAATTGCTCTTGCCTTCTGATCTTTTCTGAGATGTCATATTCTCAGCATTCCTTTAGGGCTCGTATACACAGGCATCTTGAGCCTGCAAGGCCCTTGGATGCTTTCTGCTCAGCACTCAAAGGCTTTAATGACAAAGGGGGACTATGTTAATGAACTGGCCTACAGCATGGTGTGGGGCCGTAACACTGCTGGCGACAACGCAACAGATGTGTTTCGGGGGAAAGAGAATCAGCATTTCACTGATTTTCTTTCTTTTTTTTTTAAGCCATTGCCCCTATGCTATGTTTAGTCATGCATCAAGGGGTGCTTTTCTAGGCTCTGGTGTGTATGGGGCTATTTAGTCCAATATACCATGTCCCCTACATGTGATGCTTGCATGTAGTGAGTCTAATGTCCTGAGGTGTAAGAACAGCAGATCTTTCAAGTAACCCATGACTTTTGAATTGAACTAATGTATGTCCACAGTTATGACTGCCTTCCTGATTCACAGATGTGATGACAGCTCTCCATTAAAGATCAACGGATGTGGTATGTGCTCCGTGTAACAGGCTTACTGGTGATGCCAAATTCCGTAAACCCAGGCTTCCCTTCTCCCTGAGGTGGTTAAGGTTGCCCTTTTTTATGATTTTTTTTTTTCCTGTTAACATTGGCAACAAATTTAATTTTTTACCATCACGTTTGCTAAAATACCAGCCCAGTGATGACCCTAGTTTTGCATTCTGAACTGTTGTAAGGGCTTATTCACACTACACATGGACAGCACAGTGGCTAAGTGGTTTGCTCTTCCACCTAGTAGCACTAGGGTCGCCGACTCAAGTATCAGCCACGACACTACCTGTCTAGAGTTTGGATTTTCTCCCTGTGCCTGCGTGGGTTTCCTTCGGGTATTCTGGTTTCCTCCCACACTCCAAGGACATGCTGGTAGGTTAATTGGCTCCTGTCTAAATTGGCCCTAGTATATGTATGTACAGTATGTGAGTTAGGGACCTTTGATTGTAAGCTCCTTGAGGGCAGGGACTAATGTGAAGGTATATGTAACACTGCCCCCTTGAGGGCTGCTGAATTGTACTCTTTCGGGTCACACTGGGTTACCGTTAGCAACTTTGACATTCACAGTTTATCACTTTACTACTTGGCTCAGTCAATAATTAGTCCAAGGGTATGTTGTTGTTTTGTGTTTTTATTTTATAAATTAGGGATAGTAGAAGGGAATAGTGGGATACTCCAGACTAACTATGCACAAAGTTTGGAGGACATCTATCTGTTAATACAGCCAGGCTGTTGATCCACCTTGCCACTTAGGTCGGTTTAGGATTAAGTCTCTTTCCAGATGACTTGATGAACTAAAGATATCTTCAGGACACTCTCCTAGTATCCTCTTTCTTGACCACTGACACCCATCCACTGACTATCCTACTCCGGGGTGGCCCCCCTCAGGTCAGGCCCCTTGACCTGTACTCACGATACTGTTTTTCTAGGGTCTCCAGTGTCTTCCCCCTCAGTCAGCTTTCCTGGACCTCTGGGTTCAGATCCAGCCCTCAGGACGACCTCCTGATGGCACTGCTACAGAGGAGGAGGCACTCCGCTCACCAGCCAGAGACCCCGCAGCACATGTTCTCTTTTATACAGTATTCCAGAATGCACTGAGAAAGCCTGTCTCTGCCGATCACCAGGACTGTATCAAAGCCTATGTATCCATTGGTCAGGTTTCCTCCCACTGTCCAACACGCCTCCCTATTGGACCACTGTGAAACACTCTCTAGACTCAATGAATCACATACTGAGTACACTGAGCAGACCTCACTAATAGATCCTGCTCTCTGGTAGGAAGAAAGCAATATAGATTTGCCTGCTGCTCCTCTGATAGGCAGACAGAGACAAAAACTATACTCTCTTACTAGCACCTACCTATGAGGGTACTACATATAATTGTCATGGCCAGAAATATTGGCACCCCTACATTTCTTTCAGATAATGCACCACTTCGCCCAGAAAATTGTTGCAAATACAAATGTTTAGACATTTTAATGTTGATTTCTTTTGTTTGTATTGTTATGACACAAAAAAGTGGGGAAAAAAAAAAGCAAAATCTGACAAATTCCACACAAAACTCCAAGAAATGGACTGGACAAAATTAATGTCACCCTCAATTTAATATTTGGTAGCACACCCCTTGGAAAAAAAAACTGAAATCAATCGCTTCCTGTAACCATCAATGAGTTTGTTACACCTCTCTACTGAAATTTTGGGCCACTCTTCTTTCCCCAACTACTCCAGGTCTCTCAGATTGGAAGGGTTCCTTTTCCCAACTGCTGTTTTGATCTCTCCACAGGTGCATGGGATTTCGATCTAGACTAATTGCTGGCCAGTTCAGTACTCTCCAGCGCTTTGTCTTAAACCATTTCTGAGAGCTTTTTGACGTGTGCTTTGGGTCATTGTCCTGCTCTAAGACCCATGACCTCTAATAGAATCCCAACTTTCTGACACTGGGCTGTACATTTCATCCCAGAATTTTTTGGTGGTCTGTAGATTTCATAATATCATACACACAGTCAAGACATCCAGTGCCTGAAGCAACAAAGAAACCCCAAAACACCAGTGAACCTACACCATGTTTGAATGTAGGGACTGTATTATTTTCTTTAAAGTCCATTTCTTTTTCTGAAAACAGTAGAGTGATGGGCTTTACCAAAAAGCTGTAATTTTGTTTTGTCTGTCCACAGCACATTCTCCCAAAATTATTTTAGCTTTCTCAGGTAAATTTTGGCAAACTCCAATCTGGCTTGTTTATGTTTCTGTGTCAGCAGTGTGATCCTCCAGGGTCTCCTACCATAGCGTCCCTTTTCATTCAGATGGTGACATTTATCATTTTATTTCTGGAGCGGAATTGTATTTTTAATACATGCCAGTATTCTGTTGGTTTTGCTTGCAACAGCTTGGGATTTCATGCCATTGCTGAGCTTGTCATCTACTTGGACCCCCAGGTCCTTTTCCATCCTTGATTCCCCCAGAGGTTCACCCCTATTGAGTAACTTGCATTCATATTTTTGGCACCCAAATGCATTACCTTTCATTTTCCAACATTAAACCCAATTTTCCATGTAGTTGCCCACCCCATTACTTCAAGTCCTCTTGTAAGGTTTCCTCATCCTGCGTAGAAGTTCTTGCCCTGCTTAGCTTTTTATTGTCCGCAAATACTGAGATTGAGCTGGTTAATCCCATCTTCTAGATAGTTTATGAATAAATTAAACAGGATTGGTCCCAGGACAGACCCTTGGGGGACCACACCATTCAGAGCTGACACAGTTGTACCCTATAAAAAAGAACGGACAGAGGGTGCACCGACCTAGCGCATTATCTTATTATACAACTTATTAAAATGAAATTGCATACACATTATACTCACAAAACAAATGTGAAACACGGGCATAAAGATACAATAGAGGACCACCAGGAATCTCCACTGAGCATCCTCCACTGGTGCCAGCCGTGGTGGGATGTGGACCTCCAAAAAAACGCGTACATGTTTCGGGGTTTCCCCCCCGTCCTCCGAGCTAGTTAGAGGTATGAGTGTTAGGGCTTTTTGTATTCTAAAAGAGGTCACATGGGTGATATGTTCCGCCTCTTGGTGGACGGATCAGATCAAATAAATAGCAATAACACAGAAATTGAATACAAAGTGACCTCGTGACTAAATAAAATCACACATTATAAAATTTTATAATGTGTGATTATATTGTGTCACGAGCAGTATTCTGGAGGTCCACATCTCACCACGGCTCGCACCAACGGAGGATGCTCAGTGAAGATTCCTGGTTTTTAGAGTCTTGTTTGGGTTACCACAACCTGTTATAAGTGACCGCACAGCCGGGACGACGTCCATTAAACCAGAATCACATTTTCAGGATACCAGTCACAAGACAACCCCTCAAGCGCAGGAGTCATTTCTTTTTTTTTTTTTACAGTTGTACCCTGTGCCTGAAGGTCCGCTTGAATTTGTCTGAAAGTTGATCCAAGGTCCTTCATCCACCATTCAAACAATCCTTTGTTGCAATCTTTGACCAGTTTATATTTTTCGTGCATGTACAGGGAGATTAGCTACACTTCCATGGGCTGTATATTTCTTGATAATGTTGTGCACAGGGGACCCTGGAACATTAAGATCTCTGGAGATGTACTTGAGATTGTCCATGCTTTTCCAAAATTTTTGTTCTCAAATCCTTAGACAATTCTTTGCTGCTCTTTCTCTTCTCCATGCTCCATGTGGCACACAGAGATCCACAACAGAAAGGTTACATTTTTCGGCATTTTAACTGTTTGCTGGTGTGATTTCTATATTGTCAGCACCTGTTAATTGATATAGGTGAGTTTAATTACAAATTACGGGAGCATCACAAACCTGGAATGCAATTATTTCTTACAATTTTGAGAAGATGCCAGTAGTTTTTTTCCGTCCATTTCTGGAGTTGTGTGTGCAATGTGTCAGATTTGGCTTTTTGTTTCTCCACAATTTTCTGGCTGCAGTGGTGCATTATCGAACAGAAATGCAGGGGTGCCAATATATATTACCATGACTGTATATATGTAAAGCGCTGCGTAAATTAACAGCGCTATATAATTACCTGTAGTAAATAAGGCAAACAATCCATTTTCCTGTGTGGGCTGGGGTTGGCAGTGTTTAGCAATGTCACAAAGTTTCATTAATTTCTGTGCACAGCAGCTGAACTTCAATGCATTAAAGAGGTTGTAAACCCACTCTTATAACTTGTGCCTATAGGGAAGCCTATAATAAGGCTTACCTATAGGTACTGTAAATTTCTCTTAAACCTGCACCGTTTAGGAGATATTTACTTTTCATGCAGCCGATGATGTCATTGGCACATGCGCTCTAAAGAAACAGCCACTTGTGCCATTCCTTCAGAGCCCTGTGCCGTGAAAGGCGGCTCCTGCGTGCATGCGCAGAAGTGATGCAATCGCGCCTCGGGCTAATCAGATGGCTGAAGGACTTGAACCAGGAAGTAGGACGGCCAAAGATGTCGGCCGTGTCAGTGGTGAGCGGGCGGCAATGCGAGGACTTCGTTCTAAGGTAAGTATTTCATAATGCAATGCATACTAGCTTATTATGCCTTTGTCTTTCAGGGTTTTTTCTTTTTTCATTTTTTTTTTTTTTTTTTTTTTTTTTAGTTTACAGCCTCTTTAAAACACTCTGGACAGAGAAATAGCTGCTGTGCTTAAGGCCCCTTTCACGCTTGCCGCTCCGTCGGCGGACTCAGTTTTTCTCAGCAGGGCATCGATCCGCCGATGGTGGGCTCTTGTTCGTATCCCTGATTGGGCCACACTGATAATCAATGCGCTGAATATCAGCGCAGACCCCCTCCTGATCGGCTCTTCTCCACCCTCAGCAAAAGCAGCCTGGATTTTGAATGAACCCAAAAGCATCGCAACTTGATCTCAAATGTAAGTCGAATGCACTTGAAAGCAAGTTTCATTTGGCTGTTGACACAAGCCCAAAGCCCATCAACCAGTTCCTAATCAAGGTGGCCCTACCAGACACTAAACAAAGTCCTCACTCAATACATTTCTCCACTGCAATAAAGCAATATATCTTGGTTAACATTTTGATTGTATAGTAAGGAAACAGCCATAGGCTAAGATCGGCAGCTCTGTGCAATGCAGTAAATTCTGAATGGTTCTAGTGCTGCCCCTTTTTCTCTCTGTGTGAATCTTGGTGTACTGGGGATTATTAAAGCTCACACGAAGGCAGTTTGGGGTACTATGTGAAATACAATACATGCATAACTAGATTAAATAGTTATCTAGTCTATTTTCTTAAACCTATGCTTTAAGGATTTTTAACTGCCCCTTTGGTTGCATTCTATATTTCCTGGTGTTAATTTTTTTTTTTTTTTATAGCTTGAATAGATTAGGGAGAAATTACGTTTTGATTGGGCAGATATCTACAATTTTGTTACTGTGACAGGAAGTGATGAAAACTCTCTAATGGGGACACACAAAGCTTGAACAACTTTCAACATTCTAACTAAAATAATGGTTTTCATTGCTACCTGTGTTCCTGTTTGAGATATTCCTCGGGTTCCAGGTTGCAATGGTGCGGATTTCCACTAATTGTTACTTGGTAAAAGCAGCATATTGTAAATTAAAATGTAGAGACAGTTTCTACAGTTTTAAAGCCCAACTTCAGCAAAAATAAATGTAAAGGCTAAGTTCACCTTTATGCAAAAAATAATAAATGCACATATTTTTGCAGAAAAAAATGTGCATTTATTAATTCTTGCACATGAGCCTGCAGGGCATTGCACCTGCAAACAGTGGATCACGGATGCAATGTTGGGCTCCTGCAGACATGTCCTCTAGCTTTCTGCCCCTACCTCTGTATTGGCTTTCTTTTAGAAAGCTGGAGGATATGTCAGTGGACTATGAGGGTGCTCATCAGCACCCTTGCAATCCATTGAAAACTACAAGCCGTTTGCCACAGTGAGATGGCACTGATGATGATATCCATCACTGATGGGTGGCACGGATATACAGCACTGATGGGTGCCACTATTATGTGGCACTGATGGGCACTTATAGGCTGCACTGATGGGCACTTATAGGCCGCACTGGTGGGCGGCACTGATTGGCATCTCTAATGGGCACTGATTGGCATCTCTAATGGGCACTGATTTGTATCCCTGGTGGGCACAGGTTGCCATCTGTGGTGGGCTCTAGTGGGTATCCCTGGTGGGTCCACACTGATAATCAATGCGCTGATTATCAGCACAGACCCCCTCCTGTCAGGAGAGCCACTGATTGGCTCTCCTCCACCCGTGCTTTGTCAGCGCCAATAGAGGAAAAGCCGATAAATGGCACTTCCTGGTTACAAAGTGACCAGCTGTGATTGGACACAACTGATCATATGGTAAAGAGCCTACATCATAGGCTCTTTACCAAGATCAGAGATGCAGTGTGTCAGAGCGACACACCGCACCACCGAACGCCGTGCTGTGCGCCCCCCGTGACTTATCCTGCAGGACCTTATATGACGCCCAGTCAGGATAACTTAACCACTTTGTGGCCATCATTTTGGTATATGGCAGGCAGGAGGTGGTTAAATTTTGCATTGTTACCTAACTCCTCAATCCCAATTCCAAACATCTCTTCCTAAGCCACCCTGCAGTGTAATTTATTAGTCACTGTTTCCTTTGTGTGTTGAGGTAATTTCCTTGCCCTGAGGACCAGATATTTTTTTTCTTGCGGGTTATCTTCCTGGACACTAGTCCCTTCACTGCCCTTATAACGTCTCCTGCCTCTGGAGCCTATGAGAGAGGAAGTGTTGTCCTCCACAATAGGAGGTTTCCTGAGCACGCAGGCAGTGATGTGGATAACCGAAGAAGGACCCCAGGAAGTACATAGGAGGAGAGAAGGATCATCAGAAGCCATAGCTAGATATGTGAAATGAAGGGCAACTTGAATTTGTTTTCAGAAAATGTAATTTAAATAGAACTATTAATGTGACTAGCTATTATTGCAATGTTGTTATGTTTTGATAAGTCCACCCAAGTATGTGTGGTGAGCGTTATATTCGTAGATTAAAGATATCTTCAGATTGACATTGGCTTGTCAATTTGTGACATAATTGGCTTAGTGGTTAGAATAATCAGTTTGCAGCACTGGTGTTCTCTCTTCAATTCCTTCATACCAGGAATCAGGGAATCCATCTAGTTGAAGTTTGTCGGTATTTTGTTCAGATTTCCTTGCACAACCAAAAAAACAAACTGTAGACTAATTGGCTACCACACCAAAGTGGATGTACTATGTCTCTCTTTGTGTAAATGTGATAGGGACATAAGACTGTATGCAGGGGCTGGGCTGAATGGTGCAAATACTACTAATGATGTAGAAATTAATCAAATTAAGTGTAGTATCAAACAATTCTTATTAGTGTCATTAAAGTATAACTAAAGGCAAAACTTTTTTTTTTTAGTTTTGGATAGAGTGCAGAGAGATTGTCTGTTTTTATTGCTATCTCTGCCCCCGTTAAGTAGATTCACCCTCTCTATTTGTCCTGGTTACCTGGTATCATTGAAAATGAAAGTAAAAACCCCAAATTTTGTGTTGTCCCCAGAAAAGTAATAGAGGGGAAATCTTTCAATGGGGACACTAGTTCTAGGGACCTAGGGGGTCCCCAAAGAATTCCCCTACTTTACAGAAATTTCCTCTCACTTCCTGTTTGGCTATGAGACAAGAAGTAAAGGGAAATCTCTACAATGAGACACAGAGGGTGGGGAAAAAAAATCTGACAGGGGTTATAACCCTCCTTTGTAAATTCAGACTATGAAAGACTTATTAAATGCTACATACCCACAAAGCCTTTGTTTTGTGTAGAGTGAAATATACCCGATTGATCCTGCCTTCAACTGTCCCTCTCATCTTCTGTGTCCCCATCGCAGGCTGACATTGTGGTGTTCTCTACAGAGCATGCACAATTTCAGATACCTTCTAAGCGCTTAATTTCCTCCTTTTTCTTATCTGTTCAGCCCTTGTGACTATAGAGTCACACAATTGGGCATATACAGCTTAGATGTAATACTGATTTATATTAAAACTATCTAATGTAATTACTGAAACCTATGAAGTAAAAAAGAAAAAAATGTATGCAGATGCCATATGAGCAAAATAAAAAAGCTAGTGTCAATCATCTTTGTCCACACCATATTAATGCACAAAAAATACACATCTGATGTTAAAGACTTATAGGGAGCTGTAAAAACGTTATTTGATATTTATGATCCAATTTAAATTGCTCTTTTGAAACGTTTTTTTTTATTCATATGACTGGCACAGCACCAATCAGGGCTGTGCAGACACAGACTCACACATACATCAGCAGAGTAATAGAAGCCTCTCCTAAAGATCTTTACCTGCAGATGCCAAAGAGCAGGGAAAGATCATGTGACCACACAAAAGCGCTGCAGGAATAAAGTACTTAGAGGATTAAAAAAAAAAAAAACAGTGGATTAATGTATTGTATATGATTTATGGGAATTAATGAGGGCAATCAACACTTCTCTGTTTAGTATCACTTTAAATTAATTAAAAAAAATAAATAAATAAACTTGTCATACTTACTTGCTCTGTGCTGCAGTTTTGCACAGAGCAGCCCTGATCCTCCTTTTCTCGGCTTCCCCGCCGGCACTCCTGTCCCCTCCCTCCTGTCAAGTGGCCCCAGAGCAAGCAGGTGAACTCCCGAGCTGCTATCCGCAGCTCGACCCCTCCCCCTCTATTTTCTCATTGGCTCACTGGCTGTGATTGACAGTAACAGGAGCCAATTGATCCCTCTACTGTCTCAGCCAATGAGGAGGGAGGGAGAGTCCCAAGAGATCTGATGCTCTCATGCACGTTGCTGGATCAAGAGGGAGCATAGGTAAGTATTAGGTGGGGCTGGGTGGTGCTGCTTGCATACAGAGGTAATTTTACCTTGATGCCTAGAATGCATCATGGTAAAAAATAAAAAAATTCAGTCTTTAGAACCACTTTAAGACTTCCATTGTGGAGTTCCTTGATCTCTGCAAAAACATCTGGAATTTGTGGATATTATGATCCACCTATATACTCAGCCTTCTTTGTTCTAGCAAGTGATCATTTTACTTTCCAAAATGATACCTCTAAGCCCTCGTTCACATTGGAGTGATCGATTTTTAATGCGATATGACAAGTCGCAGCCTATTGCTGGCAATGGCACTGTTCCAATTGGTGTGACGCTGCACCGATTTTCACAAGTAGTTCCTGCACTATTTTTGCTGATTTCAGGTGTGAGTTCAATAGACATCTGTGCACGAAGCCAACACTGATGTCTTTCAAGTAGCACCTGAAATCGTGCTGACCTGCTACTTTGAAATCCTGCTACCTCAAGTGACGTAGCATCAATCTGAACCAGGGCTTTATCATGTTTGTTTTTTTTTTTTGTAACAGTAGGAAAGTGTAAGTTTAACTTGGCAAAGTGATAACTTGGAAATAACTAGATTTAATCCGTTTATACCTGAGCCCTCTGTGTAGTTTAATGCTGTACAGAATATTACTATAATATTTAAACGTGTGACAGCAATCTTATACAAAATAGAAGTAAGGCCTCTTTCACATGGAGCGGACCGTATCGCGATCCGCTCCGGCACTTTTTTTTTTTTTTACGGACACGGATGACACTTGTGTCATTCGGTCCGCATGTCTGCATATCATCCCATCCGTTTGCGGATGATATACGGACATAATGTATGTCTATGGGATTGCCGATGTCAGCAGATGACACCGCTGACATTCGATTTTGCGTCCTTTCCTTTTTTTTAAACGGAATAAAAATAGGGTTCTGTTCCGTTCCAAAAAACGGAACAGAACTGAAAGGACGCAAATCGGATGTCAGCAGATGGTCATCCACTGACATCCGCAATCCCATCAACATGCATTATGTCCGTATATCACCCGCAAACGGATGGGGTGATATACGGACATACGGAACGCCCGTGTGAAAGAGGCCTAAGGCTACATTCACACCTGAGCGTAGCGTTTTTCGCGCGTTTTTTACCGCGATTTTACCGCGATTTTTGCGGCGTTTTTACCGCGATTTTACCGCGATTTTTACCGCGATTTTTGTGCAGGCGTTTTTAGATTGAATAGAGATCAATGGAAAACGCCTGTAATCTGCCCAAAAAGAAGCTCATGTACTTTTTTGAGCGTTGGGCGTTTTGTATACAGCGTCAAAACGCTCAGATGTGAACAGGGGCCATTGAAATGAATAGGATTTGTCTTGTTGGGCGTTTTGAGAGCTGATCCTAGAGCAGAAAAACGCCCCAAAAACGCCCCAAAACGCCCACATGTGAACGGAGCCTAAGTGTTTGTGAAAATTATTATTTTACAGGTAATTATTGCTGCCACTATATTTTTGCTGGCTGCAGATTTGTATTTGTTTAGTTTAAAGTTCTTGCATTTGAAACCGCGACTATAAAATTAATGTAAATATTTTTAAAATGCATGCCAAACATTTCCGTTAAAATAATGAAAAATATTTGAGGCTGTGAAAAGTCATCACTTGCAGAAAGTAAGATTTCTAAAGCCCCATAGCACAGCCTGGTGGCCAAGAGGAGTGTTCTTTAAAGTACAGCAAAAGTATTTCACACTAATAAAAAATACAAATGTAGTATACAAGGCATTTGTGTCATAAATAATGATACTAAAACATGCTTTGTTTGAAATATGCCACTTTATGTTAAATAATTAAATTTGAACCCATAAACTGCATATGCACTGAATACACAAAATCAGAAAATGCAGAAGTACACCATTTAGTAACTAAACAGAACATATTGCATGCATGCTTGTTCATATATGTCCATATAATATTGTTTTCTATACATTGTTTTGTGTAGGGGGACAAACATTAAGGAATACAGCTGAAGAATAAGCTTGCATACCTATGGACAAGAGTACATATACAACTTCCATAGTAATTGAGGCTACTTATTCAGTATTCAGATACAAGTACATGACTGTTATAAAAGTATAGTTTGATCAGCACTTTCTCTGTAGCAGTCTATCTTGCATGAGACCTTTTGTAGCTGAGATCTGTTATTACAGTGAGGTGTCTTTGCAGGCTGGTATACAAGTGTTGCTGATCAAGAGTTCCTCAACTAATGTCTCTGTAGTTTTTCTCTAGTTTTGTTGGGGTTAATGGAGATAAGTGTAAAGTTGGTAGAGGGGAGTATGAGGGCATAGGGGTAAGTTGGAGTGTGTATAAAGTGGGGCTAGGAAAGAAATAAGAAATAAGAAAGGGAGAAGTAGGGGTCAAGACAGCCGAAGATAAACAAAAAAAAAAGTTTTTTTTGGGGGGGGGGGGGTGAAGTGGAATGCTCCTTTCTCTTACTCACCCACTTTACGGTAGATGTCATGCAATAAGTGGGAAATAATTGGAGTTTGGTTCTTTTTCACTTTGCCTCTGACTCCACCACCATGCAGTATGCTAGGTCCTGGGTAGTATTGCCACCTCATCCCTTTAAACCAGGACACATATTAATTACACAGGTCCTGAGGCTAATATAATGCACATAAGACCTTGAGTGAGTTTAACTACCAACTTAATCAGCCACAGAACCTATGTAATTAACATGTGTCCTGGTTTAAAGGGATGAGGTGGCAATACTACCCAGGACCTAGCATACTGCATGGTGGTGGAGTCAGAGGCAAAGTGAAAAAGAACCAAACTCCAATTATTTCCCACTTATTGCATGACATCTACCGTAAAGTGGGTGAGTTTATCTAACCTGGCCAGGGGTGTGGGTCAAACTTACCAGATCTCTGAAAACTGTGTCTCAATGGCTGCGGTTCAGCTAGGATGAAGTCAGCAGATTAGGCCAAGTAACACATGTTAACTAGATCCATTGGCAATAATATTAGCAAGTCAGTAACTAGTGGTAAAATGGGTTAGAAAATACATGGAACTTATTGCAAGAATATTCATAGATTAGGCCTCAATGAATCCATGTGCAGGTTGAGGGTCATCTCTGACAGGCCATCCGGAACAGGACCAGGTACTTGGAACTCCTCAGAAACTGGAATAGAGCTTGTAAGTGTAATAAGAATGTGCCGTCACCTTCACAGACAAGGAGGAGGGGTAGCCGCATTTGTAAGCGATCCCCATGGATTGCAGTCTTTACAGCAAAGGCTTCATCGGGCACATTCTGTACAGTGTCTGGTGGAAGAAGTTTGGTAGCACCTATAAAGTGGATCCACCAAATGAAATAGTCCCCTGATTCCATACCTGTCATATAATCTCCTGTTTTGTATTATAACAATGTGCACAGTATAGTACAGCTCTTTAAAGCAACGGAGATGCGTTTCTGGACCTGGGCATGATGAACTTTATACCATTTGGGCAGAGTAAGCCACTTCAAATGAATACAAGCTCAGAGCTTTCTATTGCTCTGAACTTTTTTTAACCTTTTAATTGTCATGACCTATTCTATATGTTTTTAGCAAACTGATATATAGAAGGGGTAGCCGCATTTGTAAAACATCCCCATTTTTGCAGTCTTTCCAGTAAAGGCTTTATCAGGCACCTTCTGTACAGTGTCAGGTGGGAGAGGTTTGGTAACACCTATGAAGTGGATTCATCAAATTTAATAGTCCCCTGATGCCATACCTGTTGTATAATCTCCTGTTTTGCATTATAACAATGTGCACAGTATAGTATAGCTCTTTGAAGCAATGGAGATATGTTTCTGGACCTGGGCACGATGCACTCTATCCTATTTGGGCAGATCTACCCACTTTAAATGAATACAAGCTCTGGGCTTTTTATTGCTGTGAACGTGTTTTAACCTTTTAACTGTCATGACCTATTCTATATGTTTTTGGCAAACAGATATATGAATTTGCAACAGAAGGCTTGGTGGAGTGCAGTACTGAGGTTGGAGTGTCCATAGCAGACACTCCATCCTTTGTGCAGCTCCGTAACACTGGCTCAATGTTGCTCCCTGCCTGAGAAGTTGAGCTGTTGAATAGCTGGAACTTGACAGAGAAGTTGAAAAACTTGTTCCTCTTCAGATAAACCTTCCTCAGAAATGACATTGGTTGGCATGGAACAGATCCATTTCTGCTTGACAGCCCAAGAGCAACTATGAAATCTGCTCACTGCCATTCATTGTTAAAACACAAGCGAGGTGGACCTGATGGGGAACAAGTCTCTCAGAATTCCCTATCAGGCTGCGCCAACTGTCCATGTTCAGCCCTGCTTCATTGGCTGCTAGGATGCTGGTGGTCTGCGTCTTAATAACCAATCAAACAAATATACAATACATTATTAAAGTAATACACAACAGCCCGCTTTGCCTTTCTCTCTATACCAACTTATTTGATCTTAAGACCCGTACACACGTACCGAATGTCGGCCGAACGATCGGCCATCTTTTGTCTGGTGCTGTGCCATGTGATGGTTAACTTTCCGTGTGTTTTTTCTTCTCGGAGCATGCCCAGTCTTGCTCATCTGCTGTTAGTCGGCCGAATTCTGTACTGACTGGTGAACAATCGGCCGTTCTGGTGACGGCCAACAAAAATTTTATAGCCTGCACACCCGATTCTGTTCGGCCGAAAAGTCGCAGTCGGTTGTCGGAAGCATCATACTAACAAGCCGACAATCGGCCTATCGCTCGGCGGCCGAATATTTGCGGCCGACAATCGCTACGTGTGTACGGGCCTTTAGGCACAAATAAGAACTAGCTGAATCTGTCTCATGTTGATACTCTTAGTGCGCTTTTGTGTAGTGTGTTGCAGTGCTGTACAATGACATATGATCCCTTCCTGTACACCGATAAAATGCAGCATGTATGCATTTTATCACAGCTCATTGCATTGTACCTCTAGAGCGCACTGAGGCATGAATAGGACAATGGGGTTGATTTACTACTGGAGAGTGCAAAATCGAGTTCAACTCTGCTCCAAAACCAGTCAGCTTCCACGTTTTTTTTGCAAAGCTTAATTGAACCAGCTGAATTTAGAAGCTGATTTGCTACCATGTATAGCTGCACCATATATTGCATTATCCAGTTTTTGTAAATCAATCCTAGTGTGTCTCAGCAGTGATCTGCTTTCATCCAGCGTAGTAACACACAGGTCACTGCACTATGCATGCACAAGGCCTTACTGAAACTGTCCCAAGGCTTTCATGAATTAGACAAAGTACTTTTTGTAAAGGGACCATACCATCAGAAGAGTGTTGCAAATGTTTTCTTGATTCTCAACTGGGGGTCATTAAGTCTGAAAAATCAGCAAAACAAGTACTCCTTGCAATTAAACTTTTTTTAGGAAGCCTGCAGGCACAAGTAGGAAGTCGGGAAGAACAAATATGAATAATGGACAAGTAAACTCTCTTTAAACCTTTACAACTGTTTCTTGTACAAATTTTTTTTTTTGTGCAGAATATAACAAATGGTCATGGCTTGCCTATCTTTAGCCTCACTTGGGATATCTGACTGCTTTCTTCACTTGGACCTTTGCACATATTTCAACGCCACATCTGGTAGCAGTGGCACTGTAACCGTATACTTTGCACAATATATGTATACATGTAAGTTTTTTGAAATTGGACTTGCTATATAGATAATAAAATAAGTCTAGTTGTTCATTTGCATACATTGCCAGATTTATTTACAGGCTCTTTGACTTTTTATATCTATAAATAGCTTTTATAAAGTTATATTGGTAATTTCCACTCCAGGCCAATTATCACATTTGACTTTTAGCAGGGCTGACTCAGTATTCACCATAGTGGATGTTCCCAACACTTCCCACTGACAGTCACTCAGAAATACTTCTTATTAACCTAACAAAGACAATCCGAAATCAATATTTTACATTAGAATACAATGTTTTGTAAAGTCTTGGAAATGCATTTGCAGAGATTTGTATGGATTGATTTCCAATTTTTCTATCACTGCTTAGGCAAAGAGTCTTCTTTTAACACCGCTAAAATCTCAGCAATACATTGCAGCAGAGTTTCACATCAGAGGTGTAAATGGATTTCCTGAAAGTTCCAGAGCATGCAGGGCAGAGAAGGAAGCCTCTTTGCACTGACACAGTTTCTGTTGGAAAGCTCAGCTTTGCAAATGACTTAAACTGTGATGATGATGACCTTGCTTTGAAAAGGACAGATAATCATTTATTGAAGGAAGTTCATTCCTTTGCTGATTGCACATGTGTCAGTTGTCTTCTGCATTCTCGTTCTGCTGGATGCACATAGTGCAATCTGATCTGCAAGGCTGATTTTTTTCAGTGGATAGCCAAATGTGGAAAACTTATTCAAACACAACTGCACCGTTTGTGAAAGGTGTCTGAGCATTTGGTATAACTGCCAGATATGTGCTTGTTTATATGGTACAACCAACTACAGTGAATGTGAATCGGACAAACTATGGGGTCAGTGCTGGACAACCAGATTATAGAGGCTGTGCTAAATATGAGGGTTGCCCTCTCCTCCTAAAAATTCTAGTTGTCTGGCTATCACATTGCATTCTTAATTCAAACATATTTGTTTGCATTAAATACTTTATTTTAGACTTATCTCACTAGGTCTCTGTTCTTCTCTATTCAATGTAAGTAGATTATGGGTGGTGGGAGAGGCCAGCAAGGTGCTGTACATAGCTTCCTGAAAGCATAACAGCACCCTACCGTAGTACTCCTCTCAAGAGCCCTCAGTCCTGATGTAAGCAGTGGGCTGGCTGTTGGGGGGAGTTATGCAAATATAAAAATGTCTTGATGGATCTATATCAGTCTGGAGGAGTGCACTTTCCTAGGAAGACTGCATTTGCATATAGACTGCCCTAGGTAATGCCCACATGAGATGCTAACCATCCATAATGAAAGAACTGAAATCCAAGAAATTGAAGTTGCTGTCCTGGTACAGTAAGGCCCCATGCACACAGGGCATTTTTGTAGCTGCTGTTAGGAGTTTCAGACTTATTTTTTTTTTGCAGCTTAAAAATGCCCCTCCATGTTATTCTATGGCCTCATGCACACACAGGGCTTTTAAGAGCTCCAAGTGGCATAGGCATTTTTAAGCTGCAAAAAAAAACCAGGACCAGTGCGTTCTGGAGCTGCAGCGTCAAGCTGTAAAAACATCTGACAATGCTAAAGGCTGATTAACGTTGCTTATACAGCATTAAACCACGTTCTACATTATTATTTTTTTTTTTTTATTTGAAAATCAATAGTTCCCTATGGGAGCCTATTGATTTGAATGGAAATCGCATCACAAGTCGGATCAGGATGATCCGACTTGTGGTGTGATTTGCGTTCTGAGAATCTTGGGAATGGGAATGGGGAAAAAAACAGCGTGGGGGTCCCCCCCAGGTTCCAAACCAGGCCCTTCGTGTCTGCTATGGATTTTGAGGCAAACCCCACACCCTGAAAAAATGGCGTGGGGTCCCCACCAAAATCCATACCAAACCTTTTTCTGAGCATGCAGGCCAGGAAAGGGGAGGGGATGAGTGAGTGGCAAAACCCCCCTGGACCATACCAGGCCTGCACCCCCACCCCAAAACACATTGCTCCGATGTTGATGAGGACAAGGTCCTCTTCCCGACAACCCTGGCCGGTGGTTGTTGGGGTCTGCGGGCAGGGGGCTTAT
The DNA here is from genome assembly GCF_965119305.1 of Pelophylax lessonae. NCBI lineage: Eukaryota > Metazoa > Chordata > Amphibia > Anura > Ranidae > Pelophylax > Pelophylax lessonae. The sequence continues at coordinate 662,521,154 of NC_138768.1, read as the reverse complement.
CGGAATCTCGAAGCCCCCTTTAACAACAGGGCCCCTCAGATCCCGGACCCCCTCCCTATGTCAATCACCCCATAAAAGGCAGTGTATGTAAATAATAAAAAATCTTCATCTGGTCTTCTCCGCTCTTTTGCCCTCTGCTCCGCTCTTCTCTCCCCTACGCTCTTCTCTCCCCGAACCTGGGGGGGGGGACTTCACTCTGTTTTTTTCCCATTTTGGCGTGGAGTTCCCCCTCAAGATTCTCAGAGAGTAAGTCGCACCACAGGTCGGATCATGCTGATCCGACTTGTGATGCGACTTCCATTCAAATCAATGGCCTTATCAATGATGGCTCCTAGGCAACCATTGCTTTTGAATGGAGGCAGAAAAAACGCTGCTAAAAGCCGACGTGGCCAAACGTGCAATAACGCCAATGGAAAAAGCTACTAAAAGCACGTTTTTACAGCTGCTTTTTCCTGGTGTTAGAAGTGGCTCTGCAGCTTTCTGATGCCCTGTGTGCTAGATATGCCAGAGGTAAAGGGCTAGATAGTGCTGGTTATCTTCCAGCCCAGAAATGAGGCAGGCTCTATCTGACTTGCTGCAGCTTCTAATAATGCACACTTTGAGAAGTTCAGTGTGCAGTAAAATGAGAGTAGGCAATTTCACTACAGGAGAGAATCCTGTACAACTTTGTAAGGTTGAAGCAGATTTCCTTCAAGGACTGTTGGATTGGACTCTCGGTCTGAGAGAATTTATCTACAGTATCTCACAAAAGGGAGGTACACCCCTCACATACAGTCAGGTCCATAAATATTGGGACATCGACACAATTCTAATCTTTCTGGCTCTATACACTACCACAATGGATTTGAAATTAAATAAACAAGATGTGCTTTAATTTGAGGGTGTTTACATCCAAATCAGGTGAACGGTGTAGGAATTACAACAGTTTGTATATTTGCCTCCCACTTTTTAGGGGCCAAAAATAATAGGACAGATTAACAATCATAAATCAAACTTTCACTTTTTAATAATTGGTTGCAAATCCTTTGCAGTCAATTACAGTCTGGAATGCATAGACATCACCAGATGCTGGGTTTCATCCCTGGTGATGCTCTGCCAGGCCTCTACTGCAACTGTCTTCAGTTCCTGCTTGTTCTTGGGGCATTTTCTCTTCAGTTTTGTCTTCAGCAAGTGAAATGCATGCTCAATCGGATTCAGGTAAGGTGATTGACTTGGCCATTGCATAACATTCCACTTCTTTCCCTTAAAAAACTCTTTGGTTGCTTTCGGGGTATGCTTTGGGTCATTGTCCATCTGCAGTGTGAAGCGCCGTCCAATGAGTTCTGAAGCATTTGGCTGAATATGAGCAGATGATATTGCCCGAAACACTTCAGAATTCATCCTGCTGCTTATGTCAGCAGTCACATCATCAATAAATACAAGAGAACCAGTTCCATTGGCAGCCATACATGCCCACGCCAAGACACTACCACCACCATGCTTCACTGATGAGGTGGTATGCTTTGGATCATGAGCAGTTCCTTTCCTTCTCCATACTCTTCTCTTCCCATCACTCTGGTACATGTTGATCTTGGTCTCATCTGTCCATAGGATGTTGTTGCAGAACTGTGAAGGCTTTTTTAGATGTTCTTTGGTAAACTCTAATCTGGCCTTCCTGTTTTTGAGGCTCACCAATGGTTTACATCTTGTGGTGAACCCTCTGTATTCACTCTGGTGAAGTCTTCTCTTGATTGTTGACTTTGACACACATACACCTACCTCCTGGAGAGTGTTCTTGATCTGGCCAACTGTTGTGAAGGGTGTTTTCTTCACCAGGGAAAGAATTATTTGGTCATCCACCACAGTTTTTTTCCGTTGTCTTCCGGGTCTTTTATTGTTGCTGAGCGCACCGGTGTGTTCTTTCTTTTTAAGGATGTTCCAAACAGTTTATTTGGCCACACTTAATGTTTTTGCTATCTCTCTGATGGGTTTGTTTTTTTTTTCAGCCTAATGATGGCTTGCTTCACTGATAGTGACAGCTCTTTGGATCTCATATTGAGAGTTGACAGCAACAGAATCCAAATGCAAATAGCACACTTGAAATTAACTCTGGACCTTTTATCTGCTCCTTGTAAATGGGATAATGAGGGAATAACACACACCTGGCCATGGAACAGCTGAGCAGCCAATTGTCCCATTACTTTTTGTCCCTTAAAATGTGAGAGGGATAAATACAAACTGTTGTAATTCCTACACCTTTCACCTGATTTTAATGTAAATACCCTCAAATTAAAGCTGAAAGTCTGCGATTAAAGCATATCTTGTTTGTTTAATTTCAAATCCATTGTGGTGGTGTATAGAGCCAAAAAGATTAGAATTGTGTCAATGTCCCAAGGCAGGCAGGTCCGAAATACTGTTGTGCAGAAGTTTAAAGCCGGATTTGGATACAAAAAGATTTCCCAAGCTTTAAACATCCCAAGGAGCACTGTGCAAGCGATAATATTGAAATGGAAGGAGTATCAGACCACTGCAAATCTACGAAGACCTGGCCATCCCTCTAAACTTTCACTTCATACAAGGAGAAGACTGATCAGAGATGCAGCCAAGATGCCCATGATCACTCTGGATGAACTGCTGAGATCTACAGCCGAGGTGGGAGACTCTGTCCATAGGACAACAATCAGTCGTATACTGCACAAATCTGGCCTTTATGGAAGAGTGGCAAGAAGAAAGCCATTTCTTAAAGATATCCATAAAAAGTGTCATTTAAAGTTTGCCACAAGTCACCTGGGAGACACACCAAACATGTGGAAGAAGGTGCTCTGGTCAGATGAAACCAAAATCAAACTTTTTGGGAACAATGCAAAACGTTATGCTTGGCATAAAAAAGCAACACAGCTCATCACCCTGAACACACCATCCCCACTGTCAAACATGGTGGTGGCAGCATCATGGTTTGGGCCTGCTTTTCTTCAGCAGGGACAGGGAAGATGGTTAAAATTGATGGGAAGGTTGATGGAGCCAAATACAGGACCATTCTGGAAGAAAACCTGATGGAGTCTGCAAAAGACCTGAGACTGGGACGGAGATTTGTCTTCCAACAAGACAATGATCCAAAACATAAAGCAAAATCTAAAATGGAATGGTTCACAAATAAGCATATCCAGGTGTTAGAATGGCCAAGTCAAAGTCCAGACCTGAATCCAATCGAGAATCTGTGAAAAGAACTGAAAACTGCTGTTCACAAACGCTCTCCATCCAACCTCACTGAGCTCGAGCTGTTTTGCAAGGAGGAATTGGCAAAAATTTCAGTGTCTCCATGTGCAAAACTGATAGACATACCCCAAGCGACTTACAGCTGTAATCGCAGCAAAAAGTGGCGCTACAAAGTATTAACATAAGGGGGCTGAATAATTTTGCACGCCCAATTTTTCAGTTTTTTATTTGTTAAAAAAGTTTGAAATATCCAATAAATTTCATTCCACTTCATGATTGTGTCCCACTTGTGGTTGATTCTTCACAAAAAATTACAGTTTTATATCTTTGTTTGAAGCCTGAAATGTGGCAAAAGGTCGCAAAGTTCAAGGGGGCCGAATACTTTTGCAAGGCACTGTGTGTCTATATATATATATATATATATATATATATATATATATATATATAAATATATATATTATTACTTTTTTTTATATAATTGTACTATATTGGACTTTAATACTTTTTGAAGCGCTTCTGCGTTAAAAAAAAAAAAGCTCAAGAAAAATGCGTCCTTCGAACTCTGTTTGCCTTTACATTGGTCCGTTGCGCTTCCGTTGTACTGTAACGAACCATCCCCCCCCCCCCCCCAATTGAAATGCATTGAAAACACTGCAAAAATACACCCTCGCTGCAGTTTTGATGCAGTTTTTGAGTCAAGTGCCCTGTGAAAATCTTTGGGCGGTCATTATCTGGACCTTTATTTTTTTTTATATTGGCAAAATGCGATAGCCCTATTTTCAGACGATAATTTTTGGCAGCCGATAGATCGGTGCATCCCTAGTTTTAGTATTGTAACGTGACTTGGTTGTCTCAATTCTGAATTAAACTTATCCAATGTGTTCAGTAATGCAGTACAAAGAGCACTGAGAATGTCAAAAGTGTGGTGACTCAAACAAGCCAATTAGATTGATCCTATTAGAATGTTGCAATGAGAAGCATATTTTCATTAGTTGTAGCTTACAGCACTTTTACAATGGTTGTATTCCCTAAAAATTACTCAGTCGACCTCAGTTTAACTATGACTCTGTTAAGGGCCTCATCTGGCCTGTAAAAGCTTGACAGCTAACTGAGCAGGCAGTTGTAAAGCTTTTTGTTCTGGAACTAAACCTTGTCCTTTCATGAGCACTTTTCTGCAGTTCTTTAACTTGTTCCTTTTGGCTAATGTCAACCCCTGCTGGATTTCTTCCTCTTCAAAGTGCTGTCTCACCTTTTATTAAAATCAGAATTTGCTTTACATTGTGAACAGTCTGTTTCCTTGTTGCCCATATCCTAAAGTTTTTAAAAAGATCTTCAACCCACTGGAGATGAGACAGTTTTTTAGATGATTACAATGAAAAGGGAAGCTGTACTATATAAAAATACCCCCTGCCCCATACCACCACCCCCCCCCCCCCCCTTTAACAAAAACATTAATTATCAAAGGGAGAAAGAAAAAGCCTGGAACCAAATCACACCAAGAGATTCCTAAAAATGTGTGACATTGGTTTATCTCCAAGCTAACTTAAAGAATACATGAAATATGGACAAGCACAGTATCTTCTAAAGGACAAGTAAGTATATACGCAAGGTTATAACTGACATATTAGGGCCCTTTCACACGGGCGATCCGATCTGATCCGCCTGTCAGTTTTTCAGGCGGACCTGATCGGATGCTCCATGCATCCCTATGGGGCAGCGGATGTCAGTGGAGACATATCCGCTGACACCCGCTGCTCTCTGATCCGATCCTGTCCGTGAAATCCAGACAGATGGAAGCCCTATTTTCCATCCGTCTGGAGGATCGGATGGGATCAGATGAGAACGGACAGGCAGTCCATTCTCATCCGATCTCCCCATAGAGGACAGCGGGGATCTGACAGCTCTGTCTCTGCACACAGAGCGCAGATGGAGCTGTCATCTGCCTGCTCAGCGGGGATCGGCGGATCGATCCCCCGCAGAGCAGATCGGACTCCGTCATGCGGTGTGCCCGTGTGAAAGAGGCTTTAGTTTGTTTCTTTAATGGCAATTGTCAAGTCATCCAGTATTTCTTTGTATTCAACCATTTCCCATCACCTGCACCTTCTTACTGGTTTAATGGCCTTTAGGAGGTAGGAGTCTGCTATACACATTAACACTGTCACAATTTATATTATAAAGCACATTGAGAATCTAGGATTTGCAAAAAAAAAAAAATATATATATACAAAAACCTATTATTCAGATAAGAAGCCAGGGTTGTGAAATTTTGGAGAACATTAAAGCGAAAGTAAACCCATCGATTTACCAGTTTAAAAAACAGTTACATTTCTGGCACATGCCAGGAATGTAACTCACATTGGTTGTGCTCCCAGCCAAACTGTCACAACATACAATGGCTTGTTTCATAACTGATTACATGTGCAGCATCATGGCAGTTGAAGATTAAATAGAGGCCAAGATGGCAGCTTCCTTGGCTGAAAACGATAGTAGGGTTTACTTCTACTTTAAATTGACTTCTGATCTGTTAGCAGGCAACACCCCAGGTGCTTGCATACTGGTGTCAATTTTGACATCAAATTTTGATTTAATTTTAGTCATAGCCTTTTGACCAAAATTACATTTTAGTTTGACATATTTTAGTCATCTGAATTGTTTGTCATAGATTAGTTGACTAAAATCTCCAGTATATTTTAGTTGACTAAAATCGAATGGGTTAAGTTAAATTGTAATGCATTATTTAAGCAATTATCTAAAATGGTCATACTCATTATATACTTCTGGAGTAAAAATCTAATGGCATGTTGTTGTTATTTATGGTTGTAAGGTTTGAACATGCACTACAGACATAAATTTGGCCTTTGAGATATAGAACGTCCTTCTAAATGAACCAGAAGTGAAAATAAAAAAATTAAAAAACTGTAAACTCTCTTGGCTGTAATTAGGGCTGGGCGATAAAACGATACCGATAGGTATCGCGATAGTCCCGTGCTCGATAGCAATAAGGAAACTTGCACGATAAATCAAAGTCCACTCCGACGGGTTTAAACTTTTAAAAATGGCGCCGCCCGGCGCTAACACGTCATTGCGCACGCGCCGCCGCCGCTCGGGAGAGGCCGGGAATAGCCGAAATTACACGAGCGGTGACGGCGCGTGCGCGATGACGTAACGGCGCCGGGCAGCGCCATTTTTAAAACGAAGGCGCCTCTGGAACAGGTAAGTGAAACAGCTTCACTACCTGCCGTTATGCAGGGCTGCGGGCATACTACAAGGGATGCAGTGCTGCGGGCATGGTCTACCTGTACCATGCCTACAGCACTGCATCTCCTGTAGTATGCCCACAACCCCGGATCCTCTTGTACCATGCCAGTCACCCTGCATTCTCCTGCACCATGCCAGTCACCCTGCATTCTCCTGCACCATGCCAGTCACCCTGCATTCTCCTGCACCATGCCAGCCACCCTGCATTCTCCTGCACCATGCCAGTCACCCTTTATTCTCCTGCACCATGCCAGTCACCCTGCATTCTCCTGCACCATGCCAGTACCCTGCATTCTCCTGCACCATGCCCGCCGCCCTGCATTCTCACCCTAGGGTCCTTATTTTAAATGGGTAATAAAAAATATCAATATATATCGATATCGACCGATATGAAACACTGATATCGTGATACAGTTTTCAGCCATATCGCCCAGCCCTAGCTGTAATGCCATTGCACATATTGCCTGAATATATGTCCAACATTAAATATTAAGAAAAAATAAGTAAAGGCTTTTTACAATTTTTTTTTTCTTTCAGCAGCTTAGTAGATGCCCCCTATTTTTTTTCTTGTGGTAGTTAAGTGTTTTGAAGTCAAATTTCCATTTAGTTTTAGTCATTGCCCTTTGACTAAAATTACATTATAGTCTTAGTCATCTGAATTGTTTTAGTTTTCGTCGACAAAATTAACACTGTTGTATACATATTCTGCTGTTCAGTGTGTGCTCAATAATGGAAATGTGTAACCAGAGTTTGCATGGTCACTTTTGTAGCTGGTTTCTTTTCACCACCTGCATCTTTCTGTTGGCCAAAGAATCATACTTTATATCCTCATATCGTCATCCTTTAGTTTTGTTTTTAGGTATTACCCATAACTGACTTCCGCTAATATGGATGGATGTTGTGAGCTTGTCTTTGTGGCACTTGTTTCCTCCTGTTGAAGGACTGATTGACTTTACTGGCGTTTTTCTCCCCTCTTCTTTCTTGTGTCACCGGACTGATTTGATGTTGGTTCCCCTGATGGCGATTTCATCGATCACTTTTGATCTGATGTTTCTGGGTGATTGCTTTGCCTTGGATCAGTGGATCCTTTAGATCCCTTGTGGATGTACATATATAATATATCCTATGATACATGTTTTTTTGGGGTTCATTTTCGAGAGCTAAAACATTGTCTATACTGTTCAAAATTGGATCCTGAAGAAACCCTTCTTTTGAACAAAATGCTTTGATCCATATCTTGCGTGATCCTTCCAAAATACAGATAATACAGATGGTTGTTTCATATGGTGTCATGTACAACACAATATCATTTTATATCCGTTTCTTGTATTTTTGCAACCTTTTAATATTTTTGTATGAAATGATAAAATATGTATTGTTTTTTAATTCTGATACGTAGTGACTGACTTTTGGGCATATTAAAATCTCCATTTTCCAGTGTTCATCTCCCCATTCGTGGGGAGACCTAAGATACACTTTGTATTGAATAATGGGATTGTGCCAAGTTTTATTACACAGGTTTCCCCCCACCCAACACTACTTTAAAAAAGCGGTAATTTTGTTGACGAAAATATTTTCGTTGACAAAATTAACACTTTTGTATACATACAAAAAAGAAAACAGCCCGTCGTGAGAGTCAACTGGGCACAAAGGTGGACTTTATGGGCACATAATAGGATAGACTTCAATATCAAGAAGTTATGTAAAAAGAGCACATTTATTGAATTCCATTAAAAACATGAATATGTAAAAAACACCAGGAATAAACCTGACCCAAAAGAGGGTTCTAATTTATCCCTCATGTAAATACATATTTGTAAACAAGTGTTCATGCATGAGCTTGAATTACATATCAGACATTATGTAAATATGAGAGAATACGTCTGCTCAAAAGTCAACACGTTTCACATTATGCTTCGTCAGGACCAAATGCAGACAAGAAGATTCTTCTCAATACAGCGCAAGGGATAAAGTTGGCTTTGGGCGGACACAGGGAGCAGGTAAGGCCAAAGACTCCATATTTGGGGAGCGGTTACTGGCCTGGCGAATGTTCTTTTCCTCCTCTTTGGTTATTGGGAGGTCACTAGTTATGGTAGAGCCCTTGTTCTGGACTTCCTCTATACTAAATGGCACTCATACCTTCTATCTGATGATTTTCCTCAACTAAGCTTTCACAAGATACACTCCGCATCTACTATTGGTTTTCTTATTCAAAACCTGCCACACTACCTTAAACAACATATTGATAAATAAGACCCAGACCCTATATGTTGGCCCTTGAGGTATTAATCTCCAATTGGATAAATTTATCTCTGATGTATCCAAGATATACCTCTACTTTATGACGGTGTGATATTTCCTATGGAGTCTTTGGTCTTACCTGCTTTTCTGTTTTTTGGATGATGGCACGCTCTTGGTAGCTCATACTTTCTGATTACTGTTAAATACATAATCGGCTGTTCAGTGTGTGAACTCATGTGAAATCATACTTCATATCCTCAAACTAGTATAAAGTTTGAGTGATGAAAAAAGCAACTGCGCTCATTGAAGCCTTGATTTCCATTATAGAACGATCACGGCAGATGATCATCAAGCTGGAACAATGCATGTTCCCTTATGGAGAGAATATATGTTGGATGAAAGAATGAAAAATCAAAAGAGTGACTGCTTTGTGTATAATGTTCAAAACTCGTACTGTGTTGGTACTGTACAAATAGGCTAGGAATTATTTCTGGGCAGTTTGTGGTAACATTTTTAAGCTGCTGACAGTAGGAAATACACTGGTTTAGTGAATAAAGTAAAGTGTTTTGCTGTTCTTGGTGTTCAATAGATATCCACATGCACTCTGTCTTTCTGTTCTTGTTGTGGGAACACTATGTGATCCAAGAGTACTGCTAGAATTCCTATTTTTTCTGTAATGTTAACCGTATGAATCCTTATACTGTATGGGATAGATTTTTGTAAAAAAAAAAACAATTTTATACTCAGAAGGCTTATGCTTCTTATTTCCAATTTTTCGCTCACCTTTTGACTTTTACAGTATGTAGTCTGAATATCTAAAATTACAAAAAAAAAAAATTATAGTTTTTTAAAAAAACTATTATTTTTATTATGAAAAGACAATGAAGACATTTTTCCTGCCTAAGAAAACAAATCTTTCTCAGACACTAGACTAGAATTATTAAGTTTATTTTTTAATAGCATTAAGACAAAACTCTGAGTAAGCGACTAAAATACACAGCTGAAATACAAAGGCTTGGAAAAATTTGTATGAAAATTCTCAGAACATTCTTAGAACATTTGTTTTCCCATCACTGCAGTCGAAAACCAACATCGATTTGACCCACTAATGATTAGAAAAACGAACAAACCAGCTAAGAACATTATTTTCTTAAGACTTTTCCTTCAGAATTCTATCAATCTATGACCAGTGGAAATCAGACTAAAGGGGGCCATAACTCTGCTCTTGCCACTTTCCAGCATGTTCTTTGTAAATACATTAGCATGCAGCACACCTAACCAGCTTCCATTCTGAGTTCTGGTGTATAGGGGATTACAAGACAATGATCTCAAATCCAGGCGTTTCTACTGCTTGTATTTAAAGAAATACATGTATTTATTTTAATAATGAATACAGATCGGTGTTAGTTTGTGTATACCTGTTTGTGAATGTTTTATCGGTCATTACATGATGGCACTATCGTTTACTCTCACGAGTGTTTGTTTTTCCAAAATGAGTTTGAACAATTTTTCGTATAGTGTATGGGCAGCATTAGCCCCCTTTCACACATACAAACTGTTCGTTTGTTTTTTATCCATCCGTTGATGGATGAAAAACGGACGTCAATGCATTCTTATGGAAAAACGGATGTAAATGGATGATCATTCACTTTCGTTGGTTTTCATCCGCTTCTGTCAACATCTGTTTTTTTTTTTGAACGGATCAAAGCCCTATTTTTTCATCAGTTAAAAAAAGGGATGGACGAAAAACAGATGAAAACAGATAAAAAAGCGGATGACAACGAATGACAAACGGATGACAACGGATGTGAAACTGATGTTGACTGAAAAAAAAACTGATGACAAAAAAATGTGACTGAACTGATGAAATGAATGGTCCTTAAGTGTGAAAGGGGCCTAAAAGCTTTGGTTCTCCCCTGAGTAATATCTCACGAAGACACTGGGCCTTTACCGGAGCCGGACAAGGCTTCTTACAAAGCTTTTAACTCTTTGAGCTGTGTATAGCTTTGTTTAATAGTTGTTCTGTTGCCTCTGTGGAAGAGTATGTGCACAGAACTGTGTGGCTCTGGTGCCTCCTGGGTACAGAAGAAATGCAGTCAGATGAAACACTTGTTTCATACTTTTTAAATATTCATGTATCACTATTTCTACATTAAATTGACATGTTGTATCTTTTTTGTTATGAACTGGTTCACCCTGCAGGTTTTGCAAACATGTGCATATACATTTTTGCTTAAAGCGAACCTACCAGCTTGTTTAAACTTTTAAAGCTAACACGGGTTTGCCCAGTTTTGGCTTTACTAGCCAGATAATCCTTCTTTGTACCTATGTAGCCAATAAGTGGGTTACTTATTGGATAGGGGGTGGAGGGTGTTTGTACTGAACACAGGGAAATAAGGGTAATAGCAGAGCCACAGTATTCTTTCCCACAGGGCAGTTATTTGTAAAAGTCTAAAGTAAATGTATCTGCATGTTTTGTTCCCGTGTATTAAAAGAGATTGCTGCTGCGAATAGTAAACTTTGCCTGTATTTACAGACGGAAGCTGTTTATTATGTTAGTCATCAGCTCTTTAGTTGTCGCCTCTGATAATATTTCTAAAATGGCTGCAGAAATAAAATACAGGCACCTAGTGGACCCTGCATATTAGTTCAAACTTCTTCCCTAGCACCTCAGGAACTCTTGTTTTTTTTTTCAAATGTGAACATTTCCCTGCAGTGTAAAAAGCTAGCCTGTTTCTTATGGGTTCCCAACTTTGAGTTGACTTACTGGCCAAAAAGAAAGTGTGTAAAGTGGGAAGAAGCAGGGAAGTCCTAAGAACTGTGAGTGAATGTCCAGTCCAGATTTACATAAAGTATCCATAGCTTCTGATCCCACTGGAGAAGATGTTTTTAGGCCTTCATTTTTTTGCTGTTGCCATTTTCGAATGTTTTCAGGTGCGCTCACTTTGGTAAAGTCTCAGCCTTTTTCAGAGGCCAGCCTAGCTGAGAAAACTGGTAGTGCCATAGATCACAATTGAGGTTTACCTACTGAAGGCAAATCAACTGATTTCTATCATTCAATCATGTGCAAGCATAAATGCAGTTTTTTTTTCTTTCTATTTCCTTGCACCTGATTTGATATTCTTTTCAAAGTGAAGCTTTACCACATTCACTAAGCTCTGGGGAAAATGAGTGCAAAGTGCACAGTCTATTTGCCTTTAGTAAGCCAACCCCTAAGGATAAGGATAACTTCTAAGGATAACTGTCAGAGCACCTCCATTAAAGAGGTAGTAAACGGCTGTGTGTTTTTTTTAACCTGCAAGGTAAAGCTATAATGTGGTAGTACACATCGCATACTAGCACATTATGTGAAACTTATCTTAGAACGCAGCCTTCCAGCGCACAGCGCACTGTCACAGCTGACAAGGCTTCCATCTTCAATCAGTCTTCCGGGTTCGCAGACTCTGGCTGTGTGAGTGGCGGAGACGCTATAATGTCCTTCTCGCACATTCGTGTGGGAGCTGCCATTTACTGCACAGGATTCTTAAGGAACGGCCGGGTGGTCGTTCGTTAAGAGCGCATGCGCCGGTGATGTCACCAGCTGCTGTTACAGTAAAAATCTCCTAAACGTACATGTTTAGGAGATATTTCCACTACCTATAGATGAGCCTTATTATAGGCCTACTTATAGGTACAAACTATGCATGGGAGTTTACTCCCACTGTAACAATTTAACAAGCGGTTTCCGTATTGCAGAGATCTGACACCAACAAATCTTGTTCTGTGCAAGGTAATGAACGGACAAGTCCTCTCTGTAAGGCTACCCCTTCATGGATGATTTTTAGCATCTCAGTCATACTACGGAAATCGCTAGTAATTCATTTCTAAGCGTAGCAATCGATAAAACTTTGATTAAACAGACGGAGCAAATGGCCTCCTTGTAGCAAGTTGTATGTAGGAGAGATCTATTACCCTCAACTGGAACCATTTGTGATCATAGTTCTAGTTAGTCTGGTTGAAAAAAGACACAAAGTCCATCCAGTTCAGCTAATGGAAGGGGGGAAAAAAAATCATTGCTAATATCATGGCTACCAAGTGCTACTTGCGTAGCTCATTTTATAGAGACATTTGTTTTGTTTTTTTACAGCTGGTTCACATGTTTGCATTATTCCATTTTTTAAATGCATTGCACTAAGGCTGCCCATAGACAGTTAATTTTCATTTCATCGGCCAGCAGTGATCAGCGGTGTGCCATTGTATTCTGATAGTGGGGCGACTCCGCTGTCAGAATACACTGATCAGCTAGCGCAGCTGATTCGCTGAACCAGAGGGAAGCCATGGGTTGCTGAAAGACTTTGCAATCCATTTATAGAAGGGTCTTGGCGGGTAGAAGCAAGTTGTTCTAGCGTTCAGTTTCATGAAACATTCTGTTATACAGAGCACTTCATTATAGTATTATAGACGCTGTAGGAAAGCCAACAGAAGCTTACGGTTTGTGCCAGGGCTCCTATGTACTTCCTTTTCTATACTGGCACTCATTGTCCTATAAAATCACAATCTGCATTGCACAGGATACACATGCCATATTAAAAGCTATCCATATTAACAAAAATATTACTTAAAATATCCTTTGAAATTATTTCTGTGTGATGTTTAACATATTTTTATGAAATCGATCATGATTATTAACCTTTTCATATTCTATTTCCAGGGTATTGTAGTGACTCCGCTGCTGCTACTTCTGTTTGTGAGTATCCTTCTTCCTTTTAACTTCTTCACTAATTAATATATAGAGTACATATATAAAGATAAAAAACTTCAAAGCAATGTATCCTAAATTGTAGAATTTACAGAGGCCTGGAAATAGACCTTTTCTACTTTACTGGTGTCGAGCTTTGGCTCTTGTATTTGAAGTCTTCGTGATATGTGGAACTTCCACAGATGGGAAAAACCAAACACCAACGTGTGTCCACTATTTGAAATACAGGGCAACTAGAAGTAAATATTTTGCAAAGCAAACATAGGGTTTTGAGTGCTCATGCACACAGGACATTTTTACAGCTGCTTTTACCAGCGCCAAACTATTTTTTTTTTTTTTGCAGCTTAAAAACGTTATTCTATCCCCCCCCCCCCCCCAAAATCTATACCAGACCCTTATCTAAGCATGCAGCCTGGCAGGTCAAGAAGTAGGGGGAGGGGGGGAACGAGCTCTGCGCCCCCCCCCCACATCCCGAAGCACCTTGTCCCTATGTTGATGGAGTTTATTATTGTTGCAGTTGAGCCATTGGGTTTCCCATTTTCTCTCCTTCATTAAAGTGTTATTAAACCCAGGACCCTGCATTCACTATATCTGCGAGACAAAACCGGAAAAAATTCCCAGCTCAATTCACCAACCAGTTTGCTTACCAACCGAATTAACCTGTTTTATTACCAGCCAAATGAACCTAACAGTATGCGTTAAAAGCAGGGGTTTAGTTAGCACACATTTGCAAACACATGTGTAAGCTGAAGGGCCACTTCACTGCACCCTGTATTACCTGCAGTCCTAACTCCTGTAAATGTATGAGAGTCTCAGTCACATGCACTCTAATGTCTACTTCCAGGCTCACCTGCCCCTTATCTATCCATTAGAGTGCATGTGCTTCCATTGTGGAGACTCTCATACATTTACAGGAGTTAGGACTGCAAGTAATACAGGGTGCCGTGAAGTGGCCCTACAGCTTACACATGGGTTTGCAAATGTGTGCTAACGAAACCCCTGTTTTTAACGCATACTGTTAGGTTAATTTGGCTGGTAATAAAACTGGTTGGTGAATTGAGCTGGGAATTTTTTCTGTTTTTGTCTCACATGCATTGCCCTTCCATGTGCTCTTTGCTATGAAGGTTATAGGTGGGGGCAGGGGCCATTTTGTTTGTTTGTTATTTACTATATCTGGTCTCCCACAGAACATGGAAATGCAATTATTTTAGTAAATATAAACTGCTTAATAACTTTTCTCATCAGCAGTATTTAGCAGTCTTATGACTTATATCAGTGTCTGGTAAAGCTTGTAGGGAGAATTTTCATTCTCCTCTGCCTGTCCTATGAGACTACAGGACCCCTGACCCCCTGCCTGGTCAGTGCTTATTGGCCCTGTGCTCATTAAATGCACCCTCCCAAGGAAAAAAAAAAACCTCTCTAGCAATACACACCAAACTGAGCATGTGCAGCTTGTCCCCAAGGCTCTGTTCTATCAGGAGATGGTTTGGGGACTGTGGAAGGAAGGAAGGATCTGTGCATACAGGATCAATCAGCCTTTTTCCACAATGTGGAGGATTAACCCCTTAGGTTCCACAGTGCGTATAACATGCATGCATTACCGCAAATACAGACTGATTTTACTGTTGTTGGCTTAGTAACAATTTTAAGTTTCTAAGGTGCTCCTTTTTAACGAAGTAATTGTTGTAAATAGATTATTGCAGGGTAAAGTCCTTATTGCATATACCAATTGTTCTTGTATTTTTTATTTGTTTAAAACCAGTGGTGTACATTTCGAGTTCTGTTTTAGAATACAGGAAAGAACGCGGACAACAAAAGTGAGCTTCATAGATTATTAAAGAACTCCTGAAACTTTTCCTTGTCAGATCAGAATAATGCCAACAGCAGGTTATGCTTTAAATTATAAAAGACATTTCTTTAAAACCAAGCTTCTGCCTTTTGTGGAAGGCTGTAGAACTTGTGTTTACATCTTATCTGCTGTATCTGTGATTAATTTTTGTTAAGACAGTCACACCAACTAATACAGGTTTGCCGCAGAAAAGTCATTAGACAAGAAGTAACAACTCCTTCACCAAATGATTATTTATTTATTACAGGTACTTGCAGGTGCATCTCATAAAATTAGATTATCATCAAAAAAAATGTATTTCAGTAATTCAATTCAAAAAGTGAAACTCATGTTTTATATAGATGCATTACACACAGAGTGATATATTTCAAGCATTTCTTTCTTTTAATTTTGATGATTATGGCTTACAGCTAGTGAAAACCCAAAATTCAGCATCTCAGAAAATGAGAATATTACATAAGACCAATATAAAAAGGATTTTTATTACAAAAATGTTGGCTTACTAAAAAGTATGTCCATGTACAGTATAGTATGCATTAGGGATGCACCGAAATGAAAATTCTGGG
The DNA here is from genome assembly GCF_965119305.1 of Pelophylax lessonae. Taxonomy (NCBI): domain Eukaryota; kingdom Metazoa; phylum Chordata; class Amphibia; order Anura; family Ranidae; genus Pelophylax; species Pelophylax lessonae. The sequence continues at coordinate 662,505,307 of NC_138768.1, read as the reverse complement.
CCGAAACCGAAAATGCAGGATGCCCTTGGCCAAAAACCGAAACCGAAAATTACTTTTTTCCCCCAAATAATTTTAAAATAGATAGAACAGGGGCATACACCAAAAACAGGCAGGCGTACACTTGTAGCTGCCACCCTGCCACAGTATAGTGGTTAATTTAATTACCAATGGTATTTGTATTATGCAGCATGAGGGGGTTAATGTATTGCCACTGCTGGTCACTGCTGCATTAGTGACCGACCAGTGGCAGTTAATTAATCCCTTTGTACTGCATTAGTGCAACCAGTGTTAATTAACAGTGACACTGGTTGCACTAATGCAGTACAAAGGGATTAATTAACTGCCACTGGTCGGTCACTAATTCATCAGTGACCAGCAGTGGCAATATATTAACCCCCTCATGCTGCATAATACTAATACCATTGGTAAGCTCGCCTCAGCGCCCCCCCCCCCCCTGCCCATGCCTGACAGGGAAGTGAAGCGCTCACATAGTTACAAATATTAGCGGCCACTCGCCCGCCCGCCCGGTGTGTTCATTCATGCCCAGATCGCAGTAGTAGTGACATCACCGGGAGGCGGGCCGCCGGCCAGAGGCGGGTTTTTTGAAACCTGCGCTGCGCCCGCGGTGGCCATCTTTAGTATCGGCATATTTAACCCATTTTCGGCCGAAATGGAATAAGCCCATTTTCGGCCGAAAATTTCGGTGCATCACTAGTATGCACTCAATACTTGGCCAGGCTCCTTTTACATGAATTACTGCATCAATGCGGTGTGGCATAGAGGCGATCAGCCTGTGGCACTGCTGAGGTGTTATGGGAGCCCAGGTTTTTTTTTTTATAGTGGCTTTCAGCTCATCTGCATTGTTGGGTCTGGTGCCTCTCATCTTCCTATTGACAATACCCCACAGATTCTCTAAGGGGTTTAGGTCAGGCTAGTTTGCTGGACAATCACGCACAGTGATACCATGATCATTAAACCAGGTATTGGTACTTTTGGCAGTGTGGGCAAGTGGGAAATTCCTGCTGGAAGATGAAACTCGCATCTTCATAAAGTTGGCCAGCAGGGGGAAGCAGGAAGTGCTCTAGAATTTCATGGTAGAGGGCTGGGCTGTGTTTGGACTTGATAAAACACAGTGGAACAGCAGCAGATGACATGGCTCCCCAAATCATCACTGACTGTGGAAACTTCACACTGGACCTCATACAACTTGGATTCTGTGCCTCTCCACTCCTCAGACTCTGGGACCTTGATTTCCAATTGAAATGCAACATTTTCTACAGTCTGTGATGATTTGGGGAGCCATGTCATCAGCTGGTGTTTGGACTTGATAAAACGCAGTGGATAAACACCAGCAGATGACATGGCTCCCCAAATCATCACAGACTGTGGAAAATGTTGCATTTCAATTGGAAATCAAGGTCCTAGAGTCTGGAGGAAGAGTGAAGAGGCACAGAATCCAAGTTGTATGAGGTCCAGAGTGAAGTTTGCACAGTCAGTGATGATTTGGGGAGACATGTCATCTGCTGGTGTTGGTTCACTGTGTTTTATCAAGTCCAAAGTGAGCGCAGCCCTCTACCAGGAAATTCTAGAGCACTTCATGCTTCCCTCTGCTGACCAGCTTTATGGAGATGTGTAGGCCGTGCAACCTGTGTAGGCCACGCGTGCCTACACAGGTTGAACTGGATGGACTATTGTCTTTATTCAACCTCAACTACTATGTAACTATGAAACTATGAGATGCTGATATAATTTTTCAGCGGAACTTCCCACCTGCCCACACTGCCTAAAGTACCAATACCTGGTTTAATGATCATGGTATCACTGTGCTTGATTGGCCAGCAAACTCGCCTAGCCATGCAAAAGGAGCCCCGACCAATATTGAGTGTATACTATATTGTACATGGACATACTTTTCAGTAAGCCAACATTTCTGTATTAAAAATTCTTTGTTTTTTTTTTTGTTTTTTTAATTGATCTCATGTAATATTCTAATTTTCTGAGATACTGAATTTGGATTTTTCACTAGCTGTAAGCCATAATCATGAAAACTAAATGAAAGAAAGAAATGATTGAAATATCACTCTGTGTAACACATCTGTATACAATTTTATGAGTTCCACTTTTGGAATTGAATTACTGAAATAAATTATCTTTTCTCTGTCGCTCATTGACAGACGTAGTCCTCCTTGATTAATATCAACTCGGGTTATACTGCCCTCTACAGGAGTAGGACTAGACAGGAAAGAAAACGTTCTGGCCACACCTTAGGGGCAGTCCCAGAGGGTATATCCTCTCACTTCCTGCTACAGCAAATCAGTTTTTTTCTGTCTAGTTAGGAGTAAGGACCTAGATTCCTTGCTAGGATCTTCGGTCCTGGCAGGATTTTTTTAGAAATACTTTTTTAGACAGCTTTTTTTCTCCAGTGTTCCTGTGAGATCTTCAAGCAAGTACGCTGAAACTGGGCAACGGGCTGGATGTTGAGATCCAGTGGTCACCCCAGTTCAGCCTACGAGCGCGTGCAGGCTATAGCTCCGCGCTGGGTCGGCCGCGACATAGTCCCACTGGACGGGGACTGACCCTGCGAGTTAAACGTCTCGCCTGGACGCCAATGACCAACAGAGTCACGGCGTCCGTATTGGTCGACAGCCCCCCCACCCCGGTGGAGAGGGGTTCTGTCAGGAGTTGGCGCCCGCCTGGTTCCGGTATGGTGAGTAGAATGTTCCCCCTCTCCCCCTGTCGGGTTTGTTGGTGGACGCGGGCCCCTCTCTGGGATGGTCGGACACTCGTTTTTCTGGGTCTCCCCTCTATCCTACAACAGGTCACAGATCCCCCAATTTGAGTGTGATTTTTGTGAATAGAAACCAGGAGGCTTGGTTTGGGAGCTGACTATCTAAAGTCACTATATGACTGTAAGGGTGACTGAAGTCAGTGGCAGACTACTAAAAGGCATTACTATTGAGGTATAGAGGTATCCTACCTGTCTAGTGTGTACACAGGCCGATGCCTATGCCTGAGTATTGCAGCCACAGATCGCTATCCCTCCAGAAAGCCGGTCACTTCCACAGGCCGCACAGCCTCCCGCAGGCCGAGGACACCTCCCGCAGGCCGAGGCACTTCCGCAGGCCACACAGGCCGAATGCACACATCCCGCAGGCCGCTGCTAGCTTGCAAGCCGCCGCTATCCTATACAGACCGCCGCCATTGTTTCTTGCAGATCGCACAAGGCCGCCATATTTGCATAGCCTCGTGTCTCCAGCATGGGGGCGGCCATGTTTGAGGTGACCAAACACCTCGTGGAGTAATTGGGAGGCGCCGGAAGGCGTGTAAAGGGGCGGAGCTGCCTCCTTGGCCCAGGGAAAGCAAGCCAAAGACTTCCTGTCTGTAACAGACAGTGCTGGAAGCAAGTTGATAAGAAACTTCTGTGCATCAGGTGAGCCTTGGGGTGTCTCTCTCTCTCTCTCTCTCTCTCTCTCTTTCTGAGGGGTCCAAGCAGGTAGACTGAGGGGCGCTATTGCGCTGGGGGACTAAGTTTAAAAAAAAATATTTTTTTTTTTTCTTGCAATTAATTTTTTTGTGTTTGCTGGCAAATGTCTTGTTACATGAACCCTGCCACACATGTATCCCCACCTGATCCCCTCGGGGTGGCCGCAGGACCCTCCAGTACCCCATTTGTGATGATGCATTATCAGCAGTTTTGGAGTCTTTGGTATCCCGGGTGGAGGTAGCTTGTCAGGGACGGGGGTCAAGAAGAGCGACCCCCGCCTACCCCTATGTCATCTGATACTTCAGATACGGATTCTGAGCTGGTCATTGCAGCCCCTTTTCTGGGGTTGTTGTCTCAGGTACGGTCTCCTCAGACAGTAAGGAGGACGCTTCTGCCTCCGCCATAGCACAAGAAGCGTTGGTGGAAGCACTAGTTGTGTCTGTCCGGGAAACCTTAAATCTTGAGGTTACACCGGCAGAGGTAGCGGAGACTCATATTCCTTTTTTGGTACTAGCAAGCCTACCAAAATGATGAAGGGTTTCCCTTGCTCAAATGGGGTCGTCCGTAAACGAGCCCCTGCTATTTCCAAACGCATTGCTAGGCGCTATCAGTTTGAGGAATCCCTCATTACAAAGATGGACGGTACCACCAATAGTGGACTCACCGATTTCCAGACTAAATAAAGCCACTGTTATCCCGTTGGATTGACAGAATGGGCCCCACCCATCTCTAGGGTGGGGGGACGTCTTCACCGGTTTCCGGATCCAGGGCTTTCCAGAATCCCAGATAAAGGGGTTCGCAAGGTCATATGGTCGGGATACAAGATCGAGTTTCGATCACTTCCACCGGTGCGATTCTTCCCTTCCAATATTCGACATCCCCGGGTCGCTTAAAAAGCTTTGCGGGGGACAGCTTGATGCAACAAGCAGTGGTAGTTCCCATTCCTTGGAGGAGTTCTAGTCGAACCTGTTCACGATGCCCAGGAAAAAGGGCTAGGTGCGTCCAATTCTGGTCTTGGAAGAGATGGAGTCCATCCATACAGTGGTGGCCTCCCTGCATCAGGGGGATTTCCTGGCGTCCATAGACATTTAGGATGCCTATCCTCATATCCCCATCTTCGCAGGACATCAGCGTTTTCGTTGCTTTTCCCAAAGATCATCCCTGGTTCCCACCAGGAGACTGAACTATCTGGGCCTAATTTTGGATACATCCTTGGCAAGAGTGTTTCTCCATGCGGAGAAACTCCAGAAGATTCAGTCAAAGATTCGGATGGTGCTGTCCGTCAACTGGCTGGGATTGATGGTCGCCTCTTTAAAGGCAGTACCGTTTGCCCAGAATTCTCCAAAGAGGAGATTCTTCTCATATGGAATCGGAATCCCGATTCCCTGGACAATCGGATCCGATTGAGCGAGCGGACCAGGGAGGCTCTGCTCTGGTGGCCTCGGTCTCCGATGCTCAGCCAGGGGAAGTCCTTTCTTCTGATAAATTCCAGGTTACCGATAAATGTGTTGGAACTGAGAGCGATCAGACTTTGTCTGATTTACTGGACCGAGCAGCTCCAGGGCAGCCCGGTTCGGATCCAATCGGACTATGCCTCGGTCATGACTTATGTCGATCACCAAGGGGCACCAAGAGTGCCCTGGCGGCCATAGAAGTGGCCAACATTCCTATTGGGGGAACAGTTGTTCCAGTTCTCTCTGCGATATTTATCACGGGGGTGGACAGGCAGATTATTTCAGCCGTCAGATTCTGGATCAAGAGGAATAGTCTCTTCATCCAGAGGTATTTCACCAGCTGTCCCTTCATTGGGGCACCCCGGAGATGGATCTGTTGGCAGGTTGGCTCAACAGGGCTCGCGCCCGCGATCCTCTAGCGGACGCAGCAGACGCGCTGAGCGCCCCGTAGGGGAAGTATCAGCTACTGTATGTCTTCCCCCTTCTCAAGTTACTGCTGAGATTTCTCCGCAGGATAGAGGTGGAGAGAACTCCAGTTATCCCGGTAATTCCGGGCTAGCCTCGTCAAGCCGGGTACGCCAACTTGGGCAAGACTAGTCGCGGACGCTCCTTGGAGACTTCTTCTCAGGGAGGATCTGCGGTCTCAAGGACCGATCTTCCATCGTGCTTTACAGTCGCTGGCTTTAACGGCCTGGCCATTGAGACCCAGGTACTGAAGGACAAGGAATTGTCAGCTTCAGTTATTCCTACTCTAATTAAAGCAAGAAAAGCGACTTCCAGCAAAGTCTATTATCGCACATGGAAGGCTTATATTGCGTGGTGTGAATTGTAGGAGTTTTCCCCCACGTACCTATTCGGTGACCCGAATCTTGTTTTTTTCTGCAAAAGGGGGTTGAGCAGAAACTATCCTTGAGCACTATCAAGGGTCAGGTTTCAGCGTTAGCAATCTTCTTCCAGAAGCCTCTGGCTACTCATTCCTTGGTGCGGAATTTCATCCAGGAGGTGCGGCACTTGGCTCCGCCAGTGCGTGCGCCCTTACCGCCCTGGGATCTTAATTTGGTGTTGTCGGTTCTTCAGAAACCTCCCTTTGAAAATATCAGGGAGATTCCCTTGCTTACATTATCCCAGAAGGTGGCCTTCTTGGTGGCTATCACTTCTGGACGCAGGGTGTCAGAACTGGCTGCATTATTGTGTCATTCCCCATATCTGGGGATTCATAGGGATAAGGTAGTTCTTCATCCGAAGTCATCTTTTTTTCCTAAGGTGGTTTTCAGACTTTCATCTGAATGAAGATATTGTGCTACCTTCCTTGTGTCCTAAGCCTGGTGCGGGCAATCAGGGTATACCTGAAGACTACGGAATCGTTCCGTAAGACGGATTCACTTTTTGTGATCACTGATGGCCCCAGAAAGGGGTGGCCTGCATCTGCCGCGACTATCTCCAGATGGATTAGACAGACGGTGGTACAGGCTTTTTCTATTAAGGGTCGGAATCCTCCGTTCCCTGTTAAGGCGCACTCCACTCGAGCGCTCAGTACTTCCTGGGCCTACCGCCATCAGGCGTCAGTGGTCCAGGTGTGCAAGGCGGCTACCTGGTAGTCGGTGCATACCTTTACAAAATTTTATAAAGTTGATGTGATGGCATCGGCGGATGCCTCATTTGGCCGCAAGGTTTTGCAGACCGCAATTTGAGGAGACCGGTGGTCTACCTCGAGGGTTTTTTTCCGTTGGAATTTCTGTTGAGTCTCATCTTTTGATTGATGAGCCTTTTAAACTTCTAGTTGGCACCGGTTGGGCCTTCTAGATTGGATTTTGATTTCCATTTTCTCACCCCTCATTTGTGGCACTGCTTTGGGACGTCCCGAGTTGATATTAATCAAGGAGGACTACGTCTGTCAATGAGCGACAGAGAAAAATTGATTTTTGTAAAATCTTACCGTAAAATCCTTTTCTCTTAAGCTCATTGACAGACGTAGTACCCGCCCCTCTGTTTTTGAGTTGGGTTGGGTTAAATTTTCTAAACACTGCTTTGTGACATAACTGATTTGCTGTAGCAGGAAGTGAGAGGATATACCCTCTGGGACTGCCCCTAAGGTGTGGCCAGAACGTTTTCTTTCCTGTCTAGTCCTACTCCTGTAGAGGGCAGTATAACCCGAGTTGATATTAATCAAGGAGGACTACGTCTGTCAATGAGCTTAAGAGAAAAGGATTTTACGGTAAGATTTTACAAAAATCCATTTTTTGATGATATTCTAATTTTAATGAGATGCACCTGTATATGGCGCTGTCAACTTACGCAACGCATTACACACACACACACACATATATATATATATATATATATATATATATATACATACATACATGCCTTCAAGGATCTTACAGTCTAGATCCCTAACCCACTTTTATACTTACACATACTAGGCAGATTTAGACAGGATCCAATTAACCTACCAGCATGTCTTTAGAGTGTGGGAGGAAACCGTAGTGCCCAGAGGAAAACCCACACAGGCACAAGGAGAACATGTAAACATGAGGTTTTGGGGGGTTTGGGATTCGAACCAACGACCCCCAGTGCTGCTAGACTAAAGCGATAACCACTTAGCCACTGTGCTTCCCAAACATTGTACTTATGGACTTGTATAACCAAAACCTTTTTTAATAAGGTAAAGAAGAGTTAAAACACCCTCCCTCTATGTGCCATTGGGGGACATTTCCCTTCATTTCCTTTCCCAAAAATGCAACACGAAGTAAGAGGAGGGGAAGTAGTGAGGGGAATTTCTGTCTTACACAGTTATCACCAGGACAGAAGTCCCAGTTAGAGCATTTCTTCTGCGTACTATTGCAATGATTTTGGATTTCCCCGCATTTCCTTTCCCAGTTTCAATGGCCACCAGAACGAATTGGGGTTGAGTGTCCCCAATGGGGACATATACAGCAGTAAAAACTTGACAGAGGGTCTAACCTTTCCCCACTGTATCCAAATTTAAAAAAAAGGTTTGGCCTAGATATACACTTCCTACCTTTTTTTTGACACCAAAGTATATCATACATCAACAGCAGCAGAAGGTTTTACACACAATAAGTGTAAATCTAACAAGCCAACCCCTGTGAACTCCCACCATGTATCCCGAGCCCCATGCTTCCATCTGTGTACCTGGGACCTGCATAATGGGTGCTGCCGAGTAGAGGGGAAGGAGACCAACGAACGTCTGTTTGCTGATCCCACCTACCTAGTAAGAGCCCAGAAGTGACATGTATTACCTCACTTCCAAGTTTAATTGTCACGGGATAGAAATATGGTAACCAGCTAATGCTGATTTAGCATGAAGGTCCATACTGCTGGACTGTCAACCTTACTCAGAATAAGCACATATGAATGTTAGGTGTCCCAACACTTTAAATTATTACTGTATATACTCGAGTATAAGCCGAGTTTTTCAGCACATTTGTGCTGAAAACGCCCCCCTCGGCTTATACTGGAGTAAAAAAAAAAAATGGTCCCGGCTGGCCCAACGTACTCCTAAGGCACCTTAGATATAAAAATGGCGCCACCCGGCGCCAACATGTCACCGCGCATGCGCCGCCGCCGCTCGGGAAAGGCTGTACACGTTTGGTTATTCCCGAAGAAAGCTGAATGTATACAAGCTTTCCCGAGCAGCGGCGGAGCATGCGCAATGACGTGTTGGCGCCGCCATTTTTAAATCTAAGGCACCTCAGGAACAGGTAAGTGAGACTCCTCCACAGCCGCACTACCTGCCATTATGCGGGGCTGTGGGCATACTACAAGAGATGCAGTGCTGCGGGCATGGTACACATGTACCATGCCCGCAGCACTGCATCTCCTATAGTATGTCTTCAGCCCCGCATTCTCTTGTACTATGCCCGCAGCCCAGCATTCTCCTATACCATTACCATGCTCACAGCCCTGCATTCTCCTGTACCATTACCATGCCCGCAGCCCAGCATTCTCCTGTACCATGCCCACAGCCCTGCATTCTCCTGTACCTTGCCCGCAGCCCCTGTTTTGGGTCTCGTGGTGGTCCAGTAGCATTTCCCACCCTAGGCTTATACTCGAGTCAATCATTTTTCCCATTTTTTTGTGGTAAAATTAGGGGCCTCGGCTTATATTCGGGTTGGCTTATACTCGAGGATATACGTTATGTTTTTTTCTAGGTCACTGTAAGAATCGGCAGGCTTGAACTGCCATATAAGTTGGAAGTAAATAAAAATATTTAAAGAAAAAATATTTTCAAAATCCCACAATGTCCATCAAAATTGGTTAATAGCAATAGGCATAGATGATGGGGGAATCCCAAACTGCACTAAGCTGGCATTATTATCTCTTGATATAATTTTTTTTATTCTTTACCATTATTGTTGTAATATTTATTGTATGCATTATGAAGCAGAGCATCCAAACAAACATTTATTCAACTAAATTTGCAAATGACATTATGACTTTAAGCAAGTTGGTTTGTTAATTATTAACATACATTTCTTTTGTATCTTTTTCTTTAATATTATTGTGCTAGTGTGAAATTATGCCTAATTGACCTTTGTTGTTATGCAACAAGAATTCAGCTGCACACAACCAAGCCTCTTGGGGTTGAATAATTGTAAGATGTCTCATTTTGCTTGATTAAGCCATAATATGTCCTCCTCCATGGTTTACCAGCTTTGGTACCATATGTATTATTTATACGAAGATGCATGTTTAGACGCAAGTTAAGCTAAAAGTGTGAAACAGAGTACACATCATGATGACAGGATGAAAGCTGTTTTTACATTTGTTATGTGCAACATATCTACAGTCTTGTAGTACCTTTTGAATGCACCCAATGTGTCTCAAATCCACAGAACTATGATAAACAAATGATGTTTACAGCAGCGATTTAAGAATTTCAGAATTAGAAGATTTGCAATGTTAAAGGGAAGATTTAGAAATGTTTATAGTGGGGGGCGTGGCCGGATGTGAGCGAGGGTAGACGTGCCGGACCGGAGCTCTCTGTTAATCCTGCAACTTACCTCCGTTTTCGGTGTGCGGTGGGGCTACTCTCCTATACCATCTTGTGGGGGAAGCTCTCAGGTCTCCAGCGATGCCATCCTCGACTCCAAAACCCGCCCGGCAGCCGCCACAGGACCAGCGCCAGACCCGCTCCGTCAAGAGCCAGGGCTCAGGCTCCGCCTCCGCCATCTTGGCGCCAACGTCTTCACGGGGGAGCGGGAGTACGGGTGCAGGCATGGAGTCTCAGAAGCCTACGGACCCCGTGCTCCCCGGCACTTCTCAGGGACGGGCTCAGGAGGTGGCTGCGGACCAGCGGGCGATCACGGCCCCCATCCTGGAAGCCATAGATGCTTGCAAAGCGGCGCTGATGGTGCGCATAGATCACCTGGCATCGGAGTGCACGCTCATCCGCCATGACCTGGACAAATTCAGGGGGAGACTCACTGCTGCAGAGGATCGCATCTCGGAGGTGGAGGACAGCTCACACTCCCATGGCACTCAGCTGGCTGAACTCCAGAATATTGTGAAATCCTTGCAACACCGAGCTGACGATGCGGAGGATAGACAGCGCCGGAATAATGTAAGAGTGGTGGGGCTTCCTGAGGGGCTGGAGGGGAAAAAGCCTGCTACATTCGCGGAGCAGTTCTTCAAACAACTGCTCTCTCTGGAGAATTTACCCCCCACATATGTGGTGGAGAGGGCTCATAGAGTGCCAACTGGGGCCAGGCCCCCTGGAGCCCCCCCCCCGTCCGTTCCTGGTGAAGTTCCTCAATTACAGGGACAGAGACATGCTCCTCTCGGAGGCGCGGAAACACCCTGAACTTCGCTTTGAGAATGCACGTGTCATGCTATTCCCCGATTTTCTCAGCGGAGACGCAACGCCGCAGGCGTTCCTTTACGGATGTCAGGAAGCGCCTAAGGGCCAAGGAACTTATCTATAGTATGCAATATCCTAGCAGGCTCAGAGTGCAGTACAAGGGCTCGGTGAAATTCTTTGACACTCCTCAAGAGGCTTCGGACTGGCTGGATGGCGTGTGATGAGTCCTGATTGCCAGTGCTCTCGGCTAGCTACCCTTTGGCTGTGGTCCGTTTTTTCCTTTTTACTTTTTTATGTTTTTGTTTTCCTGCTGTACGCTAACTTCTCCTGTCATACCATTTCCTCTGGATGTCCACGGCTTGTTGGTGTGGGAATGTCTACTTTTGGGGTTCCTTATCCTGCTACCTGGAGACTGGTTATTGGAGGAGGGGGGTGTCGTGGCGCCCTCCCTGCACACCGGGTGATCCGGTCTCAGAGACTCCAGCGGAACTGTAAGAACATCTTCTATACCGGACTGTTGCTCACATTGGAGAACTGACGTGCGTCACTGTTTCTTTTTTTTTTGGGCAGTTTGGGATTGAAGCCGCATACCAGACTACGTTTTTCATGTTTTGGGAAAGCTTGTTTTTGTTCAACTTTCCCTTTTTCTTTGTTTGTTGGGGGGGCTGTTCTGGTATAATGGCATGGGGAGTTCTGCACCAGCACCTGTTTTTGTTTGCTCATGTATATTTTGAGGGGGTAATCTATGGGTCCCTTTTTTTTTTCATCCTGCCCCTAGCCCCTACCCGGGCTCTGTGTAATTTTTTTCTCGATTCCCATGGCTGACAATATAAAACTTCTCTCATGGAATGTGAGGGGCCTGAACAATAAGTTCAAACGTGCCAGTGTCTTTCAGTATTTAAAGCTCATTAAGCCACATGTCATCCTCCTGCAGGAGACCCACCTTGATGGGAACTTGATTTTGGCTCTCCGTAGGCCGTGGATACAAAGGGCATTTCATGCCACGTACTCAACCTATGCTAGAGGGGTCTCCATCCTCATTAGTAAATCTATCCCATGTTCGATCCAGCGGGTGATCTCCGATCCAGGGGGCAGATACGTGGCTGTGCTTTTAGATATGTACTCTGTTACTATGCTGTTGGTCGCTGTTTATGTGCCTTCTCCTTTTCAGATACAACTGCTATATGATTTAACTGATAAGTTGGCTGAATATATGCATTTACCTGTACTGTTCATGGGTGACTTTAATGCCATCCTGGATGCTACCTTGGATACTTCCAACCCCAATAGACCGCCCTCGGTGGATCTGCTCACCTGGGCTTCCACGGTGGGCTTGACTGAACTTTGGAGATGGAAGCATCCGCTCTTGAGGGAATACTCTCACCTGTCCACTGCTCATCGTTCCTCTGCTCGCATTGATCTGGCGTTTGGTACTGCCAGGATGCAATCCCTTTTGACTGCCTCGGAATACAGGGCCGGGGGAGTGTCTGATCACAACCCGCTACTCTTGACAGTGAACCTCCAATTGGGGGCTGGAGTGCGGGGTTGGCGCCTGGCTGCGGGCTGGCTCCAACAGGATCAGGTCGCTTCCCACCTTGAAAAGTCGATCCAGTCATATTGGCCAGAAAATGTGGACTCAGCTGATCAGGGAGTGGTGTGGGAGGCATTTAAGTCAGTGGCGAGGGGAGAGTGTATATCGGCCATTAAATCCGCTAGGAAGGATCACAATGAAGAGGTGAGGATGTTACAAGAGGGGGAGCGGAGATGTGCGGAGGAGAACGCGGCCTTGCCGTCTGATTCCAGCTATGCTGCATTGCTGGAGGCGAGACGCCTTCTCTCTCTTCACGTCTCTGATCTTGCTCATACAGAAGCTAACAATCTACGGGCTTCTATATTCGCACAGGGCGATAGGAATGGCAAGTTCCTGGCACTGCTGGTGGCTGACCAGCAGCCGCCAGTTAATATCCCGCTTATCAGGGCCGCTGGGGGTGTGCTCAAGTCGGATCCTCGTGATATTTTGGAGACATTTACTGACTATTTTGAGGCCCTATACGCCCCACTACCGGATAGTGACTCTATGCACGCGGATGCCCTCCTGGAGGGAGTTGACTTACCATCCTTGTCGGCGGAGGATAGCGCCCTCATGGATGCTCCGATAACGACTTTAGAGGTGGCGAGAGCCATTGCGGCCTTCCCACCACATAAGGCCCCGGGTCCTGACGGTTTCCCTGCTGACTTTTACAAACAATATTCCGAACATTTAGCGCCTAGAATTAGCTCTCTGTTGCAGCACTGTTTGGAGATGGAGGCACTTCCTCCCTCCATGATGGATGCCTATATGGTGCTGCTTCAGAAACCGGGTAAGGACCCCCTGGACTGCTCCTCGTATCGCCCTATCGCCCTTTTAAATATGGACCTTAAAATCCTGACGAAGGTCCTGGCCACTCGTTTGGCTGGGGTTATTCACTCATTGATAGACCCGGATCAAACGGGCTTTATGCCGGGTAAATCTGTGGACACTAACATTCGGCGATTGTTCACCCATCTTCAAATTCCTGGGGAGGTGTCGGGGCAGCGGGTGGTGGTCTCAATCGACTTTGAGAAGGCCTTTGATTCAGTCGACTGGGCCTTTATGCACAAGACGCTGGATCGTATGGGGTTCGGACCCAAATTTAAGACCTGGATCCGACTCCTTTACGCAAGCCCTAGAACAGCCATACGGTTGGGCTATCTCACTTCCCCATATTTCCGGGTGGGGAGGGGGACGAGGCAGGGGTGTCCCCTCTCCCCGTTCCTGTTTGCCCTTACCCTTGAACCCATCGCGACCGCACTGCGCAGCTCCCCGGCCGTAGGGTCGATTAAAGTCGGCTCAATTAAAGAATGTCTGGCGTTATATGCCGATGACATGCTGTTGTTCCTGGAAGACCCGGGTCCCTCCTTGAGAGCGGCCCTGTCCATCCTGAACGATTTTGGCAGGTGCTCAGGGCTTCGTGTTAACTGGAGTAAGTCCTCCATTTTGCCTCTCGATGACGGTGCTCGACCTGCTGCGGCTGGGGACCTGCCTCTTCGCTGGGTGGATAGCTTCACCTACTTGGGGATCAAGATAACTAGGCGTCCCCAGGATTATTTCTCGTTGAATCTGGCCCCTCTATTGCCTAAACTCCAACAAAATATCCAAGCTTGGAAGCGTCTGCAACTTTCATTATTAGGTCGTATTAGTGTCCTTAAGATGAAATTTCTGCCTGTAGTCTTATATTTCCTCCGCAATTCTCCGCTATGGGTACCACTGACCTTTTTCCGGAAATTGGACAGCCTCGTCTGTTCATTCCTCTGGTCGCCCGGGGTTCCCAGGATTGGCCTTCGGGCCCTCCAGGAACCGTGGGGTAATGGAGGCCTGGCACTGCCCGATTGGCGCAAGTATTATTTGGCAGGACAGATGGTGTTTGCGCGGCGCTGGCTGCGGGCGGACGGGGAGGATTCGGCAACTATCTTGGAGGCGGCCCACCTGGGCTCCTTCGAAACCCTTAGGTTGGCGCTGTTTAGGGGTCTGGGCTCAGATCTCCCTCTAACGCTCTCCATGAGAGCGACTGTTAGGGCTTGGGCCCAGTCATTGAAATTGACATGCCCCAGTTATGTTGGATCTTCCCCTTCCGAGCCGTTGTGGATGAACCCTACCTTTCCCCATTTTCGTCACTTACCTGATTTGATGTTGTGGGCGACGCGGGGTATAAAAACCTTGGGTGATATAACAGTGGCGGGGGCTCTCTTGCCGTTTGACCGTTTGCGGGAGAAATTCGACCTACCTAGTGGCTTTATATTCAGATACCTCCAATTGCGTCATGCCTTTCAGGCCCAATTTGCCTCATCCTCTGTAGAGCTGTCTCCTTCGGACTTAGAATGCGTGTTGACCTGTGATACCACACTCAAAACTCTCTCCACTGTGTACAAGGATATGTTCCGACTTACACCCCCTGGCATAGTTAGATGTAGGGAAAAATGGACGGCTGAGGTGCCGGACCTACAGGGGGAGGACTGGGATGATGTATGGACGGAGCCTTTCAAATATTTAGTAGCTGCTAGGGACAAGCTAATTCAATTTAAATTCCTCCACAGGATTTACTATACTCCGGCCCGTCTAGCCAGAATATTCCCGACTTCGTCTGCGGAGTGTTGGCGTTGCTCCGCTTCCCCCGCAGATGCAACTCACATTTTTTGGGGCTGTGGCCAAATTCAGCAGTTTTGGACTGCAGTGACGTCCTGTCTCGCCGAGGTGCTGCTGACCCCGATTCCGCGAACCCAGAGGGTCTGTTTGCTGGGTTTGGTGGAGGAGGTGGTCCCCTCGGTGGCACACAGGACTTTGCTGAGCATTCTTCTGTTCTATGCCAAAAAGGCTATTTTACTACATTGGAAGAAGGTTTCCCCGCCATCCTTACTGTTCTGGAAAGGCCTAGTGAATGCAATGCTACCCCTCTACAAAGCCACCTATGTCTCACGAGGTTGCCCGAAAAAATTTGACAAGGTTTGGAGGGCGTGGGTGGACTCCTCAGACACTGTGGGCTGAACTGTATATTGTGTAATTTGTTATGATGCTGGTAGATTGAACGCTCTATAGAAGTGTACTTATGTTATCTTGTATCCTAGCTGTGTAGTCCTGCAAGTACAGCCAGATACTGGGTCTCTTTAATGTTGAATTGACATGTTTTGATCCCGGGTAGGGGGGTGATATGATGTGTTGTTTATGAGGAGGGACCGAAGGTTGTTTACTCCGGAGGCCGGTGGTAGGTCGTGCTATCCTCGGACGGTGGCCTGCACTGACCCCCTGCAATCGTTGCTCCTGGTCTTCTCAGGGTGCTGGTGGTCGTTTTTGGGCTGATGGTTGTTGTTGGGTTATTGTATGTCTTTTTTTTTGGCTGCTGTGTATGTCTGTTTGTGTTACTCTGTTCTTTCTTTAAAAATCAATAAAAAGAATTTTTCAAAAAAAAAGAAATGTTTATAGTGGCTAAGCAATATCCTGAAACTTTTTACATTTTGTCTGGAATTCCCCCGAAAAAAAGCAGCGCATTTCCTGGTATGTGAGGATGCCTAGGCATTCTTCTGTCTGCATTCTCATAGTTTTATATCTGCAGTATAAGATTAGGGCACTGCTGCTTTTGACTGATAGTCTCAGGAGATTTGGAGATATCATTAGTGTGCTGCTGTTTGTTGTTTTTACTGGAGGCTCTGACATGAGGAAGCAAAATCCCTGACTCTACCAAGATGGCCGCCTCCACACAGAGAGACTGTGCAGAACAAGGCATGGTAAATCAGTAGTAAGGAAAGATAAGCGGCAAGGAGACCACGGGTAAAACTGGTGACTGGTCCTTTTGCCTTCCACCTGCCTTTTTTGGGCACAACTTCCAGAGTTTCGCTCCTCTTTAAAGCATATATCTGGGCACAAACAAAATATAAATTTCATTTCTACAGTATGTGCACATTCCCCTTGTTTTATCTATTAAAAAACAAATGCTGCAAATGTAGAAAACTACCTGTTGATTCTGCCAGTATACCAGTGAGCTGTTTTGTTTTAATTTGCCAAGAATATACACTTTGGCCTCCACCATTAGTGATAGGTCCCTATACTAGTGGATTTAGTTTGTATGATCTGTAAATAGTACAGAGAGGAACACTTGATACTCCTATATTATTCCCCAGCATCCATACCAGCAGGAGATAGTTGGTGATGTGTGGCAAGGCGATAATGTTATCTCAACTGCTACTGTTCAGGACCTAACAACAAGCTTCTCATCTAGCTTCATAGCAGGATAGTCCTAAGATCATGTTAAAATTTAAAGTGGTCTGGTAGAGTATTTTGTGTAATTTTAAATCCACGAAAAATAAATGATATTAGGAATTATATCCTGGCCTGGAAATTACCTCCTGCTGGAATTTGGTTTCATTTTAATATATAGTAACGAGGCAGAGGGATCACTGAGGAGCTTTTTTAGCAGATCTCCCCATCTCCGTCTCCAGGAGAAATATCAGAAGCTAATAAAATTTACAGAAATGATATAGCATTTTCTATATATAGCTGTAAAAGTGATCTCAAAGTGATATAAAAAAACTTTTTCTTTAACTGAGGGCAACTATATTTGCTTATTACATGCTCAGATTCTCCTTCCTGCTATACAATGTTTGCTTTTCTGCTCATTTTGACAATGCGTGTTGACGCATTGTGAAAATGCGTGTTGACGGCCTCACTGCAAAAAAATGCACTTTTTATATAGTTATATATTTTTCTTCAGCAGTTGTTGTGCATTTAGGTAAATCAATTGCAGTGCATAATATACCATGATAAAACTGCCATAATTCCTGCGGACTTCGAGGATGTGTTCTTTTTCTGTGCCATGAACGGTTACCACCCCTCCAGTGGCAAGGCTACATAGGAGAAGTTCTGGTCCTGTAAAGATCCCAGGCAATGTGCAATAATTTTGAAGGTCTATGATTATCTGCAATCTGGTGAGTGGGGAACCTTGAGGGGCACCATATCACTCTGCAAGCACCTTAATTATTTGGCACCTTGGCACTTTAATTGGATCACTATAAGGACTCTTTTCAAGCACGGAATATTTATTTGGACTATTTATAACCACCTTTTTGTTTATTGTGCACTATTATATATATTTATTTGTTATTGCTCAGATATTTTTAAGCACTTAGCACTTTTTTACATTTGATCATACAGTGTGCACTTTATAAAATATTGATTATTGTATTTATATCACAGCACTTAACACTTTATTTGAGCTAGCGCTGCATAAATTTGTTTTTATCATATTTTCCTAAGACTTTCTTAGTGTCTGCAGCAGCTGCCCATTATTGCATTCATTCTTATTTAAATTTTCACGTTGTGTAGCGCGGGTTTAATTTTTGTTTTTCGCATAATATACCATGTCTCTAGCAGCTTATCTTCAGTCCTCCAAATTTAATGGAATAACAAAAAAAATATAAAGGGTATGCAAGAATGGGAAAATCACATCAAATTTAAAACCAAAACCTTTTATATTATTCATACAGTACATGACACATGCTGAGTATACATTTACTCTGGGTTATAGGTCTGTACCTTCACTCCCCTTCCCTAAGTGTCTCCCCCTATAACCCTAACCTACTCCGTAAGTCCTTTGTTTTTTGCTAGTGTCCTAAGGTAATTGGCTTCTTCCCCCCTCATGGAGAAATCACTCCAAGCTTTACTAGTTTTTTATTTTACTTAAGATTCTTCATGCAACTCTTCAATGTACTCTCGACTGTCTGTTTCTAATACAACAGAACAATGCATCTGGATCTGATCAACCTTTCTGAAACCTTGGGAACCGTAACTTGACCCCATGCTGCGGGGCCACCATGCAATTCTGCCTAGGGGATTGATTCCTGGGCGATCACTTCGGCATTTCGTGCAATGAGTATAGTTAGTTGCAGGAGGGTATACAAGTCCAGGGACATGGTCCATCTCTGAGACACAGGCCCTGAAGACCTGGGACATGGACAGGTAATCTTAAAAATAATGGTGTGCTGTTCCTAAACAATTATGATAAATTCTGACAGAAATTAAAAATAATCAGCTGAATCAAAAAGTGCAAATGAATAAACTTATGCAGGTGCATGCATATATCAGACTAAAATAAATGTGAACCACAAGGTGCATAAATCAAATATACCGTACACACATATACTACAATAATATAAACTCATGCATAGATAAGGGTCTCTGTGCATAGTATGAAAAAATCATATATTAAGTCCACAAATTCGTGCACATCTCAAGTGGGATTCTCCAACCCCAGTAGACGACCGTTGTGTGGAAACGCGTCGGACCGGAGACCACGTATGACGTCAGGACTAGTAAGATGGATGACACCGCTGCTAGAGATAATTATTCATGCTTTAATCTTTTAACCTCTTTTAACTTATATTGCTTTTAATAAATTTTTTTGGCTGATTTACACTATGAGGCTTCTCCCTGTTTCATATATGATCTCTGAATATATGGATCCTATCCCTAAAGATTTTGGAGATTTAGCTTTTGAATTATCTGCATCTGTGGTCGCTCCCTCCTAAGCGGCTTTGATCTCTGTAATAGGGATCCATTGTGTTTGGTAAGAGGCCAATTTATCTGGTTGAAGGAGCACCTTTTTCAATCTCAGAGCACTGGTGAACACGGAGCGGAACACTTAATTTCTCTGTCGCTCATTGACAGACGTAGTCTTCTTGATTCACATCAATTGGGTTATGTTGTCTCCGCAGGAGTAGGACTAGGCAGAAAGAAAAAACGTTCTGGCTCCACCCTAGGGGCAGTCCCAGAGGGTATATCCTCCCTCTCTCTGCTACAAGGAATCAGTTTTTTTCTGTCTAGTCAGGAGTAAGGACCTAAGTTCCTTGCTGGGATCTTTTGGTCCTGGCAAGATTTTTTTCTAGAAAAAAAATTTTTTTTAGGTAGTTTTCTCCAGTGTTTTTTCCTGTGAGATCTTCAAGCAATTATGCCGGATCTGGGCGACACTAGTGGTCACCCCAGCCGGCCTACGAGCGCGCGCAGACCATTGCATCGCGCTTGGTCGGCCGCGACACATTCAAGTAAGTATGGGGGGCCGGGCGACGGGCTGGATGTTGAGATCCAGTGGTCACCCCGGTTTCTGCCTACGAGCGCGTGCAGACCAGAGCTCCGCGCTGGGTCGGCCGCGACGGAGTCCCATTGGAGGGACTGACCTTGCGAGTTAAAAGTCTCGCTTGGACGCCAGGAACCAGAGAATCGAGGCGTCCGGAGTGGTCAACAACCCCCCACCCCGGTGGAGAGGGTATTGTGAAGAGAGGGTGCCTGTCGGTTGGTATGGTGAGTAAATGTTTCCTTTTTTCCTCGTTATGAGGCAGTGTGGATATGGGCCCCTCCATACATGGTCAGTATCTATCTGACACTAAAAGTCCCCCTTGTAAATACAATGGACTTGGTTTGGGAGCTAACACTCTACCCAGCAGACTGCAGTATTGCAGTAGACATAGGAGGCATAATCCTACCTTAATTGTAGTGGACCTCCTGCAGATCGATAAACCGCCATCAGCATGATATACAGGTGGATGTGCTGGGAAAACGAGACTTCGGCAATCCGCCGCCATTTTGCTGTAGACCAGGTACATGTATGTCCGCAGGTCACGTCGGCCGCCATTTTTTTGGAGTCGATTGTCTCCTGTATGGGGGCGGCCATGTTTGAAGAGCCCAGCTAACCTCGAGGAGAGCTGGGAACGCCGGAAGGCGTACACAGGGGGCGGAGCCACTTCCTTCTACCCGGGAAAACGAACACAGCTCTTTCCAGTCTGTAAGAGACAAACGCTGACTGCAGTTGGTAGGAAACTTCTCTGCATCGGGTGGTGAGCCTTGAGGGTCCCTCTCTCTCTCTGTGGGGATCAAGAAGCAGGTACTCTGAGGGGCGCTATTGCGCTAGGGGGATACACATAAAAAAAAAAAAAAAAAAGTTTTTTTTCAGGCAGAGGTGTCCTGAGTTAACATGGACCCTGCCACTCATGTATCTCCACCGGATCCCCTCGAGGTGTCTGCAGGATCCTCCAGCACCCCACTGACGATTGAATCATTGTCAGCTATTATGGAAAATTTTGTGTCCCGGGTGGAAGTGGCTTGTCAGGGACAGGGCGCAAGAAAGCGACCCCCGCCTAACCCCATATTATCTGAAACTTCGGATTCAGAATCTGAGCCTATTTCTGCAGTTGCAGGTACCTCATCTGGGATTGGTGTCTCGGGTACTGTCTCTTCAGACAGTGAGGAGGATGTTTCGGCATCAGCCATAGCCCGAGAGGAAGCGTTGGTAAACGCACTCATTTTATCTGTTCAAGAAACCTTAAGATTACAGGGTACTCCGTCGGAAATAGCTGAAACTGAAATCCCCTTTGGGACTAAAAAACGCATCAAAGTGGCGAAGGTTTTTCCATTGCCCAAATGTTTTGGCAATCCAATCAAAGAAGAATGGAGTTTGCCAAAACGCACTTCTGCTATTTCTAAACGCATTAACAGGCGTTATCCGTTTGAGGAAACCCTCATTAAGAAATGGACAGAACCACCTGTGGTGGATCCACCAATTGCTAGATTGAATAAAGCCACGGTTATTCCTTTAGAAGACGCTCCATCTTTTAAAGATCCGGTGGATCGCAAGATAGAAGCTGTCTCGCACCATGTTTTCCTTGATTGGATCAGTTTTCAGACCAATAATTGCTATTGGGCTGGTTTCGCAGACTGTAACTGAATGGACCAAGTGGTTACGCCGGGACTTAGAAGAGGTCCCTCAGGCGGTATCAGATTTGTTGGAACAGATGATACAGGGGTTACAGTTTGTGTGTGATGCGGCGTTAGACGCCACTCCACTATTGGCGCGAGCCTCAGTTTCAGCAGTGGTTCTCAGGCGTACACTGTGGCTAAAAGGTTGGTTAGCCGACCAAGGTTCCAAAAAAGCATTGGCTAATATCCCCTTTTCAGGAGAGCGTTTATTTGGAGCCAACTTAGATGAGATCATTAAGGATCTCACGGGAGGAAAGAGCCCCTTTTTACCGCAAAATGCTAAGGGTAAAGGACCTCGTCAAAGACGAGGGCCTTCTTTCTCTGCTCACAAAAAAAGGTTTTCGCCCCGCGGGTGAAAAAATTAAGTCCTCCAAAGCTCCTTCAGGAGGCTTCAGGGGACGTTGGTCGGGCAAGCAAAGGCCCGCCCCCTCCAGACCTGAAGATAAGTCTACCAAAGCCTGAAGGTGCGCCCCCACCCATAACTGGGGTGGGGGGACGTCTTCGCCGGTTCCCGGATCCATGGCTTTCCAGAATCCCGGACAAGTGGGTTTGCGAAATCATAAGGTCAGGGTACAAGATCGAGTTTCGATCTCTCCCACCAGCGCGATTCTTCCCTTCCAATATCCGACTATCCCCGGATCGTTTAGAAGATCTGCGGAGAGCAGTCACGGATTTACTACAACAAGGAGTAGTAGTCCACATTCCTTGGACAGAACGTTTTCAGGGGTTTCATTCAAACCTATTTACAATACCCAGGAAAGAGGGCAAAGTACGTCCAATTCTGGACTTAAGGGCACTCAATTCCTTTCTCAACATAAGAAAATTCAAGATCGAATCCATTCGCACAGTAGCAGCCTTCCTGCATTCAGGGGATGTCCTAGCGTCCATAGACATCAAGGACGCCTATCTTCACATTCCCATTTTCGCAGGACATCAGCGGTTTCTACGTTTTTCCGTAGAAGAGAACCACTATCAGTTTGTGGCGTTACCTTTCGGTCTCGCCACGGCTCCTCGGGTCTTCACGAAGGTGTTGGCCCCAATGTTGGCACTACTGCGCCAAAGAGGCATATCGATTCTAGGTTACCTAGACGATCTCCTGCTTCATGCAGAGTCTCCACAGACCCTGCTACAAAACATAGAAATTACTATAATTTCTTTACAGGAATTCGGGTGGCTGGTGAACCAGCAAAAGTCTTTTCTGGTTCCCACCCAGAGGCTCGAATATCTGGGTCTAATTCTAGACACAGTCAGGACAAGAGTTTTCCTTCCGGTAGGGAAACTCCGGAAGATTCAATCAGCAGTCCAGTTGTTACTATCCAACAGCTGGTCTTCCCTTCGGACTTGCATGAGGGTTCTGGGGTTGATGGTGGCTTCCTTCGAAGCAGTCCCATTTGCCCAGTCCCATACCCGAATTCTTCAGCAAGAGATTCTTCTCAGATGGAATCGGAATCCGGAGTCCCTGGACTATCGGATCCAATTGAGCAAACAGACCAGAGAGTCTCTGGTCTGGTGGCTTCGGTCTCCGATGCTCAGCCAGGGAAAGTCATTTCTGCCAATATATTGGACGATAGTGACCACGGATGCCAGCCTATCCGGATGGGGAGGAATTCTCGGTCAGTTATCCGTTCAGGGACTTTGGTCCCCGGAAGAATCCAGGTTACCGATAAATGTATTGGAACTGAGAACGATCAGACTTTGTCTGATTCACTGGACCGAGCAGCTCCAGGGCAGCCCGGTTCGGATCCAGTCGGACAACGCCACGGCTGTGGCTTATGTCAATCACCAGGGGGGCACCAAGAGTGTCCGAGCGGCCAAGGAAGTGGCTTGCATTCTTCGCTGGGCGGAACAATTTGTTCCAGCTATCTCTGCGGTGTTCATTCCGGGGGTGGAAAATTGGCAGGCAGATTATCTCAGCCGTCAGACTCTGGATCAGGGGGAAAGGTCCCTCCATCCAGAAGTTTTCCACCAGTTGTGCCTACGTTGGGGCACCCCGGATGTGGATCTGTTGGCATCACGGTTCAACAGGAAAGTACAGAGATTCGTGGCTCGCTCCCGCGATCCTCTAGCAGAGACCGCAGACGCACTGGTCGCCCCGTGGGGGCAATACCAGCTAATGTATGCCTTCCCTCCTCTAGGGTTACTGCCAAGACTTCTTCGCAGGATAGAGGAGGAAGGAATTCCAGTAATCCTGGTAGCTCCGGACTGGCCTCGCCGAGCTTGGTACGCCGACTTGGTCAGACTGGTGGCGGACGTCCCGTGAAGACTTCCTCTCAGGGAGGATCTACTGTCTCAGGGACCGATCTTCCATCCTGCTTTACGATCGCTGGCTTTAACGGCCTGGCTATTGAGACCCAGGTGCTGAAGGACAAGGGATTGTCAGCTTCAGTTATTCCTACTCTAGTTAAAGCAAGGAAAGCGACTTCCAGAAAGATTTATCATCGCACATGGAAGTCCTACATTGCATGGTGTGAACCCCTGGGGTTCCACCCACGATCTTATTCGGTTAGTCGAATATTAGCTTTTCTGCAACAAGGGGTTGAGCAGAAACTGGCCTTGAGCACTATCAAGGGTCAGGTCTCAGCATTAGCTATCTTCTTTCAGAAGCCTTTGGCTACTCATTCCTTGGTGCGGAATTTCATCCAGGGGGTGCGACATCTGGCTCCGCCAGTGCGCGCGCCGTTACCCCCCTGGGATCTTAATTTAGTATTGTCGGTTCTTCAGAAACCTCCCTTTGAAGATATTAGGGAGATTCCTCTACCTACGTTGTCCCAGAAGGTGGCCTTCTTGGTGGCTATCACTTCTGCACGCAGGGTGTCAGAACTGGCCGCATTATCTTGTCGTTCCCCATATCTGGTGGTTCATAGAGATAAGGTGGTTCTTCGTCCGAATCCATCCTTCCTACCAAAAGTGGTTTCAGAATTTCATCTGAATGAAGAAATTGTGTTACCTTCCCTGTGTCCTAAGCCCAGTCATCCTCGGGAGTTTGCTTTACACTCCTTGGATGTGGTCCGGGCGATCAGGGTATACTTGAAAACGACAGACTCGTTTCGCAAGACGGATTCACTTTTTGTGATCCCGGATGGACCCAAAAAGGGGTTGCCTGCATCTGCCGCGACTATTTCCAAATGGATCAGACAGACGGTGGTACAGGCTTATTCTATTAAGGGTCGGGAGCCCCCGTTCCCTGTTCAGGCGCATTCCACTCGGGCACTGAGTGCGTCATGGGCCTTTCGCCATCAGGCGTCAGTGGTCCAGGTGTTCAAGGCGGCTACCTGGTCGTCGGTGCATACCTTTACAAAACATTATAAAGTTGATGTAATGGCATCGTCTGATGCCTCGTTTGGCCGCAAGGTTTTGCAGGCCGCCATTTGAGGAGACCAGTGGTCTACCTCGAGGGTTTTTTTCCGTTGGAAATTTTTATTTGAGTCTCATTCTTTGTTTATAATGAGCCTTTAAAACTTCTAGTTGGCACCGGTTGGGCCTTCTAGATTGGATTTTGATTTCTGTCAATCCCACCCCTCATTTGTGGCACTGCTTCTGGATGTCCCAATTGATGTGAATCAAGAAGACTACGTCTGTCAATGAGCGACAGAGAAAATCGGATTTTTGTAAGATCTTACCGTAAAATCCTTTTCTCTTAGCTCATTGACAGACGTAGTACCCGCCCCTCTATCATTGAGTTGGGTTGGGTTAAATTCTCTGTTGCTGCTTTATAACAGAACTGATTCCTTGTAGCAGAGAGAGGGAGGATATACCCTCTGGGACTGCCCCTAGGGTGGAGCCAGAACGTTTTTTCTTTCTGCCTAGTCCTACTCCTGCGGAGACAACATAACCCAATTGATGTGAATCAAGAAGACTACGTCTGTCAATGAGCTAAGAGAAAAGGATTTTACGGTAAGATCTTACAAAAATCCGATTATTTATGCACTTTTTCCACTTGAGATGTGCACGAAGTTGTGGACTTAATACATGATTTTTTCATACTATGCACTGAGACCCTTATCTATGCATAAGTTTATAATATTGTAGTATATGTATATATATTGAATTTATGTACCTTGTGGTTCACATTTATTTCAGTCTAATGAAACTCACCTGCATAAGTTTTTTCAGTTGCACTTTTTTATTCAGCTAATTTTATTTTTAATTTCTGTCATAATTTATCACAATTGGTCATTGTTTAGGAACAGCGCACAATTATTTTTAAGATTACAATTTATTCTATTTCCAGAATTTGAGTTTTTGCGGTTTCACATTTAGCCAGCACAGAAATATATTTTTAGTGTACATGGACAGGTAAAACTGGGTCACCCTGCATCTCTGACCATTGCGGTAAAAAACTGTGTCTGGGATTTGAATGCATTTACTTTTCCTGTGTAAAATTTTCAAACTTGGTGCTCAAATGCAACTAGTCATAGTTTACTCTTAGGTGGATGACCAGGTATTACATCATACCACAGATGGCACACTTTACAGCCAGTTCCACGTGAGTATTTTATAAGGTACTTCGTGTATCGTTCCACCATTTTGCCACAAGGACTCTGCTACTGGATGGCCTTCACTCTGTTTACTGCATACTTCTCAGACACACTTGCACTATTTTTGCACCCTACTCTGAGTGCCTCACAGGGGATTATCCTAACCTGTAGCAATGATAGAAACAAAGGGAAAGGGAGACACAACAAAAGTTTAGGCATTTTCTCGGTTAAAGCCTAGCACAACACTCTTGAGTGACAAGGATTTCCTTGGACCAGAGCAGGACCCTATTTTAACACCGGTTTCAGCATCTAATTCTAGCTCTATCTTAGGCATGCAACAAGCAGCCTACCTGACTAAGGCTGGCTTTTCTGCAACTATGTCACTGTGCATTGGGCAGCTAATGACTTTAATACAGCCATTGCCATCCAGGGCTCCTAAGTTCCAGGGTACTTATCCAGCTCCACTGTCTCTACGTGAATAGGATACCGATATGTCAAGCCCCGAGTAGGCAGTCATAGAAGAAAAGCCCCTAACCACTTAACACCGGGCTTTTTCTGGCACTTTTTGTTTACAAATTTAAATCAGTATTTCTCTTACGTCCTCCGTAAGTCGCCGCCTCTTCATATTCGTCACTAATGGGGTTATTGACCTTTGCTCCGCAGGAGTAGCTAGGCAACAGAATATATTAATATCAAAGCTTTTAGCATATCCCACCCTCAGGGGGTGGTCCCCTCAGTCAATACCTCCCTGCTTCCTGCATACCAACTCAGTTTCACTTGCCTAGCTCAGGAGTACGCAGGCTGTTCCTGTGCTGGGGCTCTTAGTCTCAGCCACTTTTCTCTTTTTTGATTTTATTTGAAGTTTTTTCTCTTTCTTTTACTTAGCTGTTTATTTCCAGCATTAGTTAGCCCTTCTGATGAAGATGATCGTGCGGAGCTGGGTCTCAGTCTGGCCACCCTGGATCTCAGGGCCAGGGGCTTCCCAGCCTGCCATCGAGCGTTCAGCTTAGGTTTTGCCCTGGCACATTGAACGACCCATCCCTGTTTGCTGCAGGGATGCTATCGGTGAGGTGGCTACCTCACTGGACGCCATTGCGGTTTCGCACCGCAACTCCACTGCGTCATGCTTGCGACACTCCCTGTCCTCAGTACTGCGGTTTGGTCGCTGGAGCAGGCTCCCCACGCCATCCGGACTGGTAAGTGTATCTCTATGTGGGGACCTGTCTTTTTTGGGTGTCAGTCTGGGACTGTGTGACCCTGCATGTCTGTGTGGCTGCTGTGCTCCCTGTCAGCTCCTGTGTGCACTTGCTGCCTGTGTGTGGGCTGTGAGGGGGGGCTCTCCCGCTCTGCTGGGTGTCAGATGAAGCAGTAAGATTTTAGACATGCGGTGCGGCGATCCGCCATTTTTTCTGGGGCAAAAATGTACTGCACACGTTTTGGCGCCAAACGCCGCCATTTTGAGCGGCGATCGATCCCACATGTCAGCGCCATGTTCTCTTTGCCCAGGGTTTTGTCCTCAGCCAGTGGCCATGTTTGTGTAGCCTTGCAGGGGCTTCATAGGGGCGGTCAGTCTTGCATCACTTCCTTTTCCTCTGGGACAGCGATCGGTGCAGCAGCCTGTGTGAGCTCTCCAGGTTTTATATCTCCTTTTTTCCTGTATTCCTTGCCCAGTTTTTTATCCCTGTGGGGGTCAGTGTGTTCAGTGGGTGCGGTGGGCAGCGCTCGCCGCGATCTAAAAGGGGCAGTATCCTTTATTAATTTTTTTACTGGGGCATGGATTCTCAGAATTGCAAGTTTCCTCCCACCCTGGTGGGGGGCCAAGGGGCTGCTGCTTCCCCCGAGGGGGCTGATCTGGCCACTATTGTGGCTAACTTAGCTGCTCGGGTGCAGATGCTGGTGGCTGATCGATCCGCAAAAAGGCCCAGGGTGTCTATTTCCTCTGATTCAGAGGGCAATGGGGCTGCTATGGCTGGAGTGCCCTTCTCAGGGTCTCACTCATCCCTGGACCTTGTGGGGTCTGACGGGGAGGCTGAGGTGGAAGGGGTTGATAATTATCCCCCTGGCTCTTCTGAAGAGCTTGCACTCATGGATGAGTTGGTTGCTTCTATCAAGCAAACGCTGCATTTGCAGGATGAACCATGTCCTCCTGCTTTGATGTCCTCTTATGGGACGCAGAGGAAACGCAAAACATCGCAGGTTTTTCCTTGCTCTACGGAATTTCAGCGCGCGGTTGATGAGCAGTGGCGCAATTTAAAGAAGCCTTTTGCTGTGCCGAGTAGGTTCAAGCTGCGTTATCCCTTTACACCAGCTACTGATGAGCGTTGGTGTGTGCCGCCTCAGGTGGATCACACGGTGGCGATTTTGAATAAATCAACTGCGATCCCTGCTGAGGATACACCGGTGTTCCGGGACCCGACGGACAGGAGATTGGAATCTCTGGCCCGTCATGCCTATACGGTTGCTGGTTCTATGCTGAAGCCTATTTTTGCTTCGATTATGGCAGCCCAGGCTATTGCGGATTGGACGCAAGTGCTCAGGCGCACTCTGGTGGCTGACTCTGCCCCGCCGACAACTTTGGCTATGGTGGATCAGATTCATCAGGGTGTCATGTATTTGTGTGATGCGGACTTGGATTTAGTCCCTTTGGCTGCGCGTCTTTCTAGTGTGGCGGTCTTGAACCGTCGCCTGATATGGTTGAAATGTTGGTCGGTTGACCAATTTTCTCGCAAGACTCTGGCGAATTTGCCCTACGCGGGATCTCGCCTTTTTGGCGAATCTTTGGATACTCTGATAAAGGGTATTTCTGGGGGTAAGAGCACTCTCTTGCCCCAATCTCACAAGAATAAGTTTGTTCGCGGTAAGAAGAATGCTTCGTTTAGGCCCTCTCAGGGGTCCTTTCGTGCCTTTCGGTCGCACTATAAGGGCAAGCCCTTCAAAGGCCAAGGCTCCCAGAAGAAGCCGTGGGCGGGTAAGCAGAAGTCCGGCCAGTCCGGATCCGCTACCCATAACAATGCGGCCTGAAGGGGCGCCCTCACCTGTTTCTGGGGTGGGGGGACGTTTGCTCGGTTTTCTTCAACCCTGGCTGGACCGCATTCGGGACAAGTGGGTTCAGGAAATCGTTCGATCTGGATACAAGATCGAGTTTCTCTCTCGGCCTGCGGGCAGATTTTTCCCCTCAAACCTTCAGCTGACTCCGGAGCGCTTGCAGGATCTGCACCTGGCGGTGTGGGACCTGCGGGCCCGGGGAGTGGTGGTTCCGGTGCCTCATTGGGACAGATTTCGGGGGTTCTATTCCAATCTGTTCACTGTGCCCAGAAAGGAGGGCAAAGTACGTCCGATTCTGCACTTAAAAGCTCTGAACCGCTTTGTGCGGGTTCGCAAGTTTCGCATGGAATCCCTGCGCTCGGTTGTGGCTGCCCTGGTTCCGGGGGAATTCACGGCCTCCATGGACTTGAAGGATGCGTACCTACACATCCCCATTTTCGAGGGTCACCAGAGGTACCTTCGATTTGCCATTGCAGAGGATCATTATCAATTCGTGGTGTTACCCTTCGGTCTCGCTTCAGCTCCGCGGGTTTTCACCAAGGTGCTTGCGCCGGTTCTGGCTTTACTGAGAGCCCAGGGCATTTCTGTCCTGGGGTATCTGGACGATATTCTGATTCGGTCCGCGACCAGTCAGGGTCTGGTGAACGACCTGTCCATCACGATGCAGTCTCTGCAGGAATTCGGCTGGACGATAAATTTTCCAAAATCGACGTTGTGTCCGTCGGTTCGTCTTCCCTACCTGGGGATGATTCTGGACTCTGTTCAGGCGAAGGTCTTCCTGCCGGAAGACAAGCTTCGGACCCTTCAGTGCGAAGTCAGGTCCCTCAGGGACAATCAGTACTCGTCCCTCCGGACGTGTATGAGGTGTCTGGGATTGATGGTTTCGGCCTTCGAGGCGATTCCCTTCGCCCAGTTTCACACACGGGAGCTTCAGGCGGAGGTCCTGGCCAAATGGGACGGGCGTCCACAATCTCTGTATCTACGGCTGTCGTTAAGCCATCTCACCCGCAGGGGTCTTTTGTGGTGGCTCTGGTCCCCGGCGGTGTCGGGGGGCAAGTCCTTTCGTCCTTTGTCGTGGACGGTGATCACCACGGATGCCAGCCTGTCGGGCTGGGGTGGTGTTCTGGGCGTTTTGTCCGCCCAGGGAACTTGGTCGGAGGAGGAATCCTCCCTTCCGATCAACATTCTGGAATTGCGAGCGATAAATCTGTCTTCTGCGTTGGACGGACAGGCTTCAGGGCTGTCCAGTTCGGGTGCAGACGGACAATGCCACGGCGGTGGCCTACATCAACCACCAAGGGGGCACCAGGAGTGCCCGGGCGGCTCGGGAAGTAGCCGACATTCTGTCTTGGGCCGAGACGTACGTCCCGGCGATCTCTGCAGTTCACATTCCGGGGGTGGAGAACTGGCAGGCGGATTATCTGAGCCGCCAGACCCTGGACCCGGGGGAATGGTCCCTTCACCCGGATGTCTTCCAGATATTGTGCGCGAAGTAGGGGTCCCCAGATGTAGACCTGTTCGCGTCTCGTCTATCCGCGGACGCCTCGGACGCGTTAGTGACGCCCTGGCATCAGTATCGCCTGATGTATGCCTTTCCACCGATTCAGCTGCTGTCCAGGTTCCTTCGCAGGTTGGCCTCGGAACCAAAAACGGTGATTCTGGTGGCACCGGACTGGCGTCGCCGGTCTTGGTACGCAGACCTCGTGAATCTGGCGGTCGACGCTCCGTGGCGTCTGCCACTTCGAGAAGATCTCCTGTCTCAAGGACCGATATTCCATCCTGCTTTACAGTCGCTGGCTTTAACGGCCTGGCTGTTGAAAGCCAGGTCCTGAAGGATAGGGGTCTTTCCCCTGAGGTCATTCCCACTTTGATCAAGGCTAGGAAGGCCTCTTCGGGGAAGATTTACTACCGTACTTGGAAGGCTTACTTTGCCTGGTGTGAGTCCAGGGGGTATTCCCCTCGCTCATACTCGGTGTTGAGAGTGTTGGCTTTCCTTCAAACGGGAGTGGACCAGCGTTTGGCGTTGGCCACGATTAAGGGTCAGATTTCTGCGCTGGCCGTTCTCTTTCAACGTCCTGTGGCGTCTTAACTCTTTGGTTAGCACCTTTGATCAAGGGGTGCGACATTTGGTCCCTCCTAGGAGGGAGCCTTTGCCTCCATGGGATTTGAACCTTGTTCTGTCCGTGTTGCAACATGCTCCTTTTGAAAATATCAGGGAGATCTCGTTGTCTTTGTTGTCCAAGAAGGTTGCCTTCTTAGTGGCGATCACTTCGGCTCGCAGGGTGTCAGAGCTGGCGGCCTTGTCCTGCAAGTCTCCATATTTGGTGATTCACTTGGATAAGGTGGTCTTGCGACCTAACCCATCTTTTCTTCCGAAAAGGATCTCTGAATTTCACCTCAATGAGGACATTGTCTTGCCTTCGCTTTGCGCAAAGCCTAAGCATCCGAAGGAGGTGGCCTTGCATTCCTTGGATGTTGTTAGGGCGATCAGGGTTTACCTGTCATCGACTAAATCCTTTCGCAAGTCGGATTCTCTCTTTGTCCTTCCTGAGGGACCTCGGAAGGGCATGGCGGCGTCGGCTTCTACCATCGCCAAATGGATCAGACAGACCATTGAGCAGGCCTATGCTTTGAGGGGGTAGGTTCCTCCCGTGCCTGTGAAGGCGCACTCTACCAGATCTTTGAGTACGTCTTGGGCCTGTCATCATCGGGCTTCTGTGGCCCAGGTGTGTAAGGCGGCGACTTGGTCGTCCGTTCACACCTTCTCAAAATTTTACAAGGTGGATGTTCAGGCATCGGCAGATGCTTCTTTTGGCCATAAAGTTCTTAGTGCGGCAGTGCCTTAGGGTCCCTTGTTTGGGTCCTTGGCTGTTGGGGTGTTTTTACCCCTGGGTTACTTGTTTTTTCCTGGATTGTTGCTCCTGTTGAGCATGTTTTCCTGTTCCCCAATTGGTACTCTTACTTTAGTAAGGTTCCTTTCTCTGATGTGGGTATTGCGTTGCTTTAGGCGCGGCTGCTGTTTTCCCACTCCTCATGTCTACACTGCTTTGGGACGTCCCCATTAGTGACGAATATGAAGAGGCGGCGACTGGCGGAGGACGTAAGAGAAAACGGAATTTTTGTAAAATCTTACCTGTAAAATTCCTTTCTCGGAGTCCTCCGACAGTCGCCGCCCCCGCCCCTCTTTTGGGGTTTGTTCATGTACTCTACTGCTATTCTACTGAAACTGAGTTGGTATGCAGGAAGCAGGGAGGTATTGACTGAGGGGACCACCCCTTGGGGGTGAATATGCTAAAAGGTTTGATATTAATATATTCTGTTGCCTAGCTACTCCTGCGGAGCAAAGGTCAATAACCCCATTAGTGACGAATATGAAGAGGCGGCGACTGTCGGAGGACTCGGAGAAAGGAATTTTACAGGTAAGATTTTACAAAAATTCAGTTTTTTGGCTAGAAAATTACTTATAATTCCCCCCCCCCCCCCCCGCAATGATTGCACTTTTTAAAAACGCAATTTTTTTCTCTTTTGGGGGGGGGGGGGGGACACTTTAATGAATTAAAGAACAAAACACAATATTTACCCCAATTTTTATGTAAAATGTGAAAGATGATGTTACTCAACATTTAGACAAGCCTGTGAAATACTGGCAGAATATAGTCTGGTCAGATGAAACCAAAATTGAACTCTTTGGATGCCATAATACCATAGTTTTAGGGCACATATTTTATGTGCTAGTAATAATAACACTTCTATGACATTAATGCGGTTCTTCACTGCATCTGAGCACCACAAACCAAAAACACGATTTAATTCATTTTTAATATTTAAAGAAAACTCCCCTATCCATCTATGTCTCCATGCTTTATTTTGTTAAGAAATCACTTTGAAAAACACCCCTGGCATTTCTGGCTGTGGCCTTCTTGAGTAAGGGCAAATGATTCATGTAGCATTTACTTCCTGCCCTTTGCTCAAGTATGCATGCAGAAGAGTGTGCTGAGCTGTGGAAACCCCATCCTCCCCTCCTGAAGACTCCTGGGATGTATGACATAATTTGCCTAGGCATGAAACCAGAAGGTAACTGAAGAAATGGAAAAAAAAAAAGTTTAAAACCAGTAAATATTATATACTTTCCGATCTATTTGCTAATGCAGCATGAGGATTAAAAATATTCAATGTTTGTTCCAGTTTAATGTCAAACTTAGCCATGTCTTTCAAAAACTGCAGTCCTTAAACATAAATAAAAGTAAGTAAAAGGCTGTGTTTCCCCTGCTTTGTCAGCAATCAAAGCACACCTCAGAAGGACCGGCTGCATCTGAAGTAAAGCCAAGCAGAGTGAGTCAAATGCAGCCTATTATCTGTCTACACTGTTGTTGCGAAAGATAGGAAGCAAGAAGGCATAAAGCATTACAGTGGGGATCAAAAGTTTGGGCACCCCAGGTAAAAATTTGTATTAATGTGCATAAAGAAGCCAAGGAAAGATGGAAAAATCTCCAAAAGGTATCAAATTACAGATTAGACATTCTTATAATATGTCAACAAAAGTTTGATTTTATTTCCATCATTTACACTTTCAAAATAACAGAAAACAAAAAAATGGCGTCTGCAAAAGTTTGGGCACCCTGCAGAGTTAATATCATGTACTGCCCCCTTTGGCAAGTATCACAGCTTGTAAACGCTTTTTGTAGCCAGCCAAGAGTCTTTCTGTCTGTCACGCACTGCAGGTCTATCCATAGATTTTCAATTATGTGGAGGTCAGGAGATTGTGAAGGCCATGGCAAAACCTTTAGGTTACGCCTCTTGATGTAATTCCCCGTGGATTTCAAGGTGTGTTTAGGATCATTATCCATTTGTAGAAGCCATCCTCTCTTTAACTTCAGCTTTTTCACAGATGGCATCAAGTTACCATCCAAAATTTGCTGAAATTTTATTGAATCCATTTTTCCTTCTACTCGTTAGATGTTCCCTGTGCCACTGGCTGCAATACAACCCCAAAGCATGATTGATCCACCCCCATGCTTAACAGTAGGACAGAGGTTCTTTTCATTAAATTCTGTGCCCCTTCTTCTCCAAACGTACCTTTGCTCATTCCAGCCAAAAAGTTCAATTTTAACCTCATCGGTCCACAGAACTTGTTTCCAAAATGCATCAGGCTTGTCTATATGTTCATTTGCACAGTTCAAGCGCTGATTTTTGTGGTGAGGACGTAGAAGAGGTTTTCTTGTGATGACTTTTCCATGAAGACCATATTTGTACAAGTATCTCTTTATAGTGGAATAGTGTACCACAACTCCAGTGTCTGCCAGATCTTTCTGGAGGGATCGTGCAGTCAAACGTGGGTTTTGAATTGTTTTTCTCACAATCCTGCGAGCTGTTCTGTCTGATATTTTTCTTGGTCTTCCAGATCTTGCTTTAACTTCCACTATTCCTGATGACTGCCATTTCCTAATTACATTCCGAACAGAGGATATTAACATCTGAAAACGCTTTGCTATCTTCTTATAGCCTTCTCCAGCTTTGTGAGCGTCAATTATTTTCAGTTTCAGTTTTCTAGACAACTGCTTAGAAGATCCCATGGTGCTGATTGTTGGGGCAAGGTCAGATGAGTCTGGGCATTTAAAACCTTTGAGATTGACAACACCTGGTCTTCCCAGACGATGATTGAGAACAATCCAGGACACTGGCAGGTCTCAGCCTTGCAAAGGGGGCAGTGCATGCTATAAATTCTGCAGGGTGCCCAAACTTTTGCAGACGCCATTTTTTTGTTTTCTGTAATTTTGAAAGTGTCAATGATGGAAATAAATTTGAACTTTTGTTTACATATTATAAGAATGTCTAATCTGTAATTTGATGCCTTTTGGAGATTTTTCCATCTTTCCTTGACTTCTTTAGGCACATTAATACAAATTTTTACCTGGGGTGCCCAAACTTTCGATCCACACTGTATATACTAAACTGAATAGGTAATAAATATATCCAATTCATTTTTTTTGGGGGGAGGGGGGGGGGCAGAAGTTTTTCACATACCAACCGGGTAAGAAGAGTGTGCTGAGGGCTGAAACCAGACAGCTAAGGATAAGAAGAAAATTTGAATGAGCTAACGAAAGGGAGATTGTTAAGAAAGAAAGACAAATGAGAAGAAAGGAAAATAGTTTTTTACATGTGTAGAAGTGATTGTTCCAGTGTATTCAGGCAGGCTACAATTTTCCACACAAAGTGGTATTAAAGTGTTACTAAACCCACAACAGTAAAACCAGTGTGTATATGCAGTAAAGCATGCTTGTTTTACTCTGTGGAACCTCTGGGGGCACTCTGCACATGCGGAGTTTCTTTTTTTTTTTTTTGGGGAGGGTGCATGTGATCAGCACAAGGCCAATCAGCACTGTCAAGACAAAAGAGGGTCAGGGGTCCTGCAGCCTCATAGGACAGTCGGAGAAGAATGAAAACTCCTCCTACAAGCTTTAACCAGACACTGATAGAAGTCATAAGACTACTGCTATATACTGTTGATGATAAAAGGTGTTTAGCAGTTTATAATTCCTAAAATAATTACATTTCCATGTTCTGTGGGACTAGTGAATGCACGGCCCTAGGTTTAGTAAAGCTTTAAACCCAAAAGCAAACCTTTATTATATTGCAGCTTAGCAATTCTTAGGTGTGGTAGCTGCTTTGGTTTTCTTTTTTTATGCTTTATTTCCTTATTTTCACCTGGGAATCTAGCCAGTGGATCTGTTGTTTTTCAAACAAACATGCTCTCTTTTAGTTATATCAGTTAAAGAGGTGAGACAAACCATTTACCACTGACAAGGGTGCTTATGATCATCAGATGTTATTTGTGTGTGTAAAATGTTGCTGCAACTGCTTTTAAAATGTTAGTTTGGCTTCAATTTGTCAGTGTGTCAAAATTTGCTAATCCATCTAACACTCCCCTCTTGCCAAGATTGAGTATGCTGCTGTGCAAAGGTGCCCCCTCTGCTCCTTCATCCAGAGTAGGGGCACTCTAATACAGGAGGTGTGATCAGATCACCAGGTGGAAAAAGTCTAAAAAAGAAAACTAATGCAGCCACCACATCTAATAGTATACTGCAATATATTATATTTTGGGTTTAATGCTTCTTTAATGTTAACCAAAAATAGTTTGTGTTTATGGCAACAAAGTCCTAAACTGTGTTTCTTTCTTCCATAGCTTGGATCATCATCTTCAGTACCCTTTACCTCTATATTCTCCCAGCTATTTATGACTGTTGTTGTCCCGCTGATCATTGGTCAGGTAGGTGTTTCAATATCCAAGCATCCAGAAACTCTATTAACTTCAGGTGAACTTGATATGCTTAAATAATCTTTTGACCTTTTTGTTTCATATAGTTTCTGTTATTTAAAGCGGTGTTCCAGCCTCCCCCTCCAAAAATTAAAAGTCAGCAGCTACACATACTGTAGCTGCTGAATTTTAATATTAGGACACTTACTTGTCTGAAGTCCAGTGATGTCGGCACCGCAGCCGATGTTTCTATCGGCTGCCGGTAAGGGAACCCGGTAGTGAAGCCTTGCGGCTTCACGGGCGGGTCCCTACTGCGCATGCACGAAGCGTGCTGCACACCTGGATTGGCTCGGCGGCGTGCCAAACTTCCGAGGGATGGCACCGTCTGCTGGAAGTGGGGAAGGGTACCTGTCAAAAACAGGTACCCGTTCCCCCCCGCCCCCCTGAAAGGTGCCAAATGTGGCACCAGAGGTGGGGGAAGCAAATGAGCAGAAGTTCCACTTTTGGGTGGAACTCCGCTTTAA
Organism: Pelophylax lessonae; assembly: GCF_965119305.1. Classification (NCBI taxonomy): domain Eukaryota; kingdom Metazoa; phylum Chordata; class Amphibia; order Anura; family Ranidae; genus Pelophylax; species Pelophylax lessonae. The sequence continues at coordinate 662,468,928 of NC_138768.1, read as the reverse complement.
GTACTATGTTCTTGTTCAATCATTTTTATTGTAAATATTTCAAAGGTAGACAATAATACAAATGCATCTACTCCGCCCACGCAGGGTCTACGACTGGTAACAGAGATGAACATAACAGCACAGGCGAAGAAGGGCAGGTCTCCTTCTCAAACAGGCACATCGAACTTAAAAAGACATATATGTAGTTTGGGGAAAACCCCATAATTGCCAAAGAAGCCAGGACATGTGTGACACTGACCACTCAGTAGGTACTCCTGGACACCAATAGGCAGCTAAAGAGGGCTTTAAAACCCATCAAAGGAGAGAGAGGAGAGAAAGGTAAAAGTGAGGAGAGGAGGGGTGTATGGACCCGGGGTCACCGGAAACATCAATTAGAGTCGACCCATGCTTGCCAGGGGAAGATCAGGGAAGGCATATGTCAACAATGGTTCCCAGATCTTAAGCAACTTTGCATGCGTGTGGTATACTAGATATTTGTTCATTAAGCATCATGGCCATAAGGCTGTCCCTCACATTTAAGTACTATATTCAAAAAGAAGCTCACCTTAAACCAATGAGTTATAGTGTTGGTAAAAGCTATTGAATATACCACCAAAGAGGTATCATTGTTTTTCTGGGATCGCAATGACACTGATCACAGTGGCTGACAATCACATTTCCTTTGAAGTCAGGACAATATCTTTGTCATTAACACTTTGTGCTAGCTGTCCTTGCCTTTTTAAAGAATATCCGAAACTTCAATGGGAGATCCAACACCCAGGCAGCAGAAGCGGAGTCTGGAGAAGATAAACTGGACTTCAATGCAGAAGGGCAGCAGAAGTCATTCTATGTTGGCAGTGCTGGTTTCCCCATTACTTCCACCCAAACCTCATGGATTTGTTTAAATTGTTCTTCATCCCTTAATTTAAATATTTTATATGCCTGTTATTTTTGAAAATACAACACACTTTTAACCTCAAGGCTGTTCTTTATGATGATATGTATAAACAATATATAGCAATACCTTTCTTAATAGTAACGTAGCAAAGATAAAAAAGAGAAAAACGAGGAATGAATATGTAAACGATACCAGTCTTAATGGAGAAGTTTTTAGTAATAGTAGAGCCACATAATCTTTGTGCTAGAATGCTTAACTAATCCTTGCTTACCATTGTTGAGCCAATAAAGACAGAGCAGCTCTGCCTCTGGTCAATAGGCAAACAAGAGCAAATTCTTAGCTAAAATTGTGGGTGACAGATCAGATTCTGAACACATCCAAGTTATTCTCTGGAGGTGTCTAATGAACGGCCTCTTGCTCAAAGCTCTGCAGATGTCACCAGCAATGTTAGTCCAACATCATGTATTTTTAATTAGCTTTCAGATCATCAATATTAAATAGTAATCCAGGCGACATATTTGTGAGCACATCCAGAATAACAGAGTTGAGTCGCATCTCAACATTAATATGTATGTTATATTAACGATATGTTGTGATTATAAGGAATTATTTTCATCATATGATAGGCAAAGGCACACTTACTTTTATTATCTCTGCTTTTTGATGATCTTGTACATTCCCATGCTCTTTGCAGCCATGCTGCAATAGTTTTTACATTTGTTCTGCTTAACTTTGCAACATAGATCTGTTGTTGCCAGATGTAGTTTTTGTTGCGTTTTCTAGGCAGCATAGCTGAAAATGTTTACGTGGCTATTGATTAAAAAAAAAAAAAAAAGACAAGACCTACTACATGATTTTAATTCCTTCCCCTTTATTATTGTAAGCCAGTTTGGCAAATTATCAAAATTTGAACTATAAACCAACTGCTTGTTGGTGCATAGGTGTTGTTAAGTGCCATGAACACAAATGTCGAAAGATGGGGATTTGTATGCGCTTCTCATGCTGCTCACTTCCCACATGCCTGAGGTAAAATGATCAAAACACGACAAAGGGTTTAAACCTCTTTATGATGAGTTTCTTAAAAAAAAAATGCATGGTGCATATGGCATCATGCTTTTTTTTTTGTCACTACAGTACAAATTGTTTTCAGTGGCTTTCCAGAAGAGAGGGAATCCCGCATTGGAATTTTGACAGCAAACTATTATGTCTACTGTGTGGTCTTCTGTCCCTGCCCTCGTAGTGTTGACTATTAAATATTGTGTTGGCATTTATTGACTATAAGTGAACTTCAAATGCTAATTTTTGAAAGCCCCTAAAGGGCATAGCCAGTTGAAGGAAATATGTTGTCTGCCATCTAAATGAAGGAAGACCTGTGGGTGGGGTGTATCTGGATTTTGCAAAGACATTTGATACAGTTCCCCACAAACGTTTACTGTACTAACTAAGGTACGTAGGTATGGAACATAGAGTGAGTACCTGGATTAAAAGCTGGCTTCAAGGGCAATTCAAAAGGGTGGTGATAAATGGGGAGTACTCCGCATGGTCTGGTGTGGAAAATGGGGTCCCCCAAGGATCTGTCCTGGGACCAATCCTGTTTAATTTATTCATAAACGACCAAGAGGGATAAACCGCTCAATCTCTGTGTTTTCGGATGATACTAAATTCATCAGGGCGATAACGTCTATGCGGGATGTGGAAACCTTAAGAGAAGACCTGAACAAAATAATGGGGTGGCCATCTGCATGGCAAATGAGGTTTAATGTTGAAAAATGTAAGGTAATGCATTTGGGTGCCAGGAATACAAGTTAATCACTAGGGGGAGAGCCTTTGGGGGAATCTAAGATGGAAAAGGACCTGGGGGGTCCTAGTAGATTACAAGCTCAGCAATGGCATGCAATGCCAAGCTGCTGCAAGCAAAGCCAACAGAATAATGGCTTGTATTAAAAAGGGGATTCACTCCAGAGATAAAACGATAATTCTCCCACTCTACAAGACTCCAGTCCGGCCGCATATTGAGTATGCTGTCCAGTTCTAGGCACCAGTCCTCAGGAAGGATGTGCTGGAACTGGAGAGAGTCCAGAGAAGGGCAACAACGCTAATAAAGGGACTGGAGAATCTCCGCTATGGGGAAAGGCTACAAGCATTTAACTTATTCTCTCTGGAGAAGAGATGCTTGAGAGGGGATATATCAATGTACAAATACCGTGCTGGCGATCCTAGCATAGGGAACAAACTATTCAGCAAAAGGGATTATAAAAGGACTTGCGGCCATTTGCTAACATTAGAAGAAAAACGGTTTAACCTTAAATTGCATAAAGGGTCCTATACCGTCAGAGCGATGAGGATGTGGAATTCTCTTCCACAATCAGTGGTGTCAGGGGGGAGCATTGATTCATTTAAAAAAAAACTATTAGATGGGCACCTTAACAACCACAACATATAGGAGTATACAATGTACTATTGACATAAACTCTTAAACACACATGCATCATAGGTTGAACTGAATGGACTGGTGTATTTTTTCAACTTCCCTAACTATGTAACTATGCTTTTAGATGCAGTAAAATTAAGGGCATCCCTTTTACAGAGCCTTTTTAGAATAGACTTTAGTGGACTTTAGACTTTAGTGGACCTTTTTAGACTTTAGTGGACTAAAGTCTGTTTTGCAACAGCCGATTATATGTTCCTATTGGTACCAGGCAATATCTGATAAGCAACTGCTAATAGATTGAGTATACTAGGGTGTATTGCTCTCTTGGTCTTTGCTATACAGTGCCTTGAAAAATGATTCATACCCCTTGAAATTTTCCTTATTTTGTCATGTTACAACCAAAAACGTAAATGTATTTTATTGGGATTGTATGTGATAGACCAACACAAATTGGCACATAGGTGTGAAGTGGAAGGAAAATGATCAATGGTTTTCAAAATTTTTTACAAACATATGAAAAGTGTGGCGTGCAGAGTTCCCCAGAATCAATATTTTGTAGAACAACCTTTCGCTGCAATTACAGATGCAAGTCTTTTTGGTTATGGTCTCTACCAGCTTTGCACATCTGGAGAGTAACATTTTTTCCCAATCTTCTTTGCAAAATAGCTCAAGCTCTGTCAGATTGGATGGAGAACTTCTGTGAAGTGTTAACAGCAATTTTCAAGTCTTGTCACAGATTCTCAGTTTAATTTACGTCTGAACTTCGACTGGGCCATTCGAACACATGAAAAGGCTTTGATCTAAACTATTCCATTATAGCTCTGGCTGTATGTTTAGGGTAGTTGTCCTGCTGGAAGGTGAACCTCCACCCCGGTCTCTAGTCTTTTGTAGATTCTTAACAGGTTTTCTTCCAAGATTGCCCTGTGTTTGGCTCCATCTTCCCATCAACTCTGACCGGCTTCCCTATCACTGCTGAAGAAAAGCATCCCACAACATGATGCTGCCACCACCATGTTTCACAGTGGGGATGGTGTGTTCAGGATGATGTGCAATGTAAGTTTTCCAACACACATAGCTTTTTACTTTTATGCTAAAAATTTCAATTTGGTTCCATCTGACCAGAGCATTTTCTTCTATAAAGGCCTGTACACACGTACCGATCGTCAGCGAACGATCGGCCGTCTTTTGTCCCTGGGCTGTCGGTGTCTGTTGAAAAGTGCAAAGACAGCACAAGAATTTTGTCCACCGACTACAGCCGACTGCAGAAGTGATGTCATGTAATGGTTAACTTTCCCTGTGTTTTTTCTTTTCTGAGCATGCCCAGTCTTGCAAATCTGCGGTCTGTCGTCCGAATTCTGTACTGACTGGCGAACAATCGGCCGCTCTGGTGTCGGCATACAAAAATTTTAATGCTTGCAAGACAGACTCTTGTCGGCAGAATGTGCGCTGACGGCTGTCGGAGGCACCATACTAACAAGCGTACAATCGGCAGATCTTTCGTCCGCCGACGTTTGTATGCCGACGATCGGTACGTGTGTACGGGCCTTAAGTTTGCTGTGTCCCCCACATGGCTTCTCGCAAACGGGACTTCTTATGGCTTTCTTCTTGCCACTCTTCCATAAAGGCCAGATTTATGGAGTGCACAAGTTGTCCTGTGGACAAATTCTCCCACATGAGCTTTGGATTTCTGCAGCTCCTCCAGAGTTACCATGAGCCTCTTGGCTGCTTCTCTGAATAATGCTCTTCTTGCCCAGCCTGTCAGTTAAGGTGGACTGCTATGTCTTGGTAGGTTTTCAGTTGTGCCATACTTTTTTGATTTTTGGATGATGGATTGAGCAGTGCTCTTTGAGTTGTTCAAAGCTTGGGTTCTTTTTTTATTAACCTAATCCTGCTACATAACTTTATCCATGACCTGTCTGGTGTGTTCCTTTTCCTTCATGATGCTATTTGTTCACTAAAGCTCTCTAACAAACCTCTGAGGGCTTCATAGAACAGCTGTTTTCTTACTGAGATTTAATTTACACAGGGGTGGACTCTAAAGTAATACCTTGGTTTGCGAGCATAATTCTTTCCAGCAGCATGCTTGTAATCCAAAGCACTCGTATATCAAAGCAAGTTTTCCCATAAGAAATAATGGAAACTCAGATGACTCGTTCCACAACCATTTATTGGTATAAATAAAGATATTCCAGGTTACTCGCAAACCAAGGTATTACTGCATTTACTAATTACGTGACTTCTGAAGGCAATGGCTTCCCCAAGATTTTAGTTAGGGGTCAGAGTAAAGGGAGCTGAAATAAATTAGGGGGTCAACCCCCCATATTCACATTTTTCAAAAAATTGATATCAGTCAGAAACTTACTTTGTTCAGACCTCCTTCCCCTGTCCCCTTGCGGCACTCACTACAGTCTCTGCCAATCTCTGTCAGCGGCTGGCAGCAGAGAGAGGACATCATCTTTCACTGCCCTCCTCGCATCACTGCTGTTCCACCCCTACAGTAGGGTCACGAAGGCTGCCCTCCCGCATGTGGAAGTTTACCGGTTTAGACGCCGCTGGGGTGAGGCTGACAGAATTAGTATAAGTAGTGATAAGCTGCATATGGGTGGCAGGTTACAGTGACAAGTGACATACTGCATCTGGGTGGCAGGTGACAGTGGCAAGTGACCTGCTGCATCTGGTCATGTACAGAATGTCGGCAACCGTTATCGGCTATTGGCCTGAAAGGCTGCTAAAAATCTGTATTGGCCCTGAAAAAACAATATTTGTCATCCCCTAAGTCCCCGTTCACACTAAGGCGACCTGTGAGGCGACCTGGTCGCCTCACAGGTCGCCGTAGGTCGCCTTCCATAGGGAAGCTGCGGACCCGTTCTAATAGGAGCGACACAAGTCGCTCCGACTTAGAAAAAGGGTCCGGAGCTTCTTTGGGGCGACCAGGAGGCGACCGCCATAGACTTCAATGTTATGAAGTCCGTGCCGGCCGCTCCGAGGTCGCGGCGCGCTGCTCGCACCGCGAACTCGGAGGTCGCCCTGGAAGTAGCGTCGCCTGTATGTGAACGGGGCCTAATACAAATGCACACCACAAATTTCAGATATTTATTTGTAAAACATTTTGAAAACCATTTATCATTTTCCTTCCACTTCACAATTATAAGCCACTTTGTGTTCGACTATCACATAAAATCCCAATGAAATACATTCATGTTTTTGGTTGTAACATGGCAAAATGTGGGAAATTTCAAGGGGTATGAATATGTTTTCAAAGCACTGCTTGTTAAGCAGAACTATAGGCAACATTTTTTCTTTGTTATAACTCGTCAGATATTTTTTCACCATATGTCCCATAGCCAAGCAGGAAGTGAGAGGAAATCCCTGCAAAATAAGGGAATCCCTTGGGGACCACCAGGTCACCAGAACTAGTGTATCCATTGGAACATTTCCCCTCTATTACTTTTCTGGCAATAACACAAAATTTGGGCTTTCTTTACTTTCACTTTCAATGATAACTGTAAATAGGACAAACATAGAGGGGGAATCTCCTTAACCACTTAACGACTGCAGCACAGTGGCAGCCCTGGGTCTCCTAGCTGTCTCGGCTGTGCGCGCGTGCCGCCGGAGGCTCGCTCCGACTGTGTTTAGACACCGTCTCTCTTCCCCGATCGTCGGGGAAAGTGTGAGAAGATCCGCCCGCTTGTGTAAACAAAGCAGGCGGATCTTCTCTGTGACAGACAGTGAGAGATCACAGGATTCAGCATAGCTGAACCTGCGATCTCTGTCTTTGTCACAGAACCCCCTCCCCCCACACACGTCAGTAAGCATGAGGCATACATTTAACCCCTTGATCACCAACAGTGTTAACCCCTTCCCTGCCAGTGTCATTATTACAGTAACAGTGCATATTGTTAGCACTGATTACTGTAGTAATGTCACTGGTCCCCCCAAAAGTGTCAAAAATTTCAGTTAGGGGTCCGATCTGTCCGCCGCAATGTCGCAATCCCCCAAAAAAATTGCAGATCGCCGCCACTACTAGTAAGAAAAAAAACAATAAAAAGGACAAATCTTTCCCGTAGTTAGTAAACGCGATAACTTTTCCGCAGACCAATCAAAATATGCTTATTGTGATATTTTTTTTACCAAAAATATGTAGCAGAAAACAAATTGGCCTAAAATGTTAAAAAATTTTGATTTTTTTAAATTTTTTGGGGGAATGTTGTATATCAGAATGTGAAAAATATTGTTTTTTTTTTTTTTTTTTTCTTCAAAATTGTCGCTCTTTTTTCAAAAAATTATATAAATTACAGGTGGTCAAATACTACCAAAGGAAAGCTCTATTTATGGGGAAAAAAAAGGACGCAAATTTCATTTGGATACAGCGTCGCATGACCGCGCAATTGACAAAAAACGTAACGCAGTGCCGAATCGCAAAATATGGCCTGGTCAGGAAGGGGGTTAAATCTTCCGGTCTTAAAGTGGATAAAAATACGCTCATTGATAATTTTTTTGTCAAAGACCTGTAGCTAAATACATTTTGGCCTAAATATATGACAAAAAATTGAATATATTGGATATTTTTTAACGGTCAAAGTAGAAAATGTCAATTTTTCGCAGACTTTTTGCTCTTTTTTTTATTAATATCACAAAAAATAAAAAGCACAGAGGTGATCAAATACCACCAAAAGAAAGCTCTATTTGTGGGGGAAAAAAGGACGTAAATTTCGTTTGGGTACAGCATTGCATGACCGGGCAATTGTCAGTTAAAGTTGTGCAGTGCCAAGTTGAAAAAAGTGGCCTTGTCATTGAGCAGCCAAATCCTCTGGGGCTAAAGTGGTTAACAGGGGCACAGACAGCAATAAAAACCTGACAGGGGTTCTAATCCCTCTTTATCCAAAATAATTGCCTTTAGTTATACTTCAATGGACTGTTGACTGAGGGATGGTGAATCAGAGCAACCATTAGTATATTACTGACATCTGCAGGGACAGATCCTTGGGAGGGTCTGCTGAGGTATGCTCTCTACGGTGTGAGTCTGTGTGTGGCCAGCCGTGATTGGTGCTGTGCCAGTCACATGACAAAAAAAATATAAAAATATAAAAAATTTTAAGAGCAGTTTTAGTTTAGATTATGAATCTCAAATAACGTATTTTAAATGTGTTATTTTTTGTGCATTAATATGGTGTAGGCAGAGTCAAAGATGATTGACACTAGCTTTTATTTTGGTGAAATGGCATCTAAATCCAAGGCTTTTTTAACTTTTTACTTAACGGATTTTAGCAATTACATTAGATATATTTAATGCTTATTTTGTACCCTGTGCATACCTGGTATTCATCCATCTTGTACATTGACAACCAGATGTGTACAGGATACCTAAAGCCGTGATACCATTGTAAGTCACTGTACAGGATGGGTGACTGTCAGGTGTGTACAAGTTACCTGGTGTACAGTGACACAGTTGTCAGTCACTGTACAGGATGGGTGACTGTCAGGTGTGTACAAGTTACCTGGTGTACAGTGACACAGTTGTCAGTCACTGTACAGGATGGGTGACTGTCAGGTGTGTACAAGTTACCTGGTGTACAGTGACACAGTTGTCAGTCACTGTACAGGATGGGGGACTATCAGGTGTGTACAGGAGTACCTGATGCACAGCGATACCGCTGTCAGTCATTGTACAGGATGGGTGACTATCAGGTGTGTACAAGTTACTTGGTTCACAGTGATACCGCTGTCAGTCACTGTCCAGGATGGGTAAGTATCAGGTGTGTACAGGTTACCTGATGCACAGTGATACCAATGTCAGTCACTGTAGGGGATTGGTGACTATCAGGTGTGTACAGGTTACCTGATGCACAGTAATACCCCTGTCAGTCACTGTACAGGATGGGTGACTATCAGGTGTGTACAAGTTACCTGATTCACAGCGATACCGTTGTCAGTCACTGTTCGGGCTTGGTGACTATCCGGTGTGTACAGGTTACCTGATGCACAGTGATACCGCTGTCAGTCACTGTTCGGACTTGGTGACTATCCGGTGTGAACAGGTTACCTGATGCACAGCGATACCACTGTCAGTCACTCTACCGGATGGGTGAGTATCAGGTGTGTACAGGTTACCTGATGAACAGTGACACCGCTGTCAGTCACTGTACAGGATGGGTGACACTCCAGTGTGAACGGGTTACCTGATGCACAGTGATACCGCTGTCAGTCACTGTACAAGATGGGTGACTATCAGCTGTGTACAAGTTACCTGATGCACAGTGATACTGCTGTCAGTCACTGTTCGGCTTGGTGACTATCCGGTGTGAACAGTCTACCTGATTGATGCACGGTGATACCGCTGTCAGTCACTGTACGAGATGGGTGAGTATCAGGTGTATACGGGTTCCCTAATGCACAGCGATACCGCTGTCAGTCACTGTACAGGATGGGTGAGTATCAGGTGTGTACAGGTTCCCTAATGCACAGCAATTCTGCTGTCAGTCACTGTACGGGATTGGTGACTATCGGGTGTGAACAGGTTACCTGATGCACAGTGATACCGCTGTCAGTCACTGTACAGGATGGGTGACTATCAGGTGTATACGGGTTCCCTAATGCACAGCGATACCGCTGTCAGTCACTGTACAGGATGGGTGACTATCAGGTGTATACAGGTTACCTGATGCACAGTGGTACCGCTGTCAGTCACTGTAAAGGATGGGTGACTATCAGGTGTGTACAGGTTACCTGATGCACAGCGATACCGCTGTCAGTCTCATTACAGGATGGGTGACTAACAGGGATGTCCAAGTTACCTGATGGACGGTGATACCACTGTCTGTCACTGTACAGGATTGGTGAGTATCTGGTGTGAACAGTTTGCCTGATGCACAGTGATACCGCTGTCATTCACTGTACAAGATTGGTGACTATCAGGTGTACAAGTTACCTGACGCACAGTGATACCGCTGTCAGTCACTGTACGGGCTTGGTGACTATCAGGTGTGAACAGGTTACCTGATGCACAGTGATACCACTGTCAGTCACTGTACAGTATGGGTGACTATCCGGTGTGTACAGGTTACCTGATGCACAGTGATACCGCTGTCAGTCATTGTACAGGATGGGTGACTGTCAGGTGTGTACAAGTTACCTGATGCACAGAGATACCACTGTCAGTCATTGTACAGGATTGGTGACTATCAGGTGTGAACAGGTTACCTGATGCACAGTGATACCACTGTCAGTCACTGTACAGTATGGGTGACTATCCGGTGTGAACAGGTTACCTAATGCACAGTGATACCGCTGTCAGTCACTGTACAGGATGGGTGACTATCAGGTGTGTACAAGTTACCTGATGCACAGTGATACCGCTGTCAGTCACTGTACGGGATGGGTGACTATCAGGTGTGTACAGGTTACCTGATGCACAATATCATCGCTGTCAGTCACTGTACAGGATGGGTGACTATCAGGTGTGTACAAGTTACCTAATGCACAGCGATACCGCTGTCAGTCACTGTACAGGATGGGTGACTATCAGGTGTGTACAGGTTACCTGATGCACAGCAATACCGCTGTCAGTCACTGTACAGGATGAGTGACTATCAGGTGTGTACAGGTTACCTGACGCACAGTGATACCGCTGTCAGTCACTGTACAGGATGGGTGAGTATCAGGTGTATACGGGTTCCCTAATGCACAGCGATACCGCTGTCAATCACTGTACAGGATGGGTGACTATCAGGTGTATACAGGTTACCTGATGCACAGTGATACCGCTGTCAGTCACTGTACAGGATGGGTGAGTATCAGGTGTGTACAAGTTACCTGATGCACAGCGATACCGCTGTCAGTCACTGTACAGGATGGCTGACTATCAGGTGTGTACAGGTTACCTGACGCACAGCGATACCGCTGTCACTCACTGTACAGGATGGGTGACTATCAGGTGTGTACAGGTTACCTGACGCACAGTGATACCGCTGTCAGTCACTGTACAGGATGGGTGACTATCAGGTGTATACAGGTTACCTGATGCACAGTGATACCGCTGTCAGTCACTGTACAGGATGAGTGAGTATCAGGTGTGTACAAGTTACCTGATGCACAGCGATACCGCTGTCAGTCACTGTACAGGATGGCTGACTATCAGGTGTGTACAGGTTACCTGACGCACAGCGATACCGCTGTCACTCACTGTACAGGATGGGTGACTATCAGGTGTGTACAGGTTACCTGACGCACAGTGATACCGCTGTCAGTCACTGTACAGGATGGGTGACTATCAGGTGTGTACAGGTTACCTGATGCACAGTGGTACCGCTGTCAGTCACTGTAAAGGATGGGTGAATATCAGGTGTGTACAGGTTACCTGATGCACAGCGATACCGCTGTCAGTCTCATTACAGGATGGGTGACTAACAGGGATGTCCAAGTTACCTGATGGACGGTGATACCACTGTCTGTCACTGTACAGGATTGGTGAGTATCTGGTGTGAACAGTTTGCCTGATGCACAGTGATACCACTGTCATTCACTGTACAAGATTGGTGACTATCAGGTGTACAAGTTACCTGACGCACAGTGATACCGCTGTCAGTCACTGTACGGGCTTGGTGACTATCAGGTGTGAACAGGTTGCCTGATGCACAGTGATACCACTGTCAGTCACTGTACAGTATGGGTGACTATCCGGTGTGTACAGGTTACCTGATGCACAGTGATACCGCTGTCAGTCATTGTACAGGATGGGTGACTGTCAGGTGTGTACAAGTTACCTGATGCACAGCGATACCACTGTCAGTCATTGTACAGGATTGGTGACTATCAGGTGTAAACAGGTTACCTGATGCACAGTGATACCACTGTCAGTCACTGTACAGTATGGGTGACTATCCGGTGTGAACAGGTTACCTAATGCACAGTGATACCGCTGTCAGTCACTGTACAGGATGGGTGACTATCAGGTGTGTACAAGTTACCTGATGCACAGTGATACCGCTGTCAGTCACTGTACGGGATGGGTGACTATCAGGTGTGTACAGGTTACTTGATGCACAATATCATCGCTGTCAGTCACTGTACTTGATGGGTGACTATCAGGTGTGTACAAGTTACCTAATGCACAGCGATACCGCTGTCAGTCACTGTACAGGATGGGTGACTATCAGGTGTGTACAGGTTACCTGATGCACAGCGATACCGCTGTCAGTCACTGTACAGGATGGGTGACTATCAGGTGTGTACAGGTTACCTGACGCACAGTGATACCGCTGTCAGTCACTGTACAGGATGGGTGAGTATCAGGTGTATACGGGTTCCCTAATGCACAGCGATACCGCTGTCAATCACTGTACAGGATGGGTGACTATCAGGTGTATACAGGTTACCTGATGCACAGTGATACTGCTGTCAGTCACTGTACAGGATGGGTGAGTATCAGGTGTGTACAAGTTACCTGATGCACAGCGATACCGCTGTCAGTCACTGTACAGGATGGCTGACTATCAGGTGTGTACAGGTTACCTGACGCACAGCGATACCGCTGTCAGTCACTGTACAGGATGGGTGAGTATCAGGTGTATACGGGTTCCCTAATGCACAGCGATACCGCTGTCAGTCACTGTACAGGATGGGTGACTATCAGGTGTATACAGGTTACCTGATGCACAGTGATACCGCTGTCAGTCACTGTACAGGATGGGTGAGTATCAGGTGTGTACAGGTTACCTGATGCACAGTGATACTGCTGTCAGTCACTGTACATGATGGGTGACTATCAGGTGTATACGGGTTCCCTAATGCACAGCGATACTGCTGTCAGTCACTGTACAGGATGGGTGACTATCAGGTGTGTACAGGTTACCTGAAGCACAGTGATACTGCTGTCAGTCACTGTACAGGATGGGTGACTATCAGGTGTGTACAAGTTACCTGATGCACAGTGATACTGCTGTCAGTCACTGTTCGGCTTGGTGACTATCCGGTGTGAACAGGTTACCTGATGCACAGTGATACCGCTGTCAGTCACTGTACAGGATGGGTGATTATCAGGTGTATACGGGTTCCCTAATGCACAGCGATACCGCTGTCAGTCACTGTACAGGATGGGTGACTATCAGGTGTGTACAAGTTACCTGATGCACAGTGATACCGCTGTCAGTCACTGTACAGGGTGGGTGACTATCAGGTGTGTACAGGTTCCCTAATGCACAGCGATTCTGCTGTCAGTCACTGTACAGGATGGGTGACTATCAGGTGTGTACGGGTTACCTGACGCACAGTGATACCGCTGTCGGTCACTGTACAGGATGGGGGACTATCAGGTGTGTACGGGTTACCTGATGCACAGTGATACCGCTGTCGGTCACTGTACAGGATGGGTGACTATCAGGTGTGTACGGGTTACCTGACGCACAGTGATACCGCTGTCGGTCACTGTACAGGATGGGGGACTATCAGGTGTGTACGGGTTACCTGATGCACAGTGATACCGCTGTCGGTCACTGTACAGGATGGGTGACTATCAGGTGTGTATGGGTTACCTGATGCACAGCGATACCGCTGTCGGTCACTGTACAGGATGGGCGACTATCAGGTGTGTACGGGTTACCTGATGCACAGTGATACCGCTGTCGGTCACTGTACAGGATGGGTGACTATCAGGTGTGTACAGGTTACCTGATGCACAGTGATACCGCTGTCGGTCACTGTACAGGATGGGTGACTATCAGGTGTGTACGGGTTACCTGATGCACAGTGATACCGCTGTCAGTCACTGTACAGGATGGGTGACTATCAGGTGTGTATGGGTTACCTGATGCACAGCGATACCGCTGTCAGTCACTGTACAGGATTGGTGTATGGGTTAACCAACGCACAGTGATACCATTGATAGTCTATGTAGCGGGTTACTTCCTTTACGCTTTCATGCCATCTTCTACTCCTGCACATAAGTGCTTGTGACAGACCTTTATTTTATGTTTTATATTAAAGAGCAATTTATGATTAAATGTTAATGACATAGAATTTTCACAGTGTGCCCGTATATTCTACCAGTTTGAACATTTTTCAAAGAAGCACACCAAAACCCACTGTTTTCCATGAATAAATAATGAAAAGCATGTCTGCACATTATCATTCATGCATTCTCTAGTTACCCGGCCACTGATTAACCCTTGTGTAGTTGTCAGTAACAAGTTGCCAACTCTGTGACAGAAGCCAAGTTTGTATAGCACTACTGTTGTTGGCAGCTGCTTTCTCTAAAGTTCTCTAAAATATTCAGAGGATGCTGTAATCTGCAGTGCTGTGTGCAGATAATAAATTACTGAACATATTGTTTCTGTGATGCTGAACACTACAGCTTATTGTACAAGTATTTTGTTTTTAGCAGCACTTTCCCCACAAACACTGGATTCAAAGCTGCTAGCAAGTTTTAGAGTTCCACTCCACCTTTGTCATATTGTAGTCTGAATATAAACAGAAGCCGTTTTGTGAATTGTATACATCTGTTTTATCTGTTATTCTCGTACAAACTTTTGAGAAATATATATTGTGCCTAATGGGAAATGTGAAACTTCTGTTTGTGGCTTTGGAATAGAAAAAGTTTTATTTCCATGGAATGCAGTGGAGACTGTAATGTTGTGCAGGTGCTTGTTAGGAACCATAGGAGAGCATATTCCATAAAGACATTTGTGTTTCCCCAGTAGTCTTTCCAGGACAGTGCCTGAAAGTGTGACTATACCCATCAAAGACGAGGGAACACAACTGGCAGAGACTTTGAAAATAAAAAGTTACCAGCTGAATGCCAGTTGCTGTGCTTTCTAGCACCCCAAATTCTGCCCTCTAAGGGAGGCTGCAGTGCCCACTTTGTATGGCTGATGGGCGGCTGGTCTCTTTGACCAGGGTTGTCAGGTGTCACTTCTTCTATGGGCAGATTATAAGAGCGAGTGTGCGCTAAAGTCTGGCCACTGGAATGCAGGTGGAAAGTGCAGGCTTCGGGTGGACTACTTCTGGTCCCGGTTTGCTGCATAAGCATGAACACCCGAATTCAGAGCCTTAATTGGGACATAATTAAAAGGCCTAAAATAGCATGAAGTAAGAGTAAATTAAAATTCCAGGGTTTCACAATATTGTTAGGTTGCCGTTTCATAAATTTGTCACAAATGTAGAATTGTGTTTCAGGCAATGCTATCATAAAATAAACATTTTCTGTATGATGATTACTAGCACACCCATTAGAGTCCACTCACACTGCCGCGACTTGTGTGCCCTCAAGTCGCCCCAAGTCGCTTGACATAACAAATCCCATGTAAATCAATGAGAGCCGTCTTAATTGGCACTACTGAAGTCGCTCCGACTTCAGAAAAGGGTCCTGTACTACTTTGAGGCGACTTGTATCCGACTTGTCCCACTGATCTCGTGGCAATGCTACGTGGCACTGATTCGTGGCACTGATGGACACTGATTCATGGCACTGATTCGTGGCACTGATACGTTGCACTGGTGGACACTGATTCGTGGCAATGCTACGTGGCACTGTTACGTGGCACTGGTGGACACTGATTCGTGGCACTGATACGTGGCACTGGTGGACACTGATTTGTGGCACTGGTGGACACTGATTTGTGGCACTGATAAGTGGCACTGGTGGGCACTGATTCGTGGCACTGTTATGTGGCACTGGTGGACACTGATTCGTGGCACTGCTACGTGGCACTGGTGGACACTGATTCGTGGCACTGATACGTGCCACTGGTGGACACTGATTTGTGGCACTG
Organism: Pelophylax lessonae; assembly: GCF_965119305.1. Lineage (NCBI taxonomy): Eukaryota > Metazoa > Chordata > Amphibia > Anura > Ranidae > Pelophylax > Pelophylax lessonae. The sequence goes on along the minus strand of NC_138768.1, from coordinate 662,452,856 downwards.
ATACGTGCCACTGGTGGACACTGATTTGTGGCACTGATACGTGCCACTGGTGGACACTGATTTGTGGCACTGATACGTGCCACTGGTGGACACTGATTTGTGGCACTGATACGTGGCACTGGTGGACACTGATTTGTGGCACTGATACGTGGCACTGGTGGACACTGATTTGTGGCACTGATACGTGGCACTGGTGGACACTGATTTGTGTCACTGATACGTGGCACTGGTGGACACTGATTTGTGGCACTGATACGTGGCACTGGTTGACACTGATTCGTGGCACTGATACGTGGCACTGGTGGACACTGATTCGTGGCACTGGTGGACACTGATTCGTGGCACTGATTCATGGCACTGATTCGTGGCACTGGTGGACACTGATTCGTGGCACTAATACGTGGCACTGGTGGACACTGATTCGTGGCACTGATATTTGGCACTGGTGGACACTGATTTGTGGCACTGATTCGTGGCACTGGTGGACACTTAGTGTGAGGAAAGGGATATGCAGTGTAGTTAGGGTACTATATACCACTATAGTTAGATTCAATAATCTAGTTTCTGTAGGGAAAGTGTTAGGTGTCAGGGTGACCGTAGTGTAGTTTAGGGTGAACTGACTCTGACTGCTATGCCAGGGTGACAGAACTCATCCATGTCAGGGTGACCGCCATAAGAAAAAGATTATTTTTCTTAGAATTATTAGTAGAGCAGGGATAGGGCTCCGCTCCTATTACACCTATATGTGTGTATGTGTATATATACATATATGTGTGTGTGTATATATATATACCCCTACACAGAAGTTCAGATGTTATGCCTGCCTCCAAAGACGCCCAAAAAATGCCCAATAAACGCCTGAAACAAAAATGCCCAGGTGTGAAAGGAGCGGAGCCCTATCCCTGTGCTACTAAAAATGGACATGCTACAGAGCTGAAACTTCACAGGTACACTTTTAGACCCCCCCCCCCAGACACTAAATCCAAAGAAATCTAATTTTTTTTTTTTTCAATAATTTTTTCAATAATTGTCTCTCTATCAAAAACGACAATTTTTAAGAACTTTTTTTTTGTGTGATTGAACATGACCCAGAACAATCATATTCTGATTGGCCAATACAAAGTCGTACAAAGTCGTCTATCATACAAGTCGCGCTGAATACGCGCAAAGTCGCGCTGAAGTCGCGCTGAAAGTCGCGCTAACAAGTCGCCCCTTATGAGGCGACTTAGAGTTCGCGGTAGTGTGAACCGGCTCTTAGTTTACAGTGAGTTACTTGACCTTTTGTTGAATGTTCATTAAAGCAATTCAAGTTTCGGAACATCCATTTAATAAACCCTATCAGTAGTATTTGTTCATTTAGATACAAAATAATTCATTTAGCACACATCACTTCACATCATGCACACAGAATTCAGTGCACCCATCACTTCATTTTACAAATATGAGCCACTTGACCTCCAGAAGATTTATCCCCCTTCATGACCAGGCCATTTTTTTTTCCGATATAGCACTGCTTTATTTTACCTGCCAATTGCACAGTAATGCAACATTGTACCCAAATAAAATTGGCCATTTTTCCCCCACAAATAGAGCTTTCTTTTGGTGGTATTTGATTACCACTTGGTTTTTGATTTTTTTTGCGCTAAAAAGACCATCAATTTTGAAAATAAATCAATATTTTTTACTTTCTCCTCTAAAACACATCCAATCAAAAAAAAAAAAGTAAAAATTCATAAATTTAGGCCAGTTTGTATTCTGCTACGTTTTTGGTAGAAAAAAAAATCCCAGTAAGCGTATATTGATTGGTTTAAGCAAACATTATAGCGTCTACAAACGATGGGATTACTTTATAGAATCTTTCTTTATTTTTATACTAGTAATGGTGGCGATTGGTGACTTATCGCTGGACTGAGATATTGCGGCGGATAATCAAATGCTAGCGGACACTTTTTACACTTTGTGGGAACCAGTGACATTAATACAGTGATCAGTGCTAAAGTATGCACTGTCACTGTGGTAATGACACTGCCTGAGAAGGGGTAAATATCTAGGGCAATCAAAGAGTTAACTGTGTGCCTTGCCAGTGTTTTTGTGTACTGTGTTAGGTGCTTTTACTAGCAGAAGAGATGGATTTTGTTCCCTGCTGTGCAGGAACACAAAATCCATTCCTTCCCCTATGTGAGAATGGAGATCTACCTCAGTTCTGTGTGTATTACCCATAATCCGCGGTTGCCAGTGGACATCCAGTGCCCGGCACCCGCAGATTGGCTTCTGCTGTAAATACTCACAGCGAAAGTGGCCTATTGGCAGCACATGTGCGTGCCCTGCAGTTGGAAGTAAAGAATCAGGTGTGTGTGTGTGTATGTATGTGTATATATACATATATATATATATACATACTGTGTGAGTATGTGTGTGTGTGTGTGTGTATATATATATATATATATATATATATATATATATTTATGTGTGTCTGTATATGTGTATATATTTATGTGTGTGTATGTACACATACATGATTTTGCACAGGAGAGCCGTCCCTGTAGCAGTAAAACTGCTATGGTTAACTAAGATTGTTGAGCTGTAAAATTGTATAAACTCTTGTTGTCTTTGAATTTGACCCATTAAACCATCACTTTTCCATAATATAAAAAAGTATGGTAATAGAACATGTATTCAGATCTCTAGCCGTAGTAGAACTGAAAGATATATGAATGCTGATGAAATTCCTATAGTTATGTTTTCCATAGGGAGGTGGCTGTTTTTTAGGCTTTAATACTGTTCTAAAAATGAATGTATAAAGAAACTAGGAGTAAAATTATGATTTCCCAAGAAATTATCATTTTCGAAGAAGTAAAAAAGCCAGTGTTTTTCTATAACTCCTAAAAGGCGTTATTACAGTTAGAGCTCTGAGTACTGTTTGGAACTGAAGTTGACATATCTATATATTATTTGCTTTTTTAATTACAGTATTTTTGATTGGTTAAAATGAAAATAGATAAAGTAATTAATAAAACTGGCTGTAAAAACTGTGAGTGACCATAGGGAAGAAACCTCGCGTATCTGATCTGAGTGCTAGTATGCTTCTAAGATTTGAGAAACTTTGGAATAAAACTTCAAAACTGGCTTCTCTAATGTGGATGGGGGAATTTTTTTTTTTAAGTAGCAGGTAGGCTAAAAAAAAAAAAAAAAAAAAAAAAAAAAAAAAAAAAAGGATCCATCTATAGCTAGCCTCTGGGGCTACACGTGTAACAGCTTCAGAAAACTTGCAGACATAACTGAGCCTTATTGACAGGCAAAGCTCTGATTCCTTCAGTTATTGTCCGAGCTTGCAGTTAGCTCCCACCCCCTTACATTTTTGTTGGTCTATTACTATAATGGGCTGTCTCACTAGCCAATAGAAATGTACAGGAGATAGGAAGGTGCAAGCTTCAGCATGATTAGGAAGTGTTGGAGTTTTGCTGGTCAGAATAGCTCAGCATCTGTCTATATCTACAGCATTTCTTTTTAAACTTTAATTGGTTCGTTTCTCTCTGACGATAAACCAGTCTAGAAACAGTCCAATGTTTTTGAGATTTTTTTTTTTTTTTACAGTTTCTTATCCTTCAGCATGCTCAAACAATTCTGAAACTACAGTTTTCTGCTTTTAAAGTTTAAAGGCACCGACTACTAACCAACCCCCCCCCCCCCCCCACGCTAATTAATTACTCAGGTGATGATTAATTCTTTTCCTCTGCATTAATTTTTGGAAAATAAAAGAAATCAAATGGCATTTATCTTTAGATTTATGAAAACTCCAGATATTCAGACGTTGAATTATTTAAACTCCCCTAACACATACACTTTTGCTTTTCAAGCATAAGTTATAATTTAATTAAAAACTTCTGGCGCATTCCTGGCGTTTTAAATATTAACGTGTTCCATGGATCACTTTCGATTATGTGCCGTCATGAAATTCCTGAAGATGTCACAAATTTAAGGTTCCTGAAGTTGCACTCAGACTTGTCTGTTGATGCAAGAGGGATTGTGATAATTACACACATCCATTAGTATCAGCAGAGGAGATAAACATCAGGGAGTCTTAATGGGCTTGTCTCGGTGACAGCCGGCAAAGAACATTTGACATAATTAAGGATAGATTTGATTCAGTTGAAAATATACTCTCATTATAGGTGCCCAGTGGAAGTTGCACTAAAATTGTTAAATTCCCCAGAATAAGACTGTGGCGGCTGGGAAGCTTTTGAAATCCGCTGTGGCAGTCATTGGAATTATTCACTTCTCTTTATGTCTTTCTGCTGTCAAGTTCACTTTGTGTCGCCCATGTTTGCTCTTACTGTGAACACTGAAAAAGGCAACCTGTTGGTTTCTCTGTTGCAGATTGTGCGGAGGTACATCAAGGACTGGCTGGAGAGGAAGAAACCTCCATTTGGTGCGATTAGCAGTTGTGTCCTGCTTATGATTATCTACACCACCTTCTGTGATACCTTCTCTAACCCAAATATTGACCTGGACACTTTCAGTTTGGTTGTTATTGTATTTATCAGTACGTATAGAAACCATATATTTATTTTTTCATTTTATTTTCAGTTGTTGCATGAAGGTTTGACGAAAGCAAAAAGATAAATGATGCTTACTTTTGTATAATAGATCATTATGGCTCCTGCCCATTGGCTGAGGATCCATTTTTTTCTTTGATCTTGCGTATGGCAGCCTCACAGCAGGTGCTTAGTACATGCCAGTCTTAATACCTGCTGGACCATGCACTTTACATACACAAGAAATGAAGAAACCGTTTATTGGCTAGCATAAATGATCATATTCATATGTTTGACATTTATTTTTAATGGTTGTAGTATTTAGAATATTGCTCAATTGAATATCCACTCCTGAACCCATTCTAGTATTATCGAGAAGTTCCAATAACAGAAAAAGAAGAGGAATGTCTATATATGTGTGTATGTATATATGTATAGGCTGCTGGGAAAGAGCAATATTCACTTTCTTATCAGCCTTGACACGATATGCTCTAGAACAACTTTAAATTCCAAATTTACAGTGGGTATAGAAAAGAATCACCCCCTTTGAAAATAATGTTGCTTTGCAGCCTGAAATGAAGAGAGATACAGTTTGTTTTATTCAGCTGTATTTACCAGTGCAACTTTTAGCATCCAATTGAAAGATTTAACCCCAACATGTTTAAAAAAAAATTCAAAAACAGAATCACTGATTTGGAAAAAGAATCACCTCTGTATTTTGTTGGACCACATTTTGTTTTAATTATAACCTTTAGTCTGTTGGGGTATGTCTCGACTAACTTTGCACATCTAGACTTGAACTGCTCAAGTTCAGTTAAATTTGATGGTGACCGTTTGTGGATGGCAGTCTTCAAGTCATTCCACAAATTTTTAATGGGGTTTAAGTCTGGGCTCTGACTAAGCCTTGCAAGGAAATTTGCCTTTTTCTCCTTTAACCACTGTGTGGTCATTTTTGCTGTGTGCTTTGGGTCATTGTCATGTTGGAAGCTAAACCTTCTTCCTATTGACAACTATCTGGCAGAGGGCTGCAGATTTTCCTCTAAGTTTTGACGATATTTTGCCCCATCCATTTTTCTTTTATCCTGACAAGTCTCTGCTGCAGAGAAACACCTCCATAACAGGATATTACCACCATGCTTTATTATAGGAATGATGTTATTTGGATCGCAAGCTGTATTGAGTTTCCACCAAACATATTGTTGGTGTTGAGGCCAAATAATTTAGTATTATTCTCATCTGAAACGCACCTTGAAGATTCTGAGGCCACATGGAAAAGTTATGGTCAGATGAGACTAAAAAAGAATAATTTGGCCTCAACATCAAACAATATGTCTGGTGGAAATCCGTTACAGCTTGCCATGCAAATAACACCAAATGATATGTCTGGCCAAAATTTGTGATTATTTTAAAGGGAGGGTGATTCTTTTCTTTACCCACTGTAGGTTCAGAGGAAAGGAATCAAGCAAAGTAAAATCATCTTTGCTATTCCCAAATTCACATTTACAAGAGGATTAAATATCCTTTTGAAAGCCTTGCTCTCTATAATGAGAACACTCCTATTTTGTGTCCACTGAAGAACTGATGTCACTCTACATTCTTTAAAGCCATGGCCCCCTTTCTAAAACTGGTATGACCAGGGCCGCTGTTTGAAATCATGTCCCCCCCCCCCCCAGGTTTCCCCCCTACCCCAATCCCTTCCCTCCCCAGCCCTAATCCCCCACCCCCTCCTAGTTCAAACATCGCCTCTCCTGGTTCAAACCCCCCCACCCCAACCCTCTTTCCCACATATTCCTACCTTACTGTAGATCGCACCATACTTTCACACACCGCTCCCTATCTCCTCCAAGGGCTGCTCACCTTCGGGCAGTAAGAAATGTGGATAGGGGCGACAGTCGAACTGTGTATGTTTGCAGTTGAATGCGATCTACAGTAAGAGCGATCCTGCCTCATGTATTGTATAGATGAAAGCTCTTCTGACAGGAGGGAGAGCACAACACAGCGCACCTCCTCCTGGCTCTTTCCTCTCTGCTCCAGCCTCCCATCTCCTTGTCCTGGCTGTGAGTGCTGGCGGGAGCAGGGGGCGAGGGAAGGAGCTCAGCGGGGGCAAAACTGAAATCTGGGTGGGCACAACCCACCCCAGCACCCCCTAAATCTGGCCCACTGTGTCTCCCACTCGGCAACTGAATGCTAGCGGGGGGGTGGGGAGGGGAAGAAACCGGCTTTCAGTTGCTGGGTGAGTGACACAGATTGCCTGTGTTCCTTCTCTACTCCACCGATCCTCCTGCTGTTCGGGCCCCTACAGGAGGCAGGTGGTCCCCCCTTATCAGCGGCCCTGGGTATGAGGAGGGGACGTGCTATGTTATTTAACCAAAGTAGAAAAATAGGGTCATCACTTTCTATCTGGCAATGTTTTGTACATTTCATAACTGTTTGGATAGAAATATATATATATATTTTGGCAAGGTAAGATGCTCCCATGTATGTGTTATTTACCTGAAATTCAGCAGTTTACTAATTGTGTATAATCTGCAAATGGTTATACCTCCACTTCCTGAGTGACTTAACTCTTTATCTGTGAAGTAAGTTGAGTTTATCAGCATACGTGCCAGTAGCTCCAGTACTGGATTAAAAAAGTGAACATTTTTATTAGAAAAGGTTTTCCTAAAAGCCAATACAAATTCACAGGGAGGAACACTGAAAAGCTAAGAGACCATAGATCGCTATAAAGATCTGAAGATGCTACCCACATAGGCCTGTGCAGTTTAGTAAAGCCAGACAAAAATGAGTTTTTGTTTTTATATGTTTATGGTATTTCAAATTCTCAGCAGCCTAGCTCTCAAAACTCACCTGTAGTCGGAGTCTACTCTTATTTTGCCTAACTGTTATTTGAGCTGTTGTTGGCACTTGATTTATCATATACTCATTTACATGCAATTAGAAAAGGCAAATTTGGCACCATTAGATCTAAAAGTAATAGATTTGTTCTACTGATTTATACACTTATTTTGTGTGCAGCAGTAAAAGTAATACTTATATTTTATTTTGCAGTATTTTTTATTCAGCTAGCATTCATGCTTTTAACATTCCTGTTTTCTACTAGGTAAGTCCCCATGTTGTTATAATTTATTATAAGTAATGTGACACATATTTTTTGTTGTTTCTCGGGCAGTAACTTCTATTACCATATGTCACTTTTCATTTTTCTTATTCTTAATATAACATAAGTGTAGTTTTTTGTTTTCTTTTATAGTCAAAACTTTCTGTTCTAGGCTAGCTTCACTTCTGTGCATTTCTGTAACACGTTGTAAATTGTGCATTTTACCATGCGATACTGCAGTCCATGGTAACGCACAGTGCCCTTTGTTTGAATGACACTCACACTTGCCTTACAAACACACCCCAGTGCATGTAAATTGTAGGGCACCGCAATGCACAGGTAAAAAGAAACATAATTGCAATGAGGTTCAGTGTGTAAAAAAAGTGCATGCCCAGTTTTTGGTGCGTTGGCAGCCCAGTCAAAATGAATAGGCTATTGGTAAGTGTAGAACCCTCCTAGGTAGGTGCTAGGAAAAAGCTCTGATCTGTTGGGTTGCCTGTGGCATGTCTCCAGATTTGATTCACTGAGTCTAAGGGAGTGTCTCCACTGTATCCAATGAGGGAGCTTGTTGGACAGTGGAGGAAACCCAGCCAGTGACACTTTGGCTTTTGTGGGAGTCCCAGTGGGAGGGCATTCTTGCAGTGCATCCTCGTATTGCTCATAAAAGCCGGGGCGTCTTTGGCTGGAAGCAGAGTCCCAGGAGGAGGCAGACGGCTGGTCTCTCCTCCTTCTGAGTATGAGGAAGGTGGTCTTGGGCAGCCGGCCTAGGGGACCAGGTGTGGAGCTGAGCTGCAGAGGATCCAGTGTAGCTGGCAGTGGAGTTGCTGGCAGAGTCTCTTGGGAAAAACAGTGTCTGTAAGTACTGTGGGACTTGCCAAAGGGTCGGCCCAGGAAGGGGACCACTCCAGTGAAGTCAGTGGATCAAGGAGCTAGCTCACACAGAGGGAACTACAGTAAAGGGGGTGCCCTGTAGAACCTTGAAGAATAGTGAGAAAGGGAATGCCTAGTTGGGCCCTGAAGAGCGATTCACAGAGTAATGCAAGTCCATTAAATTCTTCTTCATTGCTAGTGACAAGGTGAAGCAGTGGCCTTGCTGCACTCAGTTATCTCTAGACGTCCCAGCAAATTGTGCATAGTTAATTCAAGTTGGGAGTATCCCACTCATCCCTTCTCCTATCCAAGTTCTCAAATAAAAGTAAAAAAAAAAACAAAACCCCTAGACTGTTTCTTGACTGAGCCAAGCACTTTGAAAATGCTAAATTGTGATGTCGTTGCTATGGGTAACCCAGGGGAATCCATAACCAGCAGCTCCCAAGGGAGTAGTGCTACATAAGGAAGTAAATAGCTGTACGGGAAAATCCAGTCATAAAAGTAAAAAAAAAAAGAGAATCTTCAATCCAAACCCCTTCATATGAAAAAAAAAAGGGGGGGGGGTGGAGGGAAAGATAAAAAACAAACAGTACATTAATGCCAGAAACATTAATTATAAACACAACAATATATAGAGGGCTTTAGGTATCACTCAGAAAAACAAAAACACTACATAGATCAAAAAGAACTGTATCAAAAAATATCTTAATTGAAATGACTGTATCTCTAACCCACAGTTTAGAAACAATAAGGCTCCATTCACACCTGGGCATTTTCAGCTCCAAAAACGCTCAAAAGAAACACTTCCAAAACGCCCAACAAGTAAAACCCCATTCATTTAAATGGCCCCTGTTCACATCTGAGCGTTTTGCAAAACGCCTGTAGCTGAAAAAAGTACATGAGCTTCTTTTTGGGCTGATTACCAGCGTTTTTGATAGATGTCAATGAAAAACGCCTGAAAAAATCGCGGTAAAATCGCGGTAAAAAAACGCTACGCTCAAGTGTGAATGCAGCCTTAAACCATTATCATTCATCACATCTCCTGTAAGAAAGCAATGCATACAATTATGAGCTCAATAATAAATGTCATTTAAAATTCCCCAAATATATCAAATCATATCTAAATGTGTATGTAGCATACAGTCTACAAAAACACTTAGAAACATAATATACTGAGCAACATGAAGACAACCAGATATCAAGAAAAAAAAATGACTACTTTCCAAGTAAAAAGCACAATAAATGTTATTTTACAAATCAAAATAATATTGTAATCTTGCAAGAATATCAACCAAGAGGATCAACCTATAAAGAAGGTTAGGAACCTAATGGATGCAAAGAACCCCTCAAAGAGTAGTTATACATTGCAGGGTTCCACGGTAAAAGTAGTCTAAAAATCAATAGTTGATCAAACAAATGTCCACTAGATCAATATAACGGATATACTTGGCATTTTGTTCATGCAGGACAATTCCCAAAGAAGTTGACCTCTCCCTCATTGGGAACGTTAATTTGTGCATATATAGCAAGGCATGCACGTATCAAGGAAACAACATCCAGAAGAGAGCACATAGTAGCAGACATCCCAATGAAATATCACTCCTTATGCTGTAAATGCATGTTGGGCTACAAAACTTTTCTGTGCCAGTATGAAAAATACCTCCTCCTCCGCAGATAAGAATTGTACAATCATAGGTGTTAGTCAAGCCTTGTACAGCAATGTTAGGAGGGAATGGTGTCTTACTGAAACTACTGCAGAAAAGTGTGCAATCCATATGCCTAAAGAAACCACATGTTATAGGGCATAATATTAACATCCAGCTATCGAGCATGCTGGAGAAAATTGTCCAATGGGACACTGGTGTTGTCTTCGTTACCCACATCCTCTGGGACATTGTATTTGTCTCTTATTTTCTCAAAAATTGATTGTGTTAAGCAATACCAGCAGGTTTTCTGTATATGGACCGCGCTTTGAATGGGGTGATGTATATACTACGGGTCTTGATTATTTGATCATTGCCTGGCATTGATGCCCTTTTTATATGAAGCTCCATGGATAATAATTCCTGCATAGTTGGATATTCTACTTAATGTTATGCCTTATACCATGTGGTTCCTTTTGGCACATGGACTTCATACCCTTGTGCTGTAGTTTTTGTGGTGTTTAGCCCCAAGGCACAGGACAGTTGTATATGGTTTGGTTGAACTAATATTTATTTATTACAAGTACTTACAGTGGGTATAGAAAAAAATCACCCCCTTTAAAATCACATTTTGTTGATTTTCAGCATGAAATCAGGACATACAGTTTTTGTTTTATCCAGTGCACTTGGTATAACATCCAAGTGAAAGCTATAACACAAACATGTCACAAACAAATCAAAACAATAAAAAAAAGGATCACCCCCTTATGTCAGTATTTTGTTGAACCACCTTTTGCTTTAATTACAGCCTTTAGTGTGTTATGATATTCTCTACTAACTTTCTACATCCAGACTTTGCAGTATTTGCCCACTCTTCTTTGCAGAACTACTCAAGTTCAATTAAATTTGATAGTGACCGTATGTGGACTTCAGTCTTCAAGTCATTCCACAGACTTTCATTGGGATTTAAGTCTGAGCTCTGACTAGGCCATGCAAGGACATTCACCTTTTTCTCCTTCAATCACTGTGTGGTAATTTTTGGTCCAACAAAATACTGACATAGGAGGGGTGATCGTTTTTCCAACTCAATGATTCTGTTTTTGAATTTTTTTCTGACATGTTGGTATTATATCTTTCACTTGGATGTTATACAGTAAGTTGCACTAGTAAATACAGCTGGATAAAACAGTTTCTGTCTTCATTTCAGGCTGCAAAGCAACAAAATGTGATTATTTTTAAAGGGGGGTGATTCTTTTCTATACCCACTGTATATCGCGCCATCAATTTATGCAGCGCTTTACATGTATATTGAACATTCACATTGGTCCCTGCCCTCAGGCTTACAATCTAAGGTCCCTAACTCACATTTATATATACACATACTAGGGCCAATCTACACAGGAGCAATTTACCTACCAGCATGTCTTTGAAGTGTGGGAGGAAACTGGAGTACCTAGAGGAAACCAATGCAGGCACAGGGGGAACATGCAAACTCCAGGCAGGTAGTGCCATGGTTGAGATTCAAATCAATGACCCTAGTGCTGCTAGGCAGATGTGCTAACCACTTAAGACACTGTGCTGCCCATTATTATGTGATATTCCTATTTGATAGAGTAGGTTAATAGTGGATACCCAGTGAAGGAGCCCGTGTATTGAGGGATCTTCTTGTTTAATCATTCCCAGTACTTACTGCTGGATGGCACAAGTCTAGTCACATGGGGAATCTTTTTTTAATACAACCTGATATTACAAGTGAAGTTTTAGGTTCTAGAAGTCCTAGTGGAATTGGTGCATGGTGATAGAAGCACATCATCTTTGCAGGTTATAAAAAAAGATATGAATTTACAGGTCATCTTGATCCAGGTGGAAACTCAAATTTGGCAAAGTCTCCAATCATATTGGGCCTTTTTAGATGACTGTCATCAGTCATTATAAAATATACTAAGATACTGTATGTATGTGTGTGTATATATATATATATATATATATATATATATATATATATATATATATATATATATATATAATTTATTTATTTATTTATCTCACAAAAGTGATTAAACCCCTCACATTTTTGTAAATATTTTATTATATCTTTTCATGTGACAACACTGCAGAAATGACACTTTGCTACAATGTAAAGTAGTGAGTGTACAGCTTGTATAACAGTGTAAATTTGCTGTTCCCTCAAAATAGCTCAACACACAGCCATTAATGTCTAAACCGCTGGCAACAAAAGTGAGTTCACCCCTAAGTGAACATGTACCAATTTGGGTCCAATTAGCCTGCAAACAGTTTGCTGAAGACAAGCAGACTAAGGACATGGATTACTGGAACCATGTCCTGTGGTCTGATGAGACCAAGATAAACCTATTTGGTTCAGATGGTGTCAAGCATGTGTGGCAGCAACCAGGTGAGAGTACAAAGACAAGTGTGCCTTGTCTACAGCCAAGCATTGTGGTGGGAGTGTCATGGTCTGGAGCTGCATGAGTGCTGCTGGCACTGGGGAGCTACAGTTCATTGACGGAACCATGTACTGTGACATACTGAAGCAGAGCATGATCCCCTCCCTTCATAGACTGGGGCACAGGGCAGTATTCCAACATGATAACCCAAACACACCTCCAAGACGACCACTGCCTTGCTAAAGAAGCTGAGGGTAAAGGTGATGGACTGGCCAAGCATGTCTCCAGACCTAAACCCTATTGAGCATCTGTGGGGCATCCTCAAACGGAAGGTGGAGGAGCACAAGGTCTCTAACATCCACCAGCTTTGTGATGTCATGGAGGAATAAAAGAGGATTTCAGTGGAAATCTGTGAAGCTCTGATGAGTTCCATGCCCAAGAGGGTTAAGGCAGTGGTGGAAAATAATGGTGGCCACAGAAAAGATTGGCACTTTGGGCCCAATTTGGACATTTTCCCTTAGGGGTGTACTCACTTTTGTTACCAGTGGTTTAGACCTGAATGGCTGTGTGTTGAGGTATTTTGAGGGGACAGCAAATTTACACTGTTATACAAGCTGTACACTCACTACTTTACATTGAAGCAAAGTGTAATTTCTTCAGTATTGTCACATGAAAAGATATAGGAAAATATTTAGAAAAATGTAAGGGGTGTACTCACTTTTTTTAGATACTGTGTGTGTGTATATGTGTGTGTGTGTGTATGTGTATGTATATATATATATATATATATATGTTGTATGTGTGTATGTATATATGTGTGTGTGTGTGTATGTATGCATATATGTTTGTATGTGTCAACGTTTGTTTAAAATAAAAGCTATAAGAAAAACATTTTATTTTTATTTTTCAGTAAAAGAAGTGGTTTTACGCCAGCAGACACAGTGGCAATAGTATTTTGTTCAACCCATAAATCACTTACCTTAGGTAAGTACCTCAAAATGTGAAAGAAATTTTAAATTCTGTTTAAAACAATTCTCAGTTTTGTATGCTTTGCTTATGTTTCCCACACTTCAGTCATTATCTGCACAGGGAATAATCAAGAAACAGCAGTAGAGGTGCGAAAAGCACAGATAAACGGAATAATACAATAGAATCTGGTAGATTCTTGCATTTCAGATTTTGAGATACAGCTACCACTCCAGCAAAGAGTAGTGAGCAGTACAATAGTGACAACAACAAATCTTACACTAAATCAAATAAAACGAACAGAGTGCTAGCAATAATCCCTGTCTTCTCCCGGCGGAGGCGGCTTCATCAGCCTCCCCGCTGGGAGAAGACAGTGGCCCGGCAGGAGGGATTTCAGCATCAACACTGTCTTTGTTGTTTGAGGAATTGAGCAAATTTCTTGGCTCTGTGTATGACCAGCCTTACATTCTCACACTGCAGATATACAGTTATGTGGCTCAAGGCATAGAGTTGCCTATACACAGGAAATGCACTGCTGTTTTATGGAGTAAATCAAGACAAAAGATAAATCTTTCAGTGCACTGTTTGGGCACAAATAACATTTCTAGATGCTCCCTATAAGATGGCAAATCATCTTTTGGGTTCAGTTCCACTTTAGAAATCAGTCTCTCCCCACATTGTGGACATTGTAAAGGTAACACAGGCTGTAGAGTATTTTTAATGACTTTTTCACTGAAATTAAACTGAAAGGCAAATTGAGCAGTGACATAGTATAATTAATGTACTTTAGTGATACATAGAAAAAGATAAGGCTACATTCACATGGGCAACGAGCACTGTTGCAAATGACAGTGGCAGAAATCTGCTGATTCCTGCAATTGTCTCTGCCACCTTTTGCCAAATTGCCATTACTTTGAAAGTCTCAAGGTTGCATTTTGGAACTATTCTAGAACCTGGGAGTATGTATATTAACCCTATAAAATTTCTGCAGTCTCCTTATGACTTGCTTGCTGAGTAGCAGGGCCAGGAGTATATTTTTATCCAAAATCGGCGATGCCTCTTAAACTGCCAATTAAATAGATGTCACCTTTCAACAATAAATTTGCTGTGTGTTATACCATCCTTGATCTATACACAGGATATGCTATACTAGAGGCCTGCACAATCTTTCTGTTGTCTGGACCACCAGACAGTTCTTTACACTTTTGGCCTTTGTGTTGCACGTGAAATGGACTATGGTGCCTGAAAATATTGGGATGTCGCATGTTCATATATTGATTATCTCTTCCTTTAAAATGCAGTTGAGGGCTCTCTTCGAATGGCAAGCTTGCTTAATAAAAAAAACTGAGATGATCTGAAGGTTTTTAATTGCTTTTTGTTTAGTTGGTCTACCTCAGACACAAGCTTTTATTTATTTAAGGCCCTTGTGTACACAGCTCTCTCTTGCTAAACCATAAAAAGCCTACATCAAATTAGGAATCACTGAAGTGTATGATCCAATGTCATCATTGTACACAGGGAGGTCTACAACAAATGCGCACAGCCAGACTTGACTATACACTGCGTTTTTGTTTTTTATTGTCATTGTATATAGAAATACCTCTGTGCCTGACAGTATTAGGGAATAAATATGCTAAGTACCAATAAATGTAAACTGTTCACCTTTAGGCGAATTTCAGAAAAAAAAAAAACTTTGAACCTTTCTTTAAAAATATACTGTTGAGTCCCTCTGACAATAGCAGCAAGACTTGCCTAGATAAAGTGGTTCTAAAGGCTGAAGGCTTTGTGTGCAGTCCCCCCCCCCCCCCCCTCCCAGCCTCTTACCCAAGCCCGCTTTGGATCCAGCAGTGTGCAGGAGAGCAGTGGCTCTCCCAGGTCTCTCGCTTTTCATTGCTCAGGAGAGAGCATGAGTGCCCCCATAGCAAGCAGCTCGGCAGGTGTGGAGACCCAAGAGCAGGAGCATCTGGCCTGCTCTGTGCAAAACCATTACACAAACCAAGTCAGTATAACATGTTTGTTATTAAAATAAATGCTTTTACAAACCTTTTAAACACAGGCAAAGTAAATAAAAGGACCTTTCACACTGGTATGTTGCGGTAACTTGAGCCATTGCATGTTCCAACCATTCAAATAAAGGCACCTCACATATGTGCATTATGGTTTGCTTCTTTGCTATAAAAAAAAAAGAAAAAAGAGGGTTGTTTTTTTTAATATCTGTTGAGATATGTCCATTTATGATGAATGGGCTGAATTAATACCTAAGGCAGAGCATGTTAATGTGCAACATAAGCCGCGTTAAAGCACTGCAACAGATCGCTAAGGTGTGCATGGCCCTCATAACAAAGCCTGCTTGTCGATTCAACTTCAGGCATGACTGGTTCTCTTAAATAAATATGGCTATGATTTGGGTCAGTTTGCAAAGCTTGCTCATTCGTGGACTAACTGCCAGCTAAATGTCCATATATTCCCATCATTTTCTGCTTCCTCCGGTGCTTTGTTTTTCCTCCAAACCCAGAAACATACCAATAATTTATTTTTTTTTCCTTCTAGACTGCTCTGTGTGTGTTGACACTGTGGGGACTTTGGTGAAAGTATTATTTATATGTATTGTATACATGAGTTACAGTGAATGCAGAAAGTATTCACAGCGCTTTAATTTTCCCACATTTTGTTATGTTACAGCTTTATTACAAAATTGATTAAATTCACTTTTTTCTTCAAAATTCTACAAACAATACAACCATAATGACAGCGTGAAAGAAGTTTGTTTAAAATCTTTGCAAATTTATTAAAAATAAAAAAGGAAAAGAATACCATCTACATAAGTATTTACATCCTTTGCTCAATACTTTGTTGAAGCACCTTTGGAACCAATGACAGCCTCCAGTCTTTTTGAGTATGATGCTACAAGCTTGGAACACCTATTTTTGGGTAGTTTCTCCATTCTTCTCTGCAGGACATTTCAAGCTTTATCAGGTTGGATGGGGAGCACTGGTGAACAGCCATTTTCAGATCTCTCCAGAGATGTTCAATCGGGTTCAAGTCTGGGCTCTGGCTGGGCCACTCAAGGACATTCACAGAGTTGTCCCATAGTCACTCCTTTATCTTGGCTGTGTGCATAGAGTCGTTATCAGTTGGAAGTTGAACCTTCGCCCCAGTCTGAGGTCCTGAGCGCTCTGGAGCAGGTTTTCATCAAGGATGTCTCTGTACATTGCTGCATTTATCTTTACCTCGATTTTAACTAGTCTCCCAGTTCCTGCCACTAAAAAACATCCCCACAGCATGATGCTGCCACCACCAAGCTTCACTGTAGGGATGGTATTGGCCAGACGATGAGCAAGGCCTCGTTTCCTCCAGACATGACGCTTGCCATTCAGGCAAAAGAGTTCAATCCTTCTTTCAGTTGACCAGAGAATATTGTTTCTCAAGGTCTAAAAGGCCTTCAGGTTCCTTTTTGCAAACTCCATGCGGGCTATTGTGTGCCTTTTACTGAGGAGTGACTTCCGTCTGGCCGCTCTACTATACATATACTGATTGGTGGAATGCTGCAGAGATGGTGGTTCTTCAGGGAAGGTTCCCCTCTCTCCACAGAGAAATGCTGGAGCTCTGTCTGAGTGACCATCGGGTTCTTGGTCACCTCCCTAAGGCCCTTCTCCCATGATTGCTCAGTTTGGCCAGGCAGCCCCCTCTAGAAAGAGTCCTGGTTTTTTCAAAATTCTTCCATTTACAGATGATGGAGCCCACTGTGCTCATTGGGGCCTTCAATGCTGCAGAAAATTTTCTGTACCCTTCCCCAGATCTGTGCTTCGATACAATCCTGTCTCGGAGATCTACAGACAATTCCTTGGACTTCATGGCTTAGTTTGTGCTCTGTCATGCACTGTTAACTGTGGGACCTTTTATTGATAGGTGTGTGCCTTTCCAAATCATGTCAAATCAACTGAGATTACCACAGGTAGACTGCAATCAAGTTGTAAAAACATTTCAAGGATGATCAGTAGAAACAGGATGCGCCTGAGCTCAATTTTAAGTGGCAAGGCAAAGGCTGTGAATACTTATGTACATGTGATTTATTTTGTTTTTTATTTTTAATACATTTGTAAATATTTCAGACTTCTTTCACATTGTCATTATGAGGTTTTGTTTGCAGAATTTTGAGGATAATAATTAGTTTAATTTTGGAAGGCTGTACCATAACAAAATGTGGAAAAAGTGGAGTGCTGTGAATACTTTCCGGATGCGCTGTATATAACCTATTAGGAGAGAAGAAAAAACTTTTTGTTCTTGTTACATTTTGAGTATACTGACCCAACATACAGTCCACGGTCCTTAATTTTTCTGTTTCTGTTCCACAGATAGTTTCATCTAAAACACACAAATGTGATTCATTTATTTTATTAGTACTGTTGCCATTGATTGATTAGCATGTGGTATTAGTACTTTACGTCTATTGATTGATTGCGGATGAAGTGACTGTTTGACCTTTAATTATGAGGCACCACATTGTAAATGACATTGAGCTATAGCTTCTTGTAATCCAGCTGGAATACCCAGCAGGAAACCATTTGGAGTTCATTCAGGATGATTGAGAATGCCTCGAGAAAACACTCTACTGTCACTTGTGCTCCTCAAAAGATAACCCATCCTGCTTTGCTCATGCACGCTGATATTTTGCATGTGTTATAAATCCTGGCAAATATGTGTGTCTTGTCAGACAGACAACTACAAGCATACCCACATGCAGATTGCAGTGTGCATTGTATGTAGAGTAAAGATACTTAAAGAATAACTCTACCCAGAACTTTTTTGGGAGTTTGGATAGAGTTTGGAAGGACTATAACTTGGCGAGTTTATTTCAGACTGTCTGGGTGCCCAGTGGGGAGATTTCCCTCACTTCTTGCTCTAGTGACACTTAGCTCTGGTGTCTTCCTAATAGAGAAACAGCAGTAAAAGCAAAAAAGAAGCATTTTTGGTCTTATATTTTCCTCCGTTAGTGCTTGCCTATCTTAGTGAGATGACATCTTCCTGACACGGACATAGACGGCAGTAAAAACCTAACAGAGATTCTGACCTCTCCAGCAACATTCAGGTCCAATAATAAACAACTTTTATTGAAAGACCAATTTAGTTATCTTTTTATAGTGCTTTAAATCAAAATAGCATATTTTAGAAAATAGACTTACAAAAAGTAGAGAAATGCTTTATAAATGCATGGGTACTGTTGGTTTGAAAGATTATGGTTATGGCACCACATCCCCTCAATGTTCAAAAAGTAGCTCAAAGTATAAGAAGACATGCATTAGAACTTTTCAAGTGCAGAGGTAAGTGGGGTATCTATGCAACTATTTGTGGAACCTGGGGGTCATTCCTGTAAGTACCTGTAAGCACTGTGCTTTGAGTATATGGGAGCTGAATGGCAGCCATGGAATTAGCCCCAGACGACTGCTGTAATGTAAGCGGGTAATGACCTCTACCTTTTTAATGTCAGGTAAGCAGCAAAATGGCAAATTCCTTCCTATTTTGAATCATGCGAGTTTACAGAAAGGGTATTGTCTTATTATAGGTAGCCATACAAGCTCAAACATCTATAGCAGTGGTCCTCAGGGCCCACTAACAGGCCAGATTTTAAGATGCAGACTAGAGAACTGCAATCACTGAGCAGCAAATGATATCACCTGGGATGTATTTCAGTTATCTTGCAAACCTGGCCTGTTAGTGGGCCCTGTAGGCCAGGGTTGAGGACCACTGATCTATAGGAGCATCATGAAAAGCGCTGAAAGTCCCCTATGAGTGTTCACTATTCACAGTTTCCTATGTGATATTCCAGTTGGTCTTGGCTCTCTCCACTTGAGGGACTAGGATGGTCTCTAACTCCTGGTTTTTAATACGTGGAGTGGCATTGTCACAATATTAACTTTTTCCTATCCTTCTGAGGAATCTAGACTGCAGATTGTGTCTTTATGAACCTTGTTTGTGTCACGGAACCATGAACCAGACGTACAACAACAGATAAGTGAAAATAAGAAGGCTTTATTGAAAATCAAGCTGTAAAGCAAAAGTCCAAACGGATGGCAAAACCGAAGCAGAGTCTTTGCGAAGCCAGAGGTCAGGAGCCAGGAGGGTGGTCAGACGAAGCCGGGATCAGGAACCAGTAGGGTAGTGAGACGAAGCCAGGATCAGGAACCAGCAGGGTAGTCAGACGAAGCCAGGATCAGGAACCAGCAGGGTAATCAGACGAAGCCAGGATCAGGAACCAGAAGCAGCAGCAGTCTTAGAAGCATGTGAACACAGGAGGACCAAGCAAGGAACTGAAGCCACAGACCTCCTATATATATGAGCTAGGCATCCAGCTCCTCCCAGTGGGAAGGAGGAGCCGCAGAGTGGGAGGCTACAAGAAACCCAGAAACCAAGATGGCCGCCAGCACATGTCAAACGAAGGAGAACAGCAAGAAGGTAAGACCATGACAGTACCTCCCCCTCAAGGGCCCCTCCTCCGCGGAGGAAAGAACGGTTTCTGAGGGAAGCGTGCGTGGAAGGCACGGAGCAAGGCAGGAGCGTGGACATCTGCGGAGGGAACCCAGGAACGCTCCTCTGGACCATAACCACGCCAATGAACCAAAAACTGCACCCGACCGCGGACCAGGTGTGAGTCCAGGATATTGCTCACCTCATACTCCTCACGATTGCCCACTTGGACCGGACGAGGCCGGGGAACCGAGGAAGTGAAACGATTACACACCAGTGGCTTCAACAGGGAGACATGAAACACGTTGGAGATCCGCATGCCAGGAGGAAGCGCAAGGGCATAGGCTACCGGGTTTACCCTGCGAAGCACTCGGAAGGGACCAACAAAGCGAGGCGCCAGCTTGGGAGTGGGCACTCGAAGGTTGCGGTTGCGGGTGGTCAACCATACACGGTCTCCGGCCTGGTAGGAAGGAGCAGGCGCTCGTCTGCGATCAGCCTGGAGTCTCTGGCGCTGCGCAGAGACCTCAAGGGACTTCTGGATCTGTACCCAAGAAGCACGTAGGACGGAAAGGTGATCCTCCACAGCCGGAATATCCTGGGGAGAGAATACCTCCGGTAACACGGCAGGTTGGAACCCATAATTGGCCATGAAGGGAGACGTCCCAGAGGAAGAGTTCACCGCCGTGTTCCTGGCAAACTCAGCCCAAGGCAGGAGGTCAACCCAATTGTCTTGGTGATCGGAGACATAGCAACGAAGGAATTGCTCCAAGGCCTGATTGGATCGTTCTGCGGCCCCATTGGACTGAGGGTGGTAGGCCGAGGAGAAGGAGAGATGAATCCCCAACTGGGAGCAAAAGGCGCGCCAGAACCTGGACACAAACTGACTCCCCCGATCCGACACAATCTCCTTGGGCAAACCGTGCAACCGGAAGACCTCCCTGGCAAAAATCGTGGCCAACTCCTGTGCAGAGGGTAACTTCTTGAGAGGAACACAGTGGCACATTTTGGAAAATCGATCCACAATCATGAGAATGACCGTATGGCCTCGGGATGCAGGGAGGTCCACAATGAAATCCATCCCCAGGTGTGACCATGGGCGCTCCCCGGTGGCTATGGGTTGCAGAAGGCCCAACGGAAGGTGCCGAGGGGACTTACTCTGGGCACAAACGGAGCATGCCGCTACATATGCGGCGATGTCGGAACGTAGGGAAGGCCACCAGAACAGACGTGAAACAGCCCAGGACAGCTGATTCTTTCCAAAATGCCCCGCGGTCTTGGAGTTATGGTAGGTTCGCAACAACCGAGTGCGCAACTCCTCAGGCACAAAACATCTGCCGTTGGGTCTCCCAGAGGGAGCACCAGATTGAGCCGCCAAAATCTGCTCACCCAGGGGAGAGGTCAGGCTGGTGCGAATGGCGGCCAGGATCTGATTCGGAGGTATGACCGAAGTCGGAATCGACTCCTCCCTGGACAGGTCGGAGTACTGCCGTGATAAGGCATCCGCCCTGATGTTCTTGGAACCGGGTAGGTAGGAGACCACGTAATTAAAACGTGACAAGAACAGAGCCCATCTGGCCTGACATGGTGTCAATCTCTAGGCCTCAGAAAGGTAGGTCAGATTCTTGTGGTCCGTCAGGATGAGGACCGGAACCACCGAACCCTCGAGCAAGTGCCTCCATTCTTTAAGGGCCTGCACGATGGCCAATAACTCCCTGTCACCAATCTGATAGTTGCACTCCGCGGAAGACAGTTTCCGGGAGTAAAACCCACAAGGAAGCAGAGGACCCTCTGGTGTTCTATGCTGAGACAGAAGGGCGCCTACTCCCGTCTCAGACGCGTCCACCTCGAGGACAAAGGGCAACCCAGGGTTGGGATGCGACAGAATCGGAGCCGACACAAAGGCGGACTTTAGAGCCTCAAAAGCTCGGATGGCCTCGAGCGGCCAGACCTGGGAATTACTGCCCTTCCTGGTCAGATCCGTGAGAGGCTTGGCTAGCATGGAAAAGTCCCTGATGAACTTCCGATAATAATTGGCGAAGCCCAAAAAGCGCTGCAGGGAGCGAAGACCACTGGGCTGGGGCCACTGTAAGACAGCCGAAACCTTCTCAGGATCCATGGAGAACCCCTCAGCGGAAATGATGTAACCTAAGAAGGTTACCTGGGATCGGTGAAATTCGCATTTCTCAAGCTTACCGAACAGCTTGTTCTCTCGTAACCGTTGCAACACTCGTCTGACATCCAGAATGTGGGTCTCCATGGATTCAGAATATACCAAGATGTCATCCAAATAGACCACCACACACTGCTGCAACAGGTCACGGAAAACATCGTTGATGAATTCCTGAAAGACTGCGGGCGCATTGCACAACCCAAAGGGCATAACCAAGGATTCATAATGACCGGACCTGGTGTTAAACGCGGTCTTCCACTCATCGCCCGCCTTGATCCTTACGAGGTTATATGCCGCCCTCAGGTCGAGTTTGGTAAAGACCGTGGCCCCTTTAAGGCGATCGAACAGCTCGGAAATCAAGGGTATCGGGTAAGCGTTCTTGATCGTGATGCGATTGAGACCCCTGTAATCGATGCAAGGCCTCAACTCACTGCCCTTCTTTTTCACAAAGAAAAATCCAGCCCCTGCCGGGGACGAGGATTTGCGAATGTGTCCGCGTGAAAGCGCCTCCTTCACGTACTCCTCCATGGCCTCATTCTCCGCTACCGACAGTGGATAGACCTTGCCACGAGGAGGAACGGCACCAGGTTGTAACTCGATGGCACAATCGTATGGGCGGTGCGGAGGTAGGGCAACCGCGCGCACCTTATCGAATACATCCCAGTACTCCTCGTATTCAGGAGGCAACAGAGAGTCCGAGGAAGTACACAGCAACTTGACAGGCCCATGGATGCAACTAGCCCCACACTGTGGTGACCACGAGAGGATCTCGGCCGATCTCCAATCGAAAGTCGGATTATGCTTCTGGAGCCTGGGGTACCCCAAGACCACCGAGTAGTGTGGAGACGAAATAACCTGGAAGCAGACCGACTCTCTGTGAACGGCACCAATGGCTATCCCCACTGGAAGGGTCTCATGAGTCACGTGTGGTGGCAGAAGGGGTCTGCCGTCTATCGCCTCAAGAGCCAGTGGAGAACCTCGGGCCTGCAGAGGAATGGAATTGGCGGCAGCGAACACACTATCAATGAACAAACCACCAGCACCAGAGTCCACCAACGCCTGGGTCGTCACTGAGCCCCCGACCCAGGATAGGACAACAGTTATCAGTGGTTTGTCAACACGGGAAACCGGGGACGAGGAGACTCCACCCAAGATCTGCCCCCGACAGGATCTCAGGTGCGAGCGTTTCCCGGACGGTTCGGACATGCCAACCGAAAATGCCCACCGAGACCACAGTACATGCATCGGCCCTCGCGTCTCCGGAGTACCCTCTCCCCCTCGGACAGGCGAGCAAAGCCCAGCTGCATGGGTTCATCCCCAGCCAAGTCATCCCCAGGAGGCGTGGGAGGAGAGGGAGGCACGGGTGGGACAGCAAAGGTAGGCGCCAATCTGTTAGGAGGCCTCCGCAGACTCTCCTTAAAGGAAGGTCTCTCCCTGAGTCTGGTGTCAATCAAAATCAGGAAAGAAATAAGAGACTCGAGCTCCACTGGTAGGTCCTTAGCTGCAACCTCATCCTTCAAGGCATCCGAGAGACCATGAGAGAAAGCAGCGACCAGAGCCTCATTATTCCAGCCCACCTCTGCTGCCAGGGTACGAAACTCAATGGCGTATTCAGCTACGGATCGTGAACCCTGTCTGATGGACATAAGGAGCTTCACAGCAGAGGCAGCACGAGACGGCACATCGAATACCCTCCGAAGAGAAGCAACAAAACCGGAAAACTCGGCAACCACCGGATTGTTGTTCTCCCATAAAGGGCTGGCCCAGGCCAAGGCCTTGCCCGAGAGCAGCGAAATTAGGAAGCCCACCTTTGATCTCTCAGTAGGAAAGGCATGTGGCAGCAACTCAAAATAAATGCCCACCTGGTTAAGGAAACCTCGGCAATGAGTTGGCTCTCCCCCAAAAGCGCTGTGGAAGGGGGGCAGAACCGGACATACCCCGAAACACCGCAGGCGCAACAACAGGTGTCGGGGTAGACTCTGGCGCAACAACGGGAGCGGCAGTAGGAGCGGGCCCAGGAGCGACAACCGACCCATCGGCAACGGGAGCGAAATGAGCCGTGCGTTCAAGCAGGATTTGCAACGCCACGGCGAACTGACCCAACAGGTGATCCTGCTGATCAAGTCTGGCAACCAGCGTGGGTAGCGAGGATGGCCCTGTACCGTCAGAATTCATGGCTTGGTCCTAATGTCACGGAACCATGAACCAGACGTACAACAACAGATAAGTGAAAATAAGAAGGCTTTATTGAAAATCAAGCTGTAAAGCAAAAGTCCAAACGGATGGCAAAACCGAAGCAGAGTCTTTGCGAAGCCAGAGGTCAGGAGCCAGGAGGGTGGTCAGACGAAGCCGGGATCAGGAACCAGTAGGGTAGTCAGACGAAGCCAGGATCAGGAACCAGCAGGGTAGTCAGACGAAGCCAGGATCAGGAACCAGCAGGGTAATCAGACGAAGCCAGGATCAGGAACCAGAAGCAGCAGCAGTCTTAGAAGCATGTGAACACAGGAGGACCAAGCAAGGAACTGAAGCCACAGACCTCCTATATATATGAGCTAGGCATCCAGCTCCTCCCAGTGGGAAGGAGGAGCCGCAGAGTGGGAGGCTACAAGAAACCCAGAAACCAAGATGGCCGCCAGCACATGTCAAACGAAGGAGAACAGCAAGAAGGTAAGACCATGACAGTTTGTGCACTGGTGCATAAAGCAAGGTCCATAAAGATATTGATGAGCGAGTTTGAGGTGGAGGAACTTGACTGGCCTGCACAGGGTCCTAACCTCAACCCAATCGAACACCTTTGGGATGAATTAGAGCAGAGACTCTTAGCCAGGCCCTCTCGTCCACATCAGTGCCTGACCTCACAAATGCGCTTCTGGAAGAATTGTTCAATATTACCATAGAAACACGTCTAAACCTTGTGGACAGCCTTCCCAGAAGAGTTGAAGCTGTTATAGCTGCAAAGTGTAGGCCAACTCAATATTGAACCCAACGGACTAAGACTGGGACGCCATTAAAGTTCAACTGCGTGTAAGGGCAGGTGTCCCAATACTTTTGGTAATATAGTGTATATTGCTAAATCTCTTCCCAAATGATCAGACTATTGTCTAAATAGGTATGCAGAGAGGTGTAGGAAAAATACTAAAACTGTGTAGAAATGTCTGTAATAATTCCTCTTTTATGGTAATTAGGTAATTTTGGGGGAAAAGTAAAGAGAATTAAATGGAAACTTTTTGCAATTATTATTGTCTTTATATGCAAAAAGATGCATAAAATCCTGCTCACTGATGACTTTGTAATCTTACTCTACAAAGGAATGAATCCCATGTTACTTCCTTGAATTCTGTGGCACATATTCACTATGCCCTATATGAGTAGTGGAATCGCAAGTCAAGGTGTCAGAAAGTGACGGATTGTGTGCTAAGCTGTCAGAGAAGGCAAACCGACTGCAGGTTGAGTTGGACAATGTCACAAATCAGCTTTCTAAAACCGACAGCAAATCTAGAGAAATTGCCAAAGATTTCTCTATCTTGGAATCGCAGCTGCAAGACACTCAGGAACTCTTACAGGAAGAGAGGTGTCAAAGGCTGAGTTTGAGCACAAAACTCAAACAAATGGAAGATGAGAAAAATGGCTTCCTGGAACAGTTAAGAGGAGGAGGAAGCAAAGAAAAACCTATCAGAGCAAGTCGCAACATTGCAAGCTCAGATAGGAGATATGAAAAAACGCATGGAAGAAAGTGTTGGTTCATTAGAAAATGTTGAAAATGTGAAAAAGAAGTTTGATCAGATGCTTGGTGAGGAGAAGACTGTGTCTGCAAAATATGCAGAAGAACGCGACCGTGCAGAAGCGGAGGCGCTTGATAAAGAGAGCAAAGCCCTGTTCTTGGCTCGCTCCTTGGAGGAAGCTCTAGAGTGTAAGGCTGAACTAGAAAGAGTTAACAAACAGCTGTGTACAGAAATGGAAGATTTGGTCAGCTCCAAGGATGATGTTGGGAAAAGCGTTCAGGAGCTAGAAAAGTCTAAGCGAGCCTTAGAACAGCAAGTAGAAGAGATGAAGATTCCGTTGCAGGAACTTGAAGAGGAATTACAGGCAACAGAGGATCTGTCCCAAAGAAGGGATAGTGTGCCTGATGCAGTTTATAAAAGGATCAGTGTTTTGGGGTCTGTCCTGAGTGAGCATAAGAAATTTGATGACATGTTGTTTGAATCACCCCTCTGGAATAAACATTTCCTTCAAAAACGCCACCTAGTGGAGAAAACTAAGGCTGTTGGTGAAAACGTGAAGCAAATGAATAAGTGCCTTTCAGGGAATATTTCCAAAATGGAACTGGTGAAAGACAGGTGGCAGAAGTTTGATCGTGATCTTGAGATACATTCTATGTGGAGTTCAGATAAAGAAAAGGAGCTACAAGGGAAAAGTAATGCAATAGCAGAGAGTGCATTGAAGAAACCTGTAATAGACTGTGTTGCATTTTCATGCTTCTTCACTGATGCAGAGAGGAGGTCTGTAATGGATACCACCCAGATCGCTGGGTTCAACTGTCTACGGCTAATTAATGAAGCTACTGCCTTTGACCCATATGATGGTGGAAGGAAAGTTGATAAAGTACAGATATTTCTTGGAACAAAGCCAAGTGAAGCAGAGGTTCTCAAAGTTTTGTGGAAATCATTTATTGATTGCAGAGAGAGGCGGCTCAAGAATGTTGAAGACTTTAAAACTAGCACAATTGAGTTGCCTATGGATCACGGTCCTCCATGGCGGATAGGACAAACTTGTATGCAAGACAAACTTGAGAAGGAGCGAAATGATGCCAAAAATGCAGTTGAGGAATGTGTATATGAGATGAGCGACAAACTGTGTGACATTTATGAGAAATCTGTCAATGAAGATGACAGAAACAGTTTCATCCGGAAGCTTGAGGATACTAGGAGGCTTATCAGTGAGAGTCAAGAGAAGTGCCTGACACATGCGTGTCTGGAAATCTGTGTCCCAACCCTAGGGTTGAAACAAGAGGGGGGGTATGTGACAGGAAGTCAGGTAAATCTGTGGATGTAGTCACAGACAGGAGATACATTTCCACCTGGTTTAGAAAATTCACCAATTACTATAGGGTGTCGGCTGAAAAGGTAGCCAGGACGGCTTAAGGAAGTTGAAAGGCCTTCAGCTGTTCGGAATGAGGAAGTTAAGGCCTCTATAATTTGTCCAAAGGAAGTCCTATTGATTGCTGCCTCCTGACGCCGTGTGGGCTGGGGAGAGGACAGTCAGATGTGTGCCTCCCGATGCTGTGAGAGCCTGGGAGAAGGATTGCTGCCTCCTGACGCCGTGTGGGTAGCGGAGGACAATCAGATGTGTGCCCCCTGAAGCTGTGTGGGCATGGGGAAGACCTCCTGGAGCGATGTGCGCTGAGGAGGGTAACAAGTGTGAAGACTACTCAAGGATCGTTTCTATGTGAAAAGAAACCAATGGACATTTCCTGTGTGAAGGGGAAATTAATTAAGACTAAAGACTACTCAAGGTGAGGTCTTGGACTATTTCCATGTGGAAAGAAATAAATGCACTGTTTGCTATGTGAAGAGACAAGCAAAGGAATGTGTTCTATGTGAAGAGAAAAGCAAAGGGACATGTTCAATGGACATTTGTTATGTGGAGAGAAAATAAATGGACTATTGAGTGTCTGCTGTGGGATCAGTAAAGTTTGCCCAACAGTAGGTTGGAGACAGACTTCATTAGATAGGTTCCTGTGTGTGAGAAGGTAGCCGCCCACAGTGGCAAGGATTTATTTTGTGTTTTATTTTTATTTTGATGTTTTTGAGGCTTGCACTTGTGAAGAAAATTGCAAGAATAAAACCTTACACTGTTTGCAACCACTTCTCGGCTATCTCCCTGTGTAACTAACCCCCCCAAGGAGTCATCCACGGCCGCCACCGAGCTAATCAACCCCACAGTAGGCACTGCTGTGTCACATATTTCACAGAGCTTGCCTTCTGAACTACAGAGGTGCTATGAAGTCAGTGCAGGAATCACTGCTAGCAGGCAGCCAGGTACCATGGATATGCAGTCCTTTAGAAATTTAAAGTAAACTGCAGAGGAGAAGCAACAAAACATGCAGGGTATCCAGAAATTTGTGGAAAGAGATGGCCAGCAGACAGGTAACCCTCAGAAAATTAAAGCAGATTTTTAAAGTAAGCTTATCCAGTTACGGACCGCCCGCCGCAGTTTTACTGCAGCAGGCAGCTCCTCGTGCGCGCCTGCTGCTAGGGGACTTTCGATGCATGGGGCTGGTGGCTCCGATTGCCGCTGGCCACCCGTGATCGCTCCCCACTGAGAGAGAAGAAAGCTCAGCTGTTGTAAACACAGCTGACCGTTCTTCTCTCTGGAATGATCACAGAGCTCCTGTGATCCTGCTATATAGGATCACAGGTCTCTATGATCATTTTAAAAGCGTACCCCCCACACGGTTCAAAAGCCCATCCCCTATGCCAGTGATGGGGAACCTTGGCACCCCAGATGTTTTGGAACTACATTTCCCATGATGCTCAACTACACTGCAGAGTGCATGAGCATCATGGGAATTGTAGTTCCAAAACATCTGTAGTGCCAAGGTTCAACATCACTGCCCTAGGCTTACATTTAACCCCTTGATCACCCACTGTTAACCCCTTCCCTGCCAGTGTCATTGTAGTAACAGTGCATATTTTTAGCACTGAATACTGTAGTAATGTCACTGGTCCCACCAAAAGTGTCAAAAATGTCAGTTAGGGGTCCGATCTGTCCGCCCCAATGTCGCAGTCCCACTAAAAAACGCAGATCTGCGCCATTACTTGTAATAAAAAAAATTAAAATGACATAAATCTTGCCCCTATTTTGTAGACGCAATAACTTTTGCGCAAACCAATCAAAATATGCTTATTGAGATTTTTTTTTTTTTTTTTTTACCAAAAATATGTTGCAGAAAACAAATTGGACTAAAATGATGAAAAATTTTGACTTTGACTTTTTTTTCTTTTTTTTTTGGGGGGGGGGGGGGGGGGAATAATATATTTTTTTTTTTTTTTTTTTTTTATAGCGCAAAAAAAAAAAAAAATTGAACAGGTGATCAAATACCACCAAAAGAAAGCTTTATTTGTGGGGAAAAAAGGACATTGTCGCACCACCGTGCAATTCTCCGGTAAAATAACGCAGTGCCGAATTGCAAAAAATGGCCTGTCATTAAGGGACAAATCCTTCTAATATATAACCTAATTGGTTATGAGATTTTTTTTAAACTATTTGATTGTATTTCTTTTACAATGAAAGCGTGTGCTGTGACTATAGACTTCCTTTAACGGAAAGCTAATTGAATTTATGCAGTTTGACCGGCAGTGATGTCACCACATCAGAGCAAGTTTGTGACCAACTCTTGGTGCATTTATTAGGCATTTATAGCTTCTTTCCTGGCAATAAAGCTGACCATAGATGGGTAGAATTTCAAACCAAAATTCTTAGGAAAAGAATGTTTAAAGAAAGTTTGTCCTTCTAAATATTAGTGGGTCAAATTGATGTTTGTTTTAAACTGCTGTGATGAGAATATGTGAAGGAGCAGGTGGCAAATATTTAATTATTTAAATTTTTTTTTTTTTTTAATAAAATGAGTTTCTAACATTGTATGTGGTTTTAATTCGCTTACGTCTATTCATTCAAAAATCAAATGTTAAAAGCAAAAGAAAAAAAAAAAAGTTTCAAATGTTCTGAGCAGTTTCGTACACATTTTCGTAAGACTTTTTGTTCGAAATTCTAATAATCTCTGGCCAGCTTTAGACACAGCATGCTTCTCTCTAGCGCACCGTGCTTTAGGCGCTGTGAAAGTTAGTTTAGAGGTGAGTTTCTTAAAATGATGGCACATTCAATGTACAGTAAAGATTTGATCACAGGCAGTATTTGATTAGACATACTATTGGGTCTATATGTTCCTTCTGGTCCCTTGGTCATCAAATCTAGAATTCTAGCCTGGAAATTGAATGATTTTTGCTCAGTTTCTTCCCTTGTAAGTTCCAGATTAATTATCTCGCATGCAAGTTAAACAATCTATGGTACTTTTTGCTTACAGTTTTTGTCTACAGATTTCATAATCTTGATAGCATACTCTAATAAACATATTTCTATCTAGAAAGAATGAAGTTTAGAAGATGTTCGGCATATAAAGTAACCCAGTTATTTTCATAGAGTGAGTTCTCACTACAGAAAAAAGTGTGTGGATGTGATACCTCCATCTCACAAGCAGCACATAAATCCTTTGATTCCAACATTTCTCAGATGTGTCCAGAAATGTCACCAAAGGCTTTCCTTCCTGATGCCTCCTCTTCATCTGTACATACTGCTAGCAGTAGGTTTTTATTAATATTTAGAAAGTTTGCCTCCAGCAGTACTAAAGTGAGCATCAGAGAAACAACAGTTGTTTACCACGTTTGAACTGAAGGATCTCGCCCCAGAGATATGCTTTCACTTGAAGTGTACATCTTTCAATCTCAGCCCGCTACAAAGAGACGCATGAATAACAATTGTCATTTCTGGGCCGTACCTCTCCAATTATTTATTTGGTTTGTGTCTTCCAAGAAATACACATAATGGAGAGCGACACTCAAAGCCCAATCGCTACTTTTAATGACAGCACGTTCATATGTCTCTGTGACATGCGTGTGTACATAAAGAGAATAGAATAAACAGTCTTCTTAGAGGAAATTGTTAATAGCATTAACCTCCGTTACTGGGCATATCCAGGAGCATTACCAGATAGAGATGTAACAATCCTTTTCCACCTCACATGTAGCAGTTTAGATCTCAGCTGCTACACTTCCATAATATGCTTTTGTACATTGTCACTTGCATAAAGCCAGTTACATGTGTGATGAAATGGTATAGCCTGAAGCAGTTAGAACGTATTATCATTAATTATATATTGTTGTTAGAGATTACCCCCTAATTAATTGGACCATAGCAAACGACCATGATTTTAGATGATTGGGTTTATAAGCATAAAGAAAACATGCTGAATGTCTGGGTGATCACTGTCGCCCTCTTCCAATGGGTGAACCTTGTTTGATGACAGCTGTCTAGGAAGGACCTCCCCTCACATTTGGTCTTCTCCTAGATCATACTGTGTGTTTGGAACAGGAGGCCAAGGAATATCGCCCTACCTTTTAAGAAAAATGTTTGCACACCGCCTGTGCAAACATACAGAATTTGGGGGTGGTACACAAGACATCAACATCAACCTGTGATTAAAAAATACATTGTAGACTTAGGCTGTTCTTCATATGTTCTATGAGATACTTTTATTAGTCAAGATATGTAACTTTTTCGAAGATCCTTTATTTGTGGAAGGTTCCCATTACCTGTTCTCCTTCTGGGTCACAGCTTGAACCCATTAGGGGTGACACATAGGGAGGACAGGGATAGGCTATTCCTATTATTGCAACCCCATTGACTTCCACTTCTACATTATTTATTATACTTATTAACTGTTCATTATCGCTCATTGACTCTCTCTATATCTTGTATACCATTTGCCCACTCTATATTTGGACTCTATCTTCTTTATATTTTTACACTTCTGTTGTATCTATTGTATGTACATAACTCTAAGTGCTGGTTCACACTGAAGCGGCGCGACTTCAGGGGCGACCTGTGAAGACGCGTGCACCGCGACTTCGGCACGACTTGCACGGACTTCATAAAATGAATGTCTATGCAGGTCGCTCCAGGTCGCCCCAAAGTAGTACAGGTCCCTTTTTCTAAGTCGGAGCGACTTGTGTCGCTCCTATTAGAACGGTTCCTGTAGCAGTCAATGGACCGCGATGGTGCCTGACAAATCGTACTAGTGTGAATGGAGACTAATAAAATACTTTGAACGAGAAAAATTACATTGTAGACAATTACTTCTGCTGATTTCTTGTGTCGCTGGAGTTAACAGATATGTTTGTTGACTTTTTTTTTTATTAAAACCATGAGTGTTTCTATGTGAAATTACACTAATAGAAATTAGTCAGAAAGCTAAGGTTCTACGACATACTGATACACACATTTATTGACCTTATCACTGCCTTGAATAGGCCCACTGATATTGGAAACTGTCAGTGGTGATAATATACAAGCAAGGAGGCCTTCATTGCACCCAACACTGAAATCAGCAGTGTCAGCGACCCAGGAAAATGGGGACATTACCTCTTCAGGCATGTGACAGTGCTTAGGCGGAGCAGCTCATTAAAGCACTAGATAGTGTTACAAGCTGAGACAGAGAAGTTTCAAGGCAGCGCAGGCGGATGGGGATTAGGGGCCCTTTGCAGAGAAACTGTCTGGTGCCCTCCATTTCTGTTTTAAGGAAAAATAAGGCGCACATCTACCACAAATAGGGCTGCCCCTCATTTAGCAAAGAATATGCATCAGGGTTTTTTTATTATTTTTATTTTCCCTGCACCTGTACATTTGGACTGCTAAATGAAACAATGTTAAGATCTGCAACAGATTTGCCACTGTAGATGAGACAGTTTCACTGCTATAAGTGGTCCGGGGCAGGTTGCTAATATGGAGCAGCAGAGGGAGGGATTTATGGCTCAAGCTGCAGTTTTATTAGTAAATCACTCTCAAAATCTGTCTTACTGATTAAATTATGCACTGTG
Organism: Pelophylax lessonae; assembly: GCF_965119305.1. Lineage (NCBI taxonomy): Eukaryota > Metazoa > Chordata > Amphibia > Anura > Ranidae > Pelophylax > Pelophylax lessonae. The sequence goes on along the minus strand of NC_138768.1, from coordinate 662,420,053 downwards.
CGACAAAATTAATAAATCTCCCCAAGTGTCACTGGGAACCTGATCAGCAGTGTAATCGCTAGCCTATTAATACTAGAATATTGTATTTTTTATCACTTGACTGCTTTTATAAGCAAGAAAAAAGGTATTTGTGCTGGAAACGTTTTCTTTTAAACACTAGTCTACTACTTACCTATGAATATACCTCAGTTACAGTCAGGGGTAATGCACAGGGTTTGCAAAGTTTTGCTACAGTACTGTAGATTTACAACTGTTACGGGTTTAATGATAAAAGTAAATTTGTACTTCAAGAGGAGCTCCAGGCTTCCCCCTAAAGAAACTAAAAGTCAGCAGCTACAAATATTGTAGCTGCTGACCTTTAATAATAGGGCACTTATCTGTCCAGGAATCTAGCGGTCTCCTCACCCGAGCTGATTTTTTAATCAGGTGCTGGCACCGCCATCTTGACTAAGGAAAACCGGCAGTGAAGCCTTGCGGCTTCACAACCTGTTACCTACTGCGCATGCACAAAAGCACACTGCACTTTGTGAAGGGGCCAGCTGCAGAAGGAGAACTAAGCAGCGAACTGGGCCGGTAGTAGGAGCGGGTACCTGTCAAAACCAGGTACCTGCTCCCTCCTCCCATCAAAAGGTGCTAAATGTGGGGGAGGGGGGGCAGACAAGCGGAGCTTCCCCTTTTGGGTGGAGCTCCACTTTAACAAGCAGAGTACCATGTAATCTAATCCTACCCTCCTTCTTTTAGATTATTTGTAAATGTTCTACTTGTATTTCTTACAATTAACGACCTGCATTGTTACTGTAGTTTGCTTACGGTTTTTATAAATATATACACTTTTCCTTACAATTCAGAATGGAAAACTTGATAAGGGAAAAATTGTTTGATACGTGTTCCCCAACAATTATACATTGACATTTCTTCGGTGACTCTCAATTTAAAGAAACAAGAAAAATAGAGCAGCATATTACACTGAATAGGCCTTATAGGGATCTTATTTTTTATCTTTTAATATAAAAACATTTTTTTTTTTTTTGTTCAAATGCACAAGAATGAGTCTCTTGTACTTCAGATGAGATTCCCCATAATGTCATGTTAGTGGGATTCTACCATTTGAAGTCTGTAGTTGACAGATGTCACCTGAAAGGGCTGCTTATGGATGATCCTGCAGTGTCAAATTCTGTTGGGTAATTTTAGACAAATGTGTCATGTGCAACATGGAAGGATGGCAGGCTATACATTAGTGATTTCCCCAGTGCTTCAAGCAGGTAGTAATGCGTTGGGAAGTGCTCAGTCTCCACTGTGTACTGCTTTAGCATGGGGAAAAAAATCAGTTTGGAGAGAAATGACTTAAGACGTGGAGGAATCCATTTGCAATGTGTGCCATCTAACATCTCTCAGACAATGCATTGTATTAAAGAGGCATTTTTGATTAATGTTTTATAAACACTTTTCAGCATGACAGCTTAAAGTTGCTCTAAATGTGTGCTTGGTGCTCACTTCCATAAAGTCAAATGCCTCCTCGTAAAGTCTCGTCAGAGTCTGTCATCCATAGTGACTCTGAATTTCTACCTTTAGAACATTAAAATTAATTTGCTTCGTTTATACAGCTTCGGTGATAGCACGATGAAAAGACTCATAGCCTCACATTTGCCTAAATGTGTTATCCAGAATGTCTTTTATTCATGGATGTTTGTGCTCTTAACTAAGTACCGCAATACACTTTAGCAAGCACCTCTTGCTGCGGAATGTATGAGATACTGTGAACTTGTGTGTGTCATTTTATTACAGCTGATCAATGCTGAAGGGAAAAATGTAGCACAAGTACAACTGTGTTCCTGAAAGACTCACGCAATGCCAAGTTTAACCTTCAGTACAACTTCAATGAATAAAGTTCTTAGTAGTTCAGTGTAAATATATCATTTGACAAAGCCTTGGTATTTGATCACTGCTGCGTTTTTTTTTTTTCTTTTTTGCGCTATAAACAAAAAAGACCGAATAAGCAGTAATTGGTTAACGCGAGCGTTATAGGGTCTACAAACTATGGGATATCCACAGGATTGTTTTTATACTAGTAATGGCATCGATCAGTGACTTATAGTGGGACTGCGATAATGCATCGGACTCTTAACTGACACTTTTGACTGGGCTATGAAGCAGTTAAACATCTAGGGCGATCAAAAGGTAACGGTGTGCCTAGCCAATGTTTGTGTGCTGCTTTTACTAGGGGGAGAGATGGGTTTTGTTCCTGCTTTGCAGGAACACAGGATTCATCTCTTTTCCCCAGTCAAATAGGAACTCTGTCTTGTTTACATAGGCAGAGATCCATTCTGAGTCTCTGCCTGACGATAAATGGGTGCCGGCAAACATTGAGTGCCTGTCACTGGCAGATCAGCTTCTTTTGTGAATAATCCCAGCAGAAGCGGCCCGCTGGTGATGCTCGCACCCCTGCAGGTGAAAGTGCAGGATCCCATATATATATAAGTGACCTGGCACACAGCTGCCACCCTGTAGCAATAAAACTGCTAGGGCGGTCAGCAAGTGGTTAAAAATTCAGCCCTGAAATGAATAGGGAGGGAGTACAGCCTACCCTTTTTAGAGTTGAAGTTTTCCAAACAAACATTGCAGTAGAATCCTAGAACTCCACACTCACCATTGCTTGAAATCTGATGATCTGAAAACCCCTTTTACCTACCTGGTTTTGTATAGAGGAGCTTTTTTACAAACACAAGTGCAGGAGCCTTACGGTCTCTTACATACAGAAAGCATGATATAACAAAGTGTGAATAGAAAGAAGTTTCTAACCGGTCTTGGAATTTTGAATATAATTGGCGCTACAACAAGCAAAGAAAGATGTTACCAAGTGTATGCTTTAGGAAGCATGCTCCCACCTAACAAGTGAGGAGCCATGGTTTCTGGCTACAGAAGGTTACATGGTATGTATGTGAGCCGCTCAGGCTGTTAGGGAATCTAGTCCTGTGTCTGCTGCTGTAAGTGCTGACTTGGAAGGAGCCTGCTCATGCTCCAGACAGTGACAGATCAGAGCAGAAGATCCCGGGAGCCGCACATCAGAACAAGACCTGCTGTGTGTGTAGACAAGTGGCAGTCTCAGCCTGGACCCCTGCCAGACCACGCCCCTCCCAACGCGTTTCACTCCACCCATAGGAGTATACTCATGTGGAATTGCTCATGCAGCAGATTACAGACAACTCAACTAAAGCAGAACATAACTTCCAATAGCAGATTTGCTGGAAATGTTTACATTTTTTTTTTGGCCCAGCCTACTGCTGCCATTCTAGCCTAGGTCAAAATGGATGTATAGCTGATCCAAAGCCTCAGATACCTACAACACATCTTCCAGGAGACTGCAGGATTAGTAAACAGAGCAGCTGGGGGGAGGGTTGGGCAGTCCAGGGTGCCAAGTTTAGCACATCATCAGAACTGGCTGGATGCACCCAGAAGAAGACTAAGATGGTTAGCAGGTCCCACTGTATGGCAGTTGTCTCGACACTGGATTCGCAATGCAGGTGAGTATGGGTTTTGAAGAGCGAGCACTACAGCTAAGAAGGAAAAATAATGGGTGGGGGTAGAGGGAGCTGGGTACTGCTTTAAGGTGATAGGTGTTATTGGACTTTCTGATTTAGCACCGTCATACTGTTTGCTAGACAACATTACCAGTTCCTTTTGCAATGATGTCAGAGTGCATTGAATACAAAGTTCTCTGCTTAGGATCATCCTGTGCAGTTGCTTCCACATCTCTTGCAATGTGCAGGGTTTACAGAAAGGGTATAGATAGAAGTCAGGGTTAATGTGGAACTCCTGTACTGCCTGTAGTAGGAAACCTGATTTTTAATCCTGTAATTGATGTCTGTTACATTTTAGTCATGCCTCATGATATATGCCTGAACTCCATGTGAAGTCTAAGCACCTCCCTTGCCCTACTTCCAGCAAGTGAAACATTTCTTTTTTTTGGTCTGTATAGTATGGGGAAATGTTCCTACCCCAGGCACAACATTGGCACACAACAGGAAGTAAGGGAAATGTCTCCAACAGGTACAAGACTGCAATAAAATACATTTTTAGCAGATGGGGGGAAGAGGCTACTCTTTCTCTCTCTCTTTCAGCCTTATACAGCTGTCAGTATATATTGTCCCCCTTTATTGTCACTTAGACTGGAATAAAGCTGGCTATACATATATCAGTGTGTTTTTTTTTTTATTAGCCAGCAGACTTATGCAAAAAAAAAAACAATGCATCCATCCATCCACACAGTCGAGGTGGATGGGGGGGGGGGGATTCCTCTTCGTTGTAATTGGCTGCAGCGCTGATTGAAACAAAATCTTCCAACAAGGTCATTCAAGAGCAGTTGGTCCTTAAAGTGAAACTTTCCCCATACCAACTTGATAAAAATAATGATCTTTAGCAAGGAACATATATTCCACAATAATAATAATGTTACTAAAATGAGTGTGCTGTAAATTGCCTCCAGCATTGTTACTATTTTTTCTTGCTCGAGGCTGCCATTTTCCTGAAGCCCAGAACCTATGAACAGCAGTAAATCTTTAGAAGAGCGGCATCTACAAATTTAGCACAATGCCAAAAATAAAGAGAGACTGAGACTGAGCATGTGCAGAGTGGATTTAGACAGCGTATTACTGGATTATAAACTGTATAGGCACTTGTTTTATATGTTTTACATCGCTATACCTGCAAAAGGACTGAAATGATCTAGCAGGACTCCGTTTTCTCACTAAAGTTCCACTTTAAATTGATTACTCTTGAACAGGAACGGCCATAGATGAATCAAAATCTAGCTGGTCCCTTGCTTAGCGTCTCTTTTTGATCTTGGACCATATGTGCAATGTCTTTATGTCTTTATTACCTTTTGCAATGTGTATTTCTACTACTTGTTCATTTTGTAAATTTGTACATTTTTGAAAACTGCAATAAAAGGATGAAACTAAATTGCAGCCGGTCCCTACTGAGCCGGACACATTTCGATCCATGTATGGTCAGCTTTAGGGGAAATCTTCTTTCTGTAAATGCAGACAATGGTAAAGTCAGTCCTGGAAGATGATCTAGCCTGTTCTCAACTCTATTCAAGACTCAAGTCTTCTTTCTGCATTGAATCACACAATATTTGCTTGTACTCTTTATTTCACTGCACAGTACAGATAGTGTGATCATTTTTAGAAGAACTTCATGATATTTAAGAATCACAGCTAGTTTGGATCATTTAGTTTGCCTTTTGGGCAAATAGTTTGTTTGAAGATCCTATTGCTACAGCTTTACATATTGCTGTTACCCACCTTGAGAAGAGGAATAGCTATGTCAAAATGCATTTTGTGGATTTTAACTTGCTGTTCTTGCAGTCTCACCTGCTTGAGCAACCCCCTCTGTAACAAGATTTTGGACTTTCTTAGAAATAGGCCTGCAGGTAGTAATACTTTTTGAACTGTATTTTTTTTTTTTTTTTTAGTACAAGTGTTTCACTTCGCCCATTATTGTTTACTCTGTATACTTATGACAGTACTCCCTGACAAAAAGTTGCTCAGTCCTAAAAGGAATTTTATGGTCCCAGCATACACTTTATTTTATAAAATTAGTAACGTAATAATACAAACAGTTATTTTTGACAATCCAATCTACTGGTAAGCTTGCTTTAAAAATTGCCTTTCATGTTGTGAGTGCTGCCTGTCTGGTGGCCATCGATTTTCACATTTTCCTGGATTCTCTGCATACATTGCAGCTTCTTCTCTGCTGTTTACTTTTGTATCTAAGGACTACATATACTGTACATATGGTGCCTTGCAAGCAGTGAATCCTGTACTGGCTCTGCCTCTTGAAACTCCTTCTCTTAGAAGGCAGGCTCTGTGAAATGTGTGACACAGCAGTGTCTATTAAGCGAGCAAAGTGAATATGTGTCACAATTTAAGGAAGTTAATGTGTGAATATCTTGATAAACTAAGTTTACAAACTTTGAGATCATTCAGATTAATAGGAGTAAGTTGGAAATTGTTGAAATACAGTGTGGAAATTAATATATGATTTTACATTTTGACGATAGTTATGCTTAACCACTTAACGACAGCCTGATGTAGATTTACTGTTACAAGGTGGGCGCTGTGTGCAGAATCGCATATATACAATATACGGGATTCTGCATTTATAGGTAGGGGGTGCACGCCCGCCCCTCTTGCTGTGCTGTGATTCGTCACAGCACATAATTGACCACTGGCACCCGTTGATCGGCTCTGAGCTTCACTAAATGCAGCTCTGTGAATGTAAACAACAAGAGGTGTGTTCAGTGACAGGGGATCTCGTTGTTTGTTTCCTGCTAAGCAGGGAATGAAAACAAACTAGATCCCCAAAAAAAGTAGTACACACATAAACACTTATTAGGCACACATTTAACCCCTTGATCACACTAGATGTTAGCCCTTTCCTGCCCAGTGTCATTAGTACAGTGATAGTGCATATTAGCACTGATCACTGTAATAGTGTCACTGGTGATGTCAGTGGCAGTTAGTTCCCCCCCAGCGTCAGATTGCCTGCCGCGTTATCGCAGTCCCTTTATAAGTCGCTGTTTGCTGCCATTTTACCAATAACTTAGCAGAATACATTTTGGCCAAAATTAGTTAGATTATATTTTTATTTTTACTTTTTATATGGGGTGTTTTATAGCAGAAAGTTTTTTTTCTTTCAGAATTGTCGGCATTTTTTCTTTTATATAATAAAAAAAGAAAAACCCAGAAGTGATTGAATACCACCAAAAGAAAGCTCTATTTGTGTGAAAAAATTATGTAATTTTTGTTTGGGTATTGCATTGTGTTGTGACCATGCAATAGCACAGTGCAGCATTGCAAAAATGGCCTAGTCATGAAGGGGCTAGAACCTTCTGGAGCTGAATTTTTATAAATAAAAAAAAAAATATATTGATAAGGGTTCATATCAGGCAGAGTGTTTTTTTTTTTTAGATGGTGCAGAGATAACCTGCTGTTTATATTAAGGTACAAAGGAGTTCATAGTAGATTTTAGAAGAATTTACTGAGGTCCAACCCCCTGTGTTTATAGATGTGAGGAGGTTGAGCAGGTGAACAGTTTAAGGTTCCTGGAAACGTTTATGACAGATAATCTGTCATGGCCAGTGCAAATGTTGGCTCTATTAAGTAAGGCACAGACTCTCAACAAATCCTCCTTTTCACAGAAATGCAATATAGAGTGTACTGACATGCCATGTGATATTATGGTAGGGGATGTCTACAGTTCAAAATATGAAATCTCTTAAGAGAGCATTAAAAACTGCACAAAATATTATAGGTACTGGATTACCAAGCATTAGGGATGTAGAAGAGAGGAAATGTGGCACCTATGTAAGCTTTGGTCTTTTTAGCTTCTTGCCGTCAGGTAGTCCGTATAGGAGTGTTTGTTCTCGGACTAGTGGATTGCACAGTATTTGTTTCCCTATGCTTGTTAAACGCCATCCTATTAAAGTTTATATAGTAGGTTGGTTGGGATTTAGCTTGTGTAAACTTTTTAAGGAAAGGGTACTAGATTGCTGCTAAGGGAGATAAAAGTGATTCTAAATTGGTTTATTCTTATTGTATGCATTTACCTTTTTAGTACATTGTTGCTAACATGTTTTATACATATAAGTCTTTTTATGTGTAGTATTGGGGGGAAACTCTTCATTGTTGGAAGGATGCTGTAACATTCGCCATTTGTAGTAGCAGACAATTGTTTTTATATACACAGTCCTTTAACCAACTCCACCCTGGAAAGTTTTGCCTCCTTCATAACCAGGGTATTTTTTGCGATAAGCAAGAAATAAAACTGTTATAAAACAATACCTATAAATGTCTTTATAAGTTTAGGCCAAAATGTATTCTACTACATGTTTTTGATTAAAAATAAGATGATCTCAATAAGTGTGTGGTAATTGGTTTGTGTGAAAGTTATAGTGTCTATAAACTATGGTATATATATCAGTTCTGATGTACTAATCTCATTTCTCGAGGCCCTTTTTGGAAAGTAGATAGTCTTAGGCATTTAGTAGGAGGCATGGAAAATTCTTTTTGAAGTTGTAATTTTTTTCACAGTTTTTTTGAAAATCAAGAAATTGAATAAAACGTTTTTTCATTTTTTTTTTTTTTTTTTTACATACTGTCACCAGTGCAGCAGAGCACAACTGGTGTGGTGGTGATCAGGGACACGGACCTGTGACAGTATGTTAAAAAAAAGAAAAAAAATTAAAAGTGACTCAATAAAAATGTATTTTGTTTTTTAAACTTTTTTTTTTTTTTTTTACAATTTCTTTTACATACCATAGTAACACTGTTTGTTTTTTTTTTTCAGCATTTGATTGCTGTTACAATGATGATCATTGTAACAGCAATGTTTTGTACTGTCCTGAAAGGGTTACATTTATAACATGTGATTACTAGTGATCTGTGATTGGCTGCACCTAATCACATGGTACAGGGTGCTGTAATTGGCCCAGGTATATTGTAATAGCTGTGGGACAATCACAGCATAGGAAACACAGCTGTTATAAATTAATAAAACTCCAAAATTGCAGCTCTTGTAGGATGTTCCATGTCTGCAGTTGTCCGGATTTACCAAAAGTGGCCCAATGAAAGGAAACCCAGTGAACCCGTGCCAAGATCAGGGCTGACCTAAGCTCATTGATAAACATGGGAAGCGAAGGCTGGCCCATGTAATCTAAACCAGTAGAGGAGCTACTGTAGCTCAAATTGCTGAAAAAGGTAATACTGGGTCCGATAAAAAGGCGTCAGAACACACAGAGCATCACAGTTTGTTACACAGAAGGCTGCATAGCCGCAGACCAATCAGAGTGCCCATATTGACCTGCCTCCACAGCCAAAAGTACCTACAATGGGCACGTGGGCATCGGAGCTGGACCATGGAGCAATGGGAGAAGTTAACCTGATCTTAAGAATTCAAAAATGGTTTGAAGAACACGACGAGTTTGAGGTGTTGACTTGACCCCAAAATTCTTCAAATCTCAATCCAATCAAGCATCTGTGTGATGTGCTGAAAAAACAAGTTTGATTCATGGATGCCCAGTCTCGCAACTTAAAACAGGTTTGATTCATGGATGCCCAGTCTCGCAACTTGCTAGACTTAAAGGATCTCTTAATGACAGCTTGGTGGAAAATACCCCAGGATACCAGGTGGTCATACTGTTATGGCTAATCAGTGAATATACTGTGTGTAATCTGTATTTTTCTAGTGTTTTCTGTATGTAAGAAAATTGCTAGGAGCCATGGGTGATGGGTATAGACTTCACTGCAGTCGTTTTTCAATTGTTCAGGAAACATTTACTTTAAAATGACTGGGGTGTATTGGAGCAGGATTTTGGATTGTTTAATGTATTTAGCCCTTTCCAAGTTCGGCAGATTAAGAAGCACACACTCCTTTAATATGGTTTATTGCCAAGAGCTGTATGCGCATATTTGTTACAACAGTGCAAGTGAAGGTGATCTGTTACTTTACAGCTATCAATAATAAGATTGTATCTTTGTCTTCAGGTATTCCTATGCTGAAGATTGTGTTTGCGGGATATGAACATCTCTCATTAATATCTGTTCCTTTGTTGATTTATCATCCGGCTCAAATTCTACTTGGAAGTGTATTAGTGCCAACGATAAAATCTTGGATGCTTGCCAGACAAAAGGTAATCTCCACCGCTTGGGTTTTGTCACAGTACTGAATAGTGTTTGCTTCAGTGACGGTTATGAATTTAATTCTTGCTTTGTTAATTATAATGATGAAACTGAAATTGAAAAACTTTTAAAATCCAGCATTTTTCCTAATACTTTATCAAAGGTGACAAAAAAAAAGGAGTTTCTACCAATATATGGCTAAAAGTTGTATGAATATAGATTTATTAATTGAACTCCATATTCAACAAAAGCTCAAGAACACTGTAATACAAGGTTAATCCTTTTTTTTTAAATAATTATTTGCGTTTGAACCAAGATCGCTTTTCACTTGTTAAAGGAAGTCTTTTGAGAAGTCTTTTGATGCTTTCAAATTAAGGAGGAAAAATAAAGTGTCTATTTAAATAGTTCTTCTCCTTCATATACAAACTAGAATGCCTTGAAATCTATTTTATGCTCCTCAGTAATTAAGTCAATCACAAACAATTCCTCACTGTCATATTGTAATATTGTTTTGCCCCCTGTGGCTTCTTGAAAACAAGGATGACACCTATGCCGACTGGTAATGTGGGACTGTTGTTAAATATTTAGAGCCTTGAATTCTGCATTTTTACTTCTGGAGTGTGACTGAAATCTCAAAGCAAAAGTAGTCTTTGTGCACAGATATCACAAAGAACAAATGTTTACTAAAGTAAGATTTTCTTTTCCTAGTGAGATGTCCTATTATTTTAAGTTCAGAAAGTCTATGTTACAGCTCTGTTCTGAGAAGAAATAAAGTAAACCAATTTCTGCATATCACTAGTTCAACTGAGGTGGAATACAGTTTGTATAGTGTAATATTGGTTCCAAACAAGAGGAGTTCTATATGCATACCAGGATCTTTGCATTCATTAAACTCCTAAAATTCTCTCTTCTCCTAACCCAGGGGTCTCCAAACAGTGGCCCTAGGGCCAGATGTGGCCCTTTGCTTATATCTGGCCCTTGGGGCACAATTCCTTCCACTGACACCAACAGTGGGGCAAAATTTCTTCCACTGACACCAGCAGTGGGGCAAAATTCCTTCCACGGACACCAACAGTGGGGCAAAATTCCTTCCACTGACACCAACAGTGGGGTAAAATTTCTTCCACTGACACCAACAGTGGGGCACAATTCCTTCCACTGATGCAAACATTGGGGCACAATTCCTTCCACGGACGCTAACAGTGGGGTACAATTCCTTCCACTGACACCATTGTTTACTCCTCCCATTGAAGACAGGTCATTTTCTTTTCTGACTTATCACAGTACAGCCCTTCTAAAGTCTGAAAGACCGTTAACTGGCCCTTTTTTTTGGAAAGTTTGGAGACCCCTGTCCTAACCCATGCACAACACAATTGTTGACATATTGCTATGCCTTTTAATAAGATTAAAAGAATGCTGGTTGTAAACTTTCAACTTGCTAGTAACACGGACTGTAAAGCTGAACTCCAGGTAGTGTATTTTAACATTTTTTAAGCATTAATATTTGCTACAACTTTAGGCAACTAGTGGTACAATTGATACAATGTCTATAACAGACACCAGTTCCAGTGCCCCTGCATTACAATTCAAAAAGCACAGCCTGTGATGATATTGCAGCTGTGCTTTATGAATGGCAAAGCAGAAAAAGGGGGTGAAGGCACAACACCAGAACTGGTGTCTGTCTTAGACACCATTTCAATGCTGCAGGGAACCAGAAGAACAAACACCACTTTCCAACAGAAGCTCAGTAGAGTTTGAAAAAGCTAATAAAGTAAAACTTCACTTGTGGATTAAGCAAAAGTCTTAGCAAATATATAAGAATTGTATAAATAAAAAAATAAAAAATAAAAAAAAACACTGTGCCTGGAGTTGGGCTTTAAGTTCTAGATTCACATAACCATCTTTAAATATACAATTTTTGATCTTCTGCATCATAACATATACCCTACCAATAGGAAACAATTAACTCCACTAATAAGCAATCCGTTTCAAAACTGCTTACATCTGCGAGTATATGTGAATGCTATTCACAACATCAAGGCACCTTTCTAACAGTCAGACATAATCATAAACAATAACAGTACCAACAATGGGGTAGAGTTTTGTATCCTTGGAATTCAGAAAGAATTTACCTGCGCAGCAAAGTAAACAGCTGAAACATGTAAGCTGTCATGTCTGCAGAAGGATTTGTAATTCTCAGGAAGTCTTGGGATCTCAACACTCAAGCCAGGAAGCACAATCTGCTTCGTGACCTTCAGTCAAGGTCAAGGTATGTTGCCTTCTAAAAAATATTCATACCCCTTGACGTTTTGTCATATTGCAACCAAAAACATAAATGTATTTTATTGGGATTTTATGTGATAGACAACACAAAGTGGCACGAAATTGATAAATGGGTTTCAACATTTTTTTACAAATAAATATCTGAAAAGTGTGTCAATGCTTTATAGAACCACCTTTCTTTGCAATTACAGCTACAAGTTGTTTGGGTATGTCTCTACCAACTTTGCGCATCTAGAGTGAAATGTTTGCCCATTCTTCTTTGAAAAATAGCTCAAGCTCTTTCTGATTAAATGGAGAGTGTCTGTGAACAGCAATTTCTAAGTCTTTCCACAGATTTCTCAATTGGATTTAGATGATTTGGACAATGACTTGGCCATTCTAACACATGAATATGCTTTAATCTAAACCATTCCATTGTAGCTCTGGCTGAGTCGTCATCCTGCTGAAAGATAAACCTCCGCCCCGTCTCAAGTCTTTTGCACTCTAACAAGTTCTCTTCTAAGATTGCCCTGTATTTGGCTCCATCCATCTTCCCATCAACTCTGACCAGCTTCCCTGTCCCTGCTGAAGAAAAGCATCCCCACAACATGATGCTGCCACCACCATGATAATGTTTCCAGGGTGATGTGCAGTGTTAGTTTTCTGCCACACGTGGCCAAAAAGTGCAATTTTGGTCCCATCTGACCAGAGCACCTTCTTCTATATGTTTGCTGTGTCCCCCACATGGCTACTCACAATTTGCAAACGGGACTTATTTTGGCTTTCTTTCAACAATGGCTTTCTTCTTGCCACTTTTCCATAAAGGCCAGATTTGTGGAGTGCACAACTAACAGTTGTCCTGTGGACAGATTCTCCCATCTGAGCTGTGGATCTCTGCAGCTCCTCCACAGTTACCATAGGCCTCTTCGATGCTTCTCTGCTTAATGCTTTCCTTGCCCAGCCTGTCAGTTTAGGTGGACAACAATGTCTTAGTAGGCTTGCAGGTGTGCCATACTCTTTCCATTTTCGTATGATGGATTGAACAGTGCTCCGTGAGATGTTCAACGCTTGGGATATTTTTTTATAACCTAACCCTGCTTTAAACTTCTCCACATTTTTATCCCTGACCTGTCTGGTGTGTTCCTTGACCTTCATGATGCTTTGTGTGCTAAGGTTCTTTAACCACTTAAGCCCCGGAAGATTTTACCCCCATTCCGTCCAGAGGGTTTTTTGCGATTCGGCACTGCGTGAATTTAACGGACAATTGCGCGGTCGTGCGAAGCTGTACCTAAACGAATTTGACGTCCTTTTTTTCCCACAAACAGAGCTTTCTTTTGGTGGTATTTGATCACCCGTGCAATTTTTTGATAATGCGCTATAAACAAAAAAAGAGCGTCAATTTTGCAAAAATAACAATATTTTTCAAATTTTTTTATATGAAATTCCCCCAAAAAAATGTAAAAATCTAAATTTTTTAACATTTTCGGCCAATTTGTTTTATGCTACATATGTTTGGTAAAAAAAATCGCAAAAAGCGTATTTTGATTGGTTTGCGCAAAAGTTATCGCGTTTACTAACAAAGGGAAAGATTTTTGTCATTTTTGTTGTTTTTTTTTTAAACGCGTAATGGCGGAGATCTGTGTTTTTTTTGCGGTACTGCAACATTGCGGCGGACAGATCGTACCCTTGACTGACATTTTTGACACTTTTGGGGTTACCAGTGACATTTCTACAGTAATCAGTGCTATACGTATGCACTGTTACTGTAAAATTACACTGGCAGTGAAGGGGTTAACTTTTTTTGAGAGGGAGGGGTTATGTGTGTCCCTAGGGACATGATTCTAACTGTGATTGGCTGTGGCGTGAGGTGTAGGAACAGTGATCAACGGTCCTACATAGTAGAACCGTATGATCACTGTTTCTACACAGGGGAGCATGACAGGCGGCTTGTTTACATCAACCGCCTGCCTTTCTCCCTCTGCACCGGCGATCGCCGAGTGACCGGCAGACATCGGGTCCGCCGGTCACACGCGCGGGGGGGGGGGGGGTCCGTGACCGTGCCTCCGGGGGCGTGCACTCGCTCCCTAGACCCTCACAGGCTAGCGACGTAGTACTACGTCGCTCTGCCTGTGAGGGGTGACCGCCGCAGTAAATAGTCGTGCGGCGGTCGGCAAGCGATTAACAAGGGTTTCACAGAACAGCTATATTTAAACTGATTAAATTACTCTATTTACTAATTAGGTGACTTCTGAAGGCAATTGGTTCCACTAGATTTTATCTATCATTTTCCATCCACTTTACAATTATGTGCCACTTTGTGTTGGTCTATCACATAAAATCCCAATAAAATACATTAACGTTTTTGGTTGTAACGTGACAATATTTCAAGGAGTATGAAAACTTTTTCAAGGCACTGTATGCACTATAGGTTGGTCAAGGGCCTGCTCAGTATGAAGGACATAGGAACAGTATGACCTCTTTCCAGTGACCTTGTTGGGAGGGGATGGGGACACCATTTATTGTCATTGGAGTCTCCGAAAAATAAAAGGGCCTGTTGTGTATTTCAGTATACAAGTGGCAAACGAAAACTTCTACGTATCCATACTAAGTGGATTGGTGGTTTTCCTATATAGTGTCTAGAGACATTCTTGGCATAAATACAAATTTGTGTAGCTTTCCAGGAAAAAAGTATGAGAATAAAAAAAAAAATGCAGGCTGTCATTTAAGGGCCCTTTCACACGGGCGTTCCGCATGTCCGTATCTCATCCTATTTTTTTGCAGATGATATACGGACATAATGTATGTCAATGGCATTGCGGATGTCAGCGAATGACCATCCTCTGACATCCGATTTTCTTGCTGTCAGGTCTGTTCCGTTTTTTGGAACGGAACAGAATCCTATTTTTGTTCCATTTAAAAAACGGAACGGATGCAAAATCGGATGTCAGTGATGATATCCGCAATGCCCATAGACATACATTATGTCCGTATATCATCCGCAAACGGATGGGATGAAATGCGGACATACTGAGCGGATGACACAAGTGTCACCCGCTCCGTGAAAAAAAAAAAGTGCTGGTGTGGATCGCAATGCGGTCCGCTCCGTGTGAAAGAGCCCTAACTCACATGCTAAATGTAGCTTTAATTTAGTTGTAAACACGTTCATTAAAATCAACTTCACTTATTTTATGTGTTTTTTGTTTTTGTATTTCAGGCATTGAAGTTAACAAGGCAGCCAAAGGTCCCATTATAACAGCAACAGTAAATCAGTGTAAATATGTACTACTGTGTTATACTGTACATACAGACATCATACTAAATACGTATGTCTGGAAATGTTTGCTTCAATGCATATTTTATTTTTTTACATACAACTCTGAATATCTAAGTGCCTTACGGATGCATTTGGTGAATACTTAGTTTGAAAAGAAGAAGCCATGTTGATGTTCTAACTCATCTTTGTATTTTTTTATTTGAAAAATAAAGATCCTTTGAGCCTGTTATGTCTTTAATTTTTGTTACAATCGCTGTGTGCAAGTTTTTTTTGAAAAACTGTACATGCTGTGAAAAGCTGTGTGCGCAAATACACCTAGTTGTGTATCCTGAAAAAGCTAATCTTGAGTTCTATGTGTATCCTGTTTCCTGCATTTTTTAAAGCCCATATCCAGGAAGTGATTGCTTATTGGAATTGTCGGCCTTCAGTATAATCACATAATTAGTTTCAGAGTTACTAAAGTAATCCTTTCATGAGAGAGATTTCAAGATTGCCACTGCTAACCTCTACTTTGGAAATAAAATATTAGCTGCTGTTTGGTTTAGTGTTGTTAGTCACTGATCCAGAATAAGTATATAGATAGGGAATACTGATCTTGCTGCTGCTTGTTCCCAGTCTGTAAATACGTTCTCAAGCCTAACACAGCCAGCAACTAGCATTTTTAGGAGCTCAGCCTCTACTCTCACAGCATGCTTTTAAACATACATAGGGGTAAGGATTTTAGAGCTGAAAATTAAAATTTCATGTTAAATCTACACTTGCCTGTCCTAAAATTTCACCACTCCTAAACGTTCAGTATGTGTTTAAAAGCCTCTCTCTGGGAAAAAAATCAAATTCTGCTGCAGGTGTAAAGTGCAGGCACCTAGGTAAATATGGAATATTGCATATGAATCTATTATATTTTCAAAGACAGCTATTGGGTGGAAGCACTTTGCTCCCTTTCATGTTTTCATCTTTCTCCTCAGCAGTTTAAAACCATGTTTACCTCAGTAGCTCAAGCTGAAAAAACATAAAAGACAAAGAGTCAGAGCAATAGTTCCTCTGTCTAAGTAGTAGGGGATAGCCGGCATGAAAGGGAAGTAGATGTGCTTTGCTTTCTAGTTAACACATAGTGTTCTGGGAATCCTTTTCCGTATATATTTTCACAGATCCAACATCTAGTTATGGTTTTGTGTGTGTAGCTAGATACAGTAGATATGAGGTGTGTCTAACAAAATTTGGTGAATTGTATCACAAAACAAAACAGAAGATACAAACAAATTACCTTTATTGGCCTTTAAAATAGTTGCCATGCCTCACAACACACTTTTGGCAACGTTCATAAAGCTTCTGGAAACTGTCAGCAAAGGCCTCTTTAGGAATCAATCACAGAACAGATGTTAAGCATTCTTGCATTGCTGCCAAGTCTGTAAAACATGCACCTTTCATGGCTCTCTTCAGGCGGAGAAACCGAAGTCCGCAGGTGCCAGATTAGGGGAGTATGGTGGTTGATCGAGGCCACGCTGAGCCAAGTACTGGCGCTCAAGTCTCATCCCCTGTGACAATCATTCATAGAAAGGATGATGGATCCTGGTCATACATGGGAATTAAATCTCCAGAGGTTTTCATCCATTTTGCCCTCTGTCTGTCAGCTTGTGTGGCACAAACCAGGAACAGATGTTCCGCTTACCCAAATCTTCACGGATGAAGGTGCGCACCGTGTCCTTGCTATAATGCCCAATTCCTTAGTCCTCAATCGTAGAGTCAGTCACCGATCACGTGCCAGGATTTGTCGCACTCGCTTAATCATGTCTGGGGTTCTGCTTGTCAACGGCTGACCCGATTGTGGCTAGTCCTCATTTGTCTCCTTCCCATCGCAAAAGCGTTTGAACTAGTTGTAAACACATTTTTTGCTCATGGCTCCGTCCCGTACACTTGCACAAACGTTTCATGCGTTTCCGTCATTTTTTTCACCAATTTGTAGCAGAACTTGATGTTCACTCATTGCTCCACTGCACTGTGACCCTACCTCTCACACTGACTATGTTCATCTGCCCACAGCGGGTTTACCCTGAGGGTCATGTGTACTCCACACTAGGTAGTGCTTCTTAACGTGTCTCTGGGTAGCAAGTGCACGCATCTGGCCCATGTTGCCATTCAGATATTGGACCATTCACCAAACTTTTTAGACACATCTCGTGGATATATATATATATATATATATATATATATATATATATATATATATATGGGATAGACCGATTATCGGCAAGGCCGATATGCACTTTCCCCGCTATATCGGTATCGTCCCTGGAACTGGCCGATATTGCCGATATTTTTGTGACGTCATTCTGCCTTCTTAGGCCACCTCCCTCGCCTTAGACAGCCTCGTCTGGAGTCAGGACTAGTCTCGCTGGAGTGTATCACAGCCATACACCCACCCACAGCAGCCCAGTGCCGGACACCCACCCACCCACATCCACAGGCCCTGTACCAGCCAGCCAGCCACAGGCACTTTACTAGCAAGCCACCCACAGGCCCTGTACCTGTCAGCCACAGGCACTGTACCAGCCAGCCACCCACAGGCCCTGTACCAGCCACCCACCCACCACAGGGTGCCAGACAGCCACCCACCACAGGGTGTCAGACAGCCAGCCACCCACAGACAGGGTGCCAGCCAGCCACCCACAGGCCCTGTACCAGCCAGCCACAGGCACTGTACCAGCCAGCCGCCCACAGGCCCTGTGCCAGCCAGCCACCCACCACAGGGTGCCAGCAAGCCAGCCACCCACCACAAGGTGCCAGCTAGCCAGCCATTAAGCATTAAACAAAAATGAACATGTTCAGTAACAGATTTATGTAAAAAATTGTCTTTTTTTTTTTTTTTGCAAAACTTTAAATGTACAAAATATCGGCCGGTACCGATACGTTGTGACCAAAATATCGGTATCGGGCCTAAAAATAAACATATTGGTTTATACCTAAAATATATATATATATATATATATGTGTGTATACATGTATACGAGAGAGAAAGAGTGAGAGACATTTGCAGGTTAACCACAATTTACTGAGATATTAGGGCCACATTGTTTTCAGCCAGTTGACATATAGACTTACATTGTTAGGAGTAGTATTGTGCAGCCAATGTGTAGCATTGTAATGCAGGACACAGATTCTGTGTATGTAATATATATTGAGATAGTGTTGTGCACTGCCATGACGTAAATGTTTTTTTTTTTTTTTTTTTTTAATCACCCATGATTTTCATCAAGGCAGGTTGAAGGGCTCAGTGGCTGGTAAAACCATTTGGGACCTAAAGTCCAGAGACTTGGGTGGGATGAAGTCTCCAATCCTGGGTCCTTGTTTTCGGAACCACCAGCACAATGGTTCTTGGCTGGTTCTGGCTCCACCCCAGCAGACAGAGGAAGTCTCTGCCTGGTAGTCAGGAGGGCTCCACTCCACCTAGGAGACAGGTCGAAGCCAGAACAGCGAAGGGACTGCCAAGTGTATGAACCAAGCTTTTGTAAAAGGACAGTCTAAAGAAGACAAACAAGGGCCTGACTCCTAAAGTCAGAGCAATAGTGATGTATGTGTAAGTGAGGAAGCTGATGACCATGAGGCAAAAACATTGATTTCTGAAACTTCAGGAGGATTTTTTGGGCAAGAAAAGAAGAAAAGCGAGTAGCTGCATCCTTAAAGCTCTTACGTTTGTCACTAGTTTTTACAATATATACAGTGTGTGTATATGTATGTATGTGTGTGTGTATATATATATATATATATATATACTCTTGTGTATAGAAGAAGTAGTGACTGCACAGGCATGAAACTTTGTCGCTGCATCAAGGCACTCTTCCACATGTTCGCAGGTGAAAATGGCGCATGGGCGCTATATGGCTTTCGTGCACTGCTTGTAAACAAGAGGCAACCCCTGTAGTCAAGCAAAAAATAGTGAACGTGGAAGAAGGCTCAGAGTATTCCATCAGTGACAAAGTGATTGTGACATTCTTCTAGGATTCCGAGGGTGTGCAGCAGCACCACTGTGGTGCCAAATATTTGCAAGAACTGCACGAAAACTGTATAGCACGTATGCAGTTTTCAGCACTAAACATCTGGAGGAGTTGCTTTGTGCAGTAATAAAATTTCATGTCTGTATGGTCACTCCTGTGTCGGGCTGTGGACTTTTGGGATGCCCCTCGTATTGTAAATATGGCTACCCTCATGTACATATGTAATAAAACCTATACGTAAAACAAGGTTTTTGAAAATATTTATTCTCCCTAATAGGATTATTTACATCAAACTGATCTCCTTTGCATGTATACCTTAGTAATGGAAAAAAAAATGAAGAGACTATATATTTCTTTTAAACAGAAATTCCTAGTTACATATGTTGAAAAAGCAACTTCAAGGCCACAAATTAAATCTATACATCAAAAGTCCATAATAAAGTGCGGACTTTTAATAAACAGACACTCACCTGTCTAGGGATCCAGCGCTGTCCTCACCCAAGCCAGCTTCTTCACCGGTCTTCAGTCCCTGGCACTGGCATGGTAACTGTGGGCAGCAAGCTGTAGCTCCTTGTGGCTTCGCAGACGGCTGCTCCCTTCGCTGTGCTTTGTGAATGGTTTCTTTTGGGGGAAGTTCCACTTTATGTTGGAAAAAATCGATTTATCAAAGTGAAACAAAACTAAAAAGCAGATACTTTGGGATAATAAAGATAATAGCAAACATCTTGTGGTGTCTGTTCATAGGCAAAAATGAAAATGGAATAAGCCAAGTTTTGTATAATCACTGCAGCAAAATTCCACAGAACAGCAGCCTGTAGATTTTATTAATTCGATGTGAATGGGAGAATTGTCCCACTGTGCCTTTTCTATTCTGATGGTGGGGAGAGTTCCCCTTGGTCATAATACACTGATACACGGCTATAGCCAGTGGCGCTGATGGAGCTGCAAAAATCCAAGAGGACGGTTGTACAGAAAACGATCAGTTGGTTGATTACTGTACAACCACCCTATCCATACATGGGTTGAAAGTCCTTGCTGAACCGGGGGAATTTGGATCTATGTATGGCTGGAGTTAACAGGTGTATTTTTTGAAGTCTGTGCTGTACAATTATCAATACTGCTTTTGGTTTAATCACATTAAAATTATCCAAGAAGGTCTGAATCTGGTTGGAATCTTTTTGGTACAGACCATGAGGGAAGCCTAGGCACACACTGTTCGCTGCAGATTACTGCATTTACAGAGAGGTGGATGTCGGAATCCTCCCAACTCTGCTATTTGTATTCTGACAGCATCCTATGCACTGCAGCCGATTGACTGTGGGCTTTTAATTAATAAAGGTTTTCCAGTAGGACCATTCTACAGAAGACAATCTAATGATCTGCTTCTGTTAAACAGGAATGGCCACACGCAGATCAAAATTCAGCTGGTCCCCGCTGCACTGGGCAAATTTAAATCTCTGCCCCCCAGCTTAGGAAAGTCTATGGAGCCTGTAGACAGTGTGTGCCTAAGGCCCTTTAACACAGGCAGACCGATCAGGTTCACCTATCAGTTTTTCAGGCAGGCCCTCTATTGTCTGTTTACACCCACCGACATCGGATCTGCTAGAAACAGAGGGATGGGATCTGTTCCTCATCTGTCTAGCAGATAGAATTGGATTGGATGTCAGGTGGGAGGAAACGAACAAGTGGCTAGTTTACATCCAACTGCCCAAAGAGGAGAGCGGGTTGTGTCTGTGTCTGCTCTGCATAGGTGAAGTGGACGGGGACCAGCCATCCACCTGCTCAGTGGGGATCAGGAGACCGATTCCTTGCTGAGCAGGCAGACTCCTGGGAGAGTACGCCCCATGTAGAAAGGGCCTAAGGGGTTCTTAGATCATCAAATTACAGTCAAAGAGACTGAGTGAACTGGTATACTGTAGCTAGACCTGTATAAAAGGCTGAATGACTGAGCAGGTCGGCTGTGCTTGCTGTATACATTTCAAAGCTTAATTTTCACTTATGGGTGTCTACCTTTAATTTAAAATACTTAACACTTTTTTTACATTTAAAACACTGTTTAACAATGGAGAAATATAGGACAATTTTTGCGCCTTTTTTTTTTTAAACATTTTCCTTACTCAAGATAATGGCTGTATAATCAGGTATTATGTACATTTGTATCTGGTTCCTGCATCCATACATGAGGCAATCTTCTTACTAATTAAGCAATAATTAAATTGCTGTATAGTACAGTGGACCTGCTATATATATATATATATATATATATATATATATATATACATACATACATACATACACACACGGTTATTGGAGTTACATTGCATCACACAATCTTTGCAATATGTAAACCCCAATCCTCTGTTACAAGGACCATTTTCCCATGTCTCCTGTGACATGTTGCCTTTTTTGTTTTTATACACTCAGCATGGTGCCATCCATGTGTAAGATGTGAGAGGCATAAATTATTTGTGGTAGTTCATTTGCTTGCTTCTGACTTGACACTCACATGTTACTTGTTGTCACTCTGCAGAATTACAGTTCTAAATTTCTAAAGTTTTTTTTTTTAATAGAAGTTTAAAGCTCATTAACATTGTGGCTCTATACAACTTTTGTATTGTAGTTACAGTATTCTTTTTATATTTAAATCGTCTTGTGCTGAAATTAAAGGAAAAAATATCACTTCCACCAAAAAATATAAAACATATAATTGCCACATAATCCATTTTTTAATTCATTGTTATTAAAAAAAATTGATATGCAGCCGCTATAAAGTTTCTAACTTTCTAAAAAACTATTAGAAAATTCTAAATATGTTTCCCTGCAATATGGCAACCTGAAAGCATTCTGTACACCAGAATTGGGAATTTTATTTGATTGGCTTATTCCCTTCCCGAAAACCTTCACTGAGATTTTAGGCATCCCCCACTATAGAATTGAATCTGGTGAAAAACTTTTTAGGGTGTGCATTGAGGCATGTTGTATAAAGGCCCGTACACACGTGCAGATTGTCGGCCGAAAAGATTCGGCCGACGACCGATCGGCCGATTTTCGGCTTGTTAGTATGATGCTTCCGACAGCCGACAGCGCACTTTCGGCCGAAAAGAATCTGTCGTGCAAGCATTAAAATTTTTGTATGCCGACACCAGAGCGGCCGATTGTTCGCCAGTCAATACAGAATTCGGCCGACAGACAGCAGATTTGCAAGACTGGGCATGCTCAGAAAAGAAAAAACACAGGGAAAGTTAACCATCACATGACATCACTTCTGTAGTCGGCGGACAAAATTCTTGTGCAGTCTTTTGCACTTTTCAACAGACACGACAGCCCGGGGACAAAAGACGGCCGTTTGTTCGGCCGACGATCTGCACGTGTGTACGGGGCATTAGTCAACCTGTTTTAAATTGGATTGGGCAATCAATGTGCACGAAAAAATTGTAAATCCTGAACATTTTTCTCAGAATTGTAGCATAATAGAATTGTGTGTATTGGGGAGCAATTCATTTTTCATTGCACTGTAATGATGTAATATGTTATGGTGTAAACAAGCCCTAGGGCTTACACTTTCTAAAGGGATACAGACACTGCTACTTTCTTCATTAGAACAAGGCGATTGGCTTAGGTGGCCATGATGAAGGCTGACCCTCCCACTCAGAAATCAGTCTTTGAAAAGCAATAGTAAAAAAAAAAAGTAGAAATCTGAAAAAAAAAAAAAAAAAAAAAAAAATATATATATATATATATATATATATATATGGCAATGCATGTTTCACCCAGGGGGATTGTTTTTATCCAACAAAACTGGAGTTAGACTTTAACACGCAGTAAGACGCACAAGTGCATTGTGATGGCATTCCTTCTGCAGAACACTTCTGCATTGCAATGCACTGCACAATGTGTAAAAAGGGGCACACCCCTGCAACAAAATACAACCGGGCCAAAATTTTAATGCATTGAGGTACTTTGCAGCCATTCATCTTGAATATACTGCACCTTACCACCCAACAAATGCATGGGACACGTAGTTGTGCATTCTGCTATAAATAAATCCTGTGTAAAATGGACATACTGCTGTTGGATAAAGTAAAGGGTAATACAATCCAGGTACTTGGATAATGTATTCTTTTAACTAATGTTATGATCTTGGCACTAAACTCTTTATGGTACAGAAGCCAGTTAAACTGTGCAAGGTTTGCCAAACGAAGGAGAGAGAAAAATGTTCCGTGTCTTTCTGCTGCTCCATTCCTGTGTTATCAGCATAACAACTTCTGACAAGTTCTCCGACACAGGAGATAAAAGCATCTGGAAATTTGTGTTGGAGCAGTTGCATAGAGATAGATTAGCAAAGAGCTTGTCTATTCACAACACAGCTCTGCATGTTTCCTCCTTCCTCTGCCTATGTGGAGGGGGCGAGTGTGCCTTACCTCCAATCAGCTGTCACACAGTGTCTGCCAAGACTCCACACCCAGTGCTGGAACAGGAAGAAAAAATTCTAACACAATGTTCACTTTCTAAACAGTGTAGAAAGCTGAAGACAGCAGATACACAAATAA
Source organism: Pelophylax lessonae (assembly GCF_965119305.1). Lineage (NCBI taxonomy): Eukaryota > Metazoa > Chordata > Amphibia > Anura > Ranidae > Pelophylax > Pelophylax lessonae. Next base: position 662,396,295 of record NC_138768.1, on the reverse strand, counting down.
AACGTATGTAGGGATATTGGTTTCATCTCTGTGTATCATCTGAGGCTGTTCACTTCACTGAGTATATGTGAGGGTTTACATCCACTTTAACTATCATTGTCTTCTTCCCTGTCACCTGTTACTGCACTACAATAAAGCCGGCCTTAGACGGATCAAAGCTCCTGCTGAGCCAGCCAAATTTTAATCCATCTATGGGCAGGCTGGTTGTACTGAAATCAATCTATCCATTGACTTCAGTACAACCAGTCTGTTGGGTCTTTTTTGTACAATCACTGCCACTGGCTATATCCAGCAGCTGTGATCATTGTATTCTGACGGCTGTGAAACCTCCTACTGTCAGAATACAATAGTGCAGTGGGAGGGATTCCCCCTTCAATGCTGACTTTGTGTATGAGGGAATTGGGTGATTTCCTTTCTTTCAGCTCATGGTTGAAGAAAAGAAAATTGCTTAATGTATGGCCAGTCTAACATAACTACTTTGTGAGACTGATCATGGTTTTTGCACCCATATACATCAAGGATTTTCTTTAATGAATTGAAGCATCCTAAAAAAAACATATGTTTTACCACTAGGCTTTGGTGTTATTTGACAGGACTCGTTCAATTACAATCTTCATTTCAAGAAGTTACATAAAAGAAAAAGAATGAAAACATGAAATATATCACATGCAGCAAGCACTAGCTCAATATTCCAATCTGAGTATAGGTTGTATTAAATCATCAAAAGTAAGATTTTAACATTTTCTGCAAACATTATAAGTCCTAAAAACATTAAAATTCTATATACAATTGTGTACAAAATAATAGCAGTCCAACATCCCTAACCAGATCAATCACTGTTTTTGGTATAAATTATATTTCTACATGGCAAATAATTTACTAGAAGGTGTAGTGGAGTAATAGAAAACCAACAGACCCAACAGGCATGGCATGCATGCTGCTGATTCTGTGTAATTAAAATTAATTCAAAGGGGCGTGTTCAAAATAATAGCAGTGTGGCGTTCAATTAGTGAAGTCATTCAGTCTGTGAAAAAACAGGTGGCCCTTATTTAAGGATGAAGGCAGCAAATTTTGTACATGCGGGGTATAGTGCACTTCTCTCTGAAAATCTGAGTAAAATAAGTTGTCCCAGACATTGCAAAAAGTTGATTGGAGAGGATAAAACATATAAAGGAATGCAAAAACTGATAGGCTTCTCAGCTAAAATGTCAAATGTTTTAAATTGCAACCAAAACCAGAAAGACGTGGAAGAAAATGGAAAACTATAATTTGAATGGATCGAAGAATAGCCAAAACGGCAACGACTCAGCCAATGATCAGCTCCAGGGTGACTAAAGAAGGTTTAAAGTTACCTATGAGTACTGTAACAATTAGAAGAGGCCTATGTAAAGCCAAATCCCCGCAAAGTCCCATTGTTGAAAAAAAACGACGTGATGAAGAGGTTACAATTTGCCAAAGAACACATTGACTAGCCTAAAAAGAAATGGCGCAACATTGGACTAATGAAAGCAAGATTGTTTTTTTGGGTCTAGGGACTGTAGATAGTTTGTCAGATGACCCCCCAAACACTGAATTCAAGCCACAGTACAATGTGAATACAGTGAAGCATGGTGGCACAAGCATCATGGAATTGAGATATTTCTCATGCTATAGTTGGGCCAGTTTATCACATACCAGGGATCATGGATCAGTTTGAATACATCAAAATACTTGAAGGAGGTCATGCTGCCTTATGCCAAAGAGGAAATGCCCTTGAAATGGGTTTTTAACAAGACAACAACCCCAAACACACCAGTTATGGGCCATACACATTATAAGATTTTCTGAAGACTTTTTGCTTTAGACTTACCAAAACCATATAATATGAGGTCAAACCTAAACACTTTCAATTTGTATGCAATCTGGCAGGCCCTTACACTACATAGAAAAGGTAAGTCTGAAGGAAAAAAGTCTTCAGAAAATCTTATAGTGTGTATGGCCCTTAAGTGAGCAGCATCTTGGTTCCAGATCAACAAGTTTAGCTTTATGGAGTGGCCAGCCTAATCCTTGGACCTTAATCCAATACAAAACCTGTGGGGTCACATCAAAAATACTGTTTCAGAGGTAAAATCAAGAAATGCAGAGGAATTGTGGAATGTACTGCAATCGTCCCGCGCTGGAATACCTGTTAACAGGTGCGAGAAATTAGTCTACTCCATGCAACACAGATGTGAAGCAGTTCTCATAAACGGTGGTTATACAACTAAATATTAGTTCAGTGATTCACAGGAAAGCTAAGGCCCCATTCACACATGCGGACTGTTCAGATCTGCCTGTCAGTTTTTCAGGCGAGTCTGAACGGATGCCCCATGCCCTATGGGGCAGCGGATGCCCTATGGGGCAGCGGATGTCGGCGGAGACATACCAAAAATGTGAAAAACTATCAGTGCAGTAAAAAACCTAAAAAATGTGATCCGCTGCAAACACTAAATGTGATCCCACTACACAAATAAATGATTCAGTAAATAATATGTGTTGTGCTAAATCAAACAAAGTGCATATGAAAAATATAAAAGATATTCAATCTAAAAATATTGCAACAAAAGTCCATGTGATTAAATACGTGACATGAATATTGAATCAGTCCTTTTGGAAATAACATATAAAAATCCATGTGTATATAAATATATAATTTCCTAACCATTTCTTAATCACCCCTTGCTGAAGAAGTCGATAGCCCTGAGCACTGACGTAACGCGTACAGGGGGGCGGAGCCGTGCTGCGTACGTCATACCCTTCCATGGAAACATTGCTGTATCGCACTTGTATACTACAGGGTTTTGTGAGTACTCTGATTTTCAATTAAACTTCTGCCTGATCAAGTTATACAGAGAGCACTAGATTTCTTTGCTTTTTTCCCATTTTTTCCTCTATGGCCTTGTGATTAGTGATGTCGCGAACATAAAATTCGCTGTTCGCGAACAGCGAACGCGAACATCGGCGAATGTTCGCGAACCGGCGAACATTGCGAACCGCCATAGACTTTAATAGGCAGGCGAATTTTAAAACCCACAGGGACTCTTTCTGGCCACAATAGTAATGGAAAAGTTGTTTCAAGGGGACAAACACCTGGACTGTGGCATGCCGGAGAGGGATCACACAAAAAAAAGTTCTTAAAAATTGTAATTTTTTGATAGAGAGCCAATTATTGGAAAAATTAAAAAAAAAATAAAAATAAAAAATTTCTTTGGATTTAGCATCTGGGGGGTCTAAAAGGTGTACCTGTGAAGTTTCAGCTCTGTAGCATGTCCAGAACCAGAAAAAAAATACGAATTAGGGTTAGGGTTAGGGTTAGGGTTATTTTTATGGCTAGGCTTAGAGGGTTAGGGTTAAGGTTAGAGGGTTAGGGTTATGGTTAGAGGGTTAGGGTTAGGTTTAGTGTTAGGGGCTAGGGTTAGGGTTACGGTGAGATACTTAGGGTTAGAGTTAGTAGCCCTACCCCTACCCCTCTAACTCTAACCCTAAGCACTAAAAATAACCCTAACCTTAGCCCTGACCCTAACCCTAACCCTAACCCTGATTCTATTTTTTTTTCTGGTTCTGGACATGCTACAGAGCTGAAACTTCACAGGTACACTCTTCATAGGTACACTTTTTAGACCCCCCAGACAATAAATCCAAAGAAATTTTTTTTTTGTTAAGTTTTTTTTTTTTTTCCCAATAATTGGCTCTCTATCAAAAATGACAATTTTTAAGAACTTTTTTGTGTGATTTGGTGTCTGGGGGGTCTAAAAAGTGTACCTGTGAAGTTTCAGCTCTGTAGCATGTCCAGAACCAGAAAAAAAGATAATTTTTCAGTAGAGCAGGGATGGTGGGAACCCCTTTTACACCTATATGATCTTTTTTTTCTGGTTCTGGACATGCTACATATATATATATATATATATATATATATATTAAAAAAATACTCAAATACCAGCCCTCAAAGGGGCTTTTGGGGACAATATATATATATATATATATATATATATATATATATATATATCACAGAACAAAAAAAATTACACAAATACCAGCCCTCAAAAGGGCTTTTGGGGACAATAGATATATATATATATATATATATATCCAAAAAAAACCTCAAATACCAGCCCTAGGAAGGGCTTTTTGGGGTGCTGTCCTTACAGCAGGAGTGTACCAAGAACACTGGCTAACAAGACCGGGAACTGTCCCTAGCTATAACAGCAGCAGCAGCACCAGCACTTTCCCTGCTCTCAGTAACACAGAAATGATTTAAAATGGATGCTGCCCTTGCTTATTTATAGGAGGTGGTAGGGTCTGGGAGGGAGGTATGCTGATTGGCCTGAAATGTGTCTGCTGACTGTGATGTTCAGGGTCAAAGTTTGCCTCAATGATGATGTATAGGAGGCGGACCGAACATCGCATATGTTCGCCCGCAGCGGCGAACGTTCGAAGTTCGCCGGGAACCGTTCGCCGGCGAACCGTTTGGTACATCTCTACTTGTGATATGGAAGGAGGAGCTGTGCTGATCCCGGACCCTCTTGCTCATACCTTGTTGCTGATAACTGATTACCCCTGTTAGGGGACTGCTTTGTCTGACCCTGGGTGGCACCTGGGTCAGACATTAAGGTGAGAGGCACACGTGGATTTTTATATGTTATTTCCGAAAGGACTTATTCAATATTCATGTCATGTATTTAATTACATGGACTTTTGTTGCAATATTTTGAGATTGAATATCTTTTATATTTTTCATATGCACTTTGTTTGATTTAGCGCAACACATATTATTTACTGAGTCAGCGGAGACATGTCTGCTGACATCCAATCCGTGAAGTCTGGATGGATGGAAACCCTATTTTCCATCCGTCTGGCGGATGGGATCGGATGGACAGGCGGACCGTTCTCATCTGATTCTCCCCATAGAGGGGAGCGAGGATCTGACACCTCCGTCTCCGCACACAGAGAGCGGGGATGGAGCTGTCGATCCGCCGATCTCCCACTGAGCAGACAACGGAACAGACAGGATCGGACATGTGTGAAAGGGGCTTTAATCCTCAAGCATTTTTCAGTTTTTACAGTAAATGTTTGAGTTTGCAAGGAAAAATTCAGACACTGCTATTTTTTGGGAAAGCCTAATATTCATTTTCCTTCACTTTCTGTAAAGTAATAACAAATTTGAAACATTTTTCTTCAGGTTTTGGTTTAAAATAGACTGCATATTTTCCAGTGCATTTGTGTGTATGAAAATAAAAGCTATTATAAGGATTTTGAGCTTTACTCGCTTTTTTTAAACACACTGCTATTATTTTTAACAACTGAACATTCTCCCAAATATATATTCTATTGACTGTCACAATGGTTAGGAAGTAAGAGATGTGGGCTTCATCAGCAGCAATAACAGATATCAGAATCTACTTGTGTATACATAGTTAGGTATCATCCGCAATATAAAAATTCATTTAAAAGTAGTTTAGGTTCTTATATTGAATGCAGATGAAATAAATACATAAAATGAACTGGCTGATAGGCACAAAGCATTTGTATTTCTATTCATTCAGTTCAGAGATTTGCACAGCTCTGCAACACAGCACAGCCCTATCTTGGGGGGGGGGGGGGGGGGGTGACTGATTATTTTTTCTGCTGCAGTTTCACGTTCGGTTTCAACTTCCCTCCAAATTTGCACATTAGACAGTTATAGAAAAGCACTTTGCTCTCTCCTTCTATCAGCATGTTTTAACGTTGCCAACATGCCGCAGCATTCTTTACTGAGAAAACATGGGAAATTTACTGACGGAGCACATTTTTCACTGACAACTTGAAAAATGACAGAACTCCAAGTAAAAACTAAGACAACTGATATTTAAACAGCATGAGCACAAAATGGAAACACTGACAAAACCCATAACAAGTAATTTGCCTGGTTTACACTTAAAAAGTCAACACAGCATGACAGATTATCAGCCCCTGATATTTACAGACAGTTGTAAAAATCATAGATTTTTACAGACGGTCAGTAAATTTGCTGATGGTTGGCAACCCTGGCGTGTTTCCTTGCACTGCAGCACACCTGGCTAGTGCCTTGTGCTGCTTCTCCCTTATCCAGTCTGAGCTTTGCTGTACAGTAGACTCTAAGAGGCTGGTACAAAGTCAAATTCAGGTACTTACACTGCTTGCATTAAAGGATTCACATTTCTATAAAAAAATAAATTCACACTTTTTTGCAGGAAAAAAATGTGCATATATAATTTTTTCACAGAAGCCTGCAGAGTAGTGATCGTCCGATATCTTTTTTTTCGTTACCAATATTTTGGCGATCGCATGTCGGTATCGGCCAATATTGGCCAATATTTTTGTACATTTAAAATCTTGCAAAGTAAACACAAATTTTGACACAAATCTGTTACTGAACATGTAAAACTTTATTTATTAACATTTTTAACATTAAGGTCTCATTCTTAACACCTTAACTGCATGAGAACTGATAGGAAAACTTCAATTGCAGGGACAGCAGTTTCACATCATCTGTGCATTAATCAGTGTTGGTCATCTTACTTTAAAAAAGTAATTAGTTACAGTTACAAATTACTTCTCCCAAAAAGTAATTGAGTTACTGACTCAGTTACCACATTGAAAAAGTAATTAGTTACTCAGAAAAGTAACTGCGACTTTTTTTATACTATTCTATAATGCAATTACGTTCTATGAGATCTTTAATAGTTGTGGCGGTGTGGCACACTGTGGGGGTCTGAGTCCTGAGTCCTCCTGACTGTGAGTAACTGTATTTTGTTTTGTTTTTTTGATACCTGCTGCCTGGAGTGGCTGGGGGTGGTGGCGGTGTGGCACACTGGTGGTGGTGGCGGTGTGAAACACTGGGGGTGGCGGTGTGGCACATGGTGGTGGTGTGAAACACTGGTGGTGGCGGTGTGGCACACTGGTGGTGGTGGCAGTGTGGCACACTGGTTGTGGGGGTCCTCCTGACCTGACTTAATTTTTTTTTTTGGTATCTGCTGGCTGCTGCTGTCTCAGTCTGGACTGGCTGGCTGCTGGTGTTGGTGGCACACTGGTTGGGGGTGGGTGGGTGGCTGGTGGGGGTCCTGACTGTGACTGTGAGTGACTGAGTCTGTGAGGTTTTTTTTTTTGGTACCTGCTGTGCTGGTGGTGTGTGGCACACTGTTGTTGTCCGGGTCCCTCTGGGCCTCTGGCTCCGTCCTCCTCCAGGCCTCAGGCCTGCCTGTCTGTGCCTCAGCCTCTCTCCTCTTCTGGTGTGTGCGTTGATGGAGTCGGTGGTGGACTTCTTGCTGCCCTGTTGTGGTGGACCGGTGGTGTTATATATATATATATATTATATATCGATGACCTGTGCAACAAGCCGCTTGGCTGCCTGGTCGGGTCGCCGATCCGCCGCCCGCCGGACTCTATGGCCTGCCCTCTATGGCGCGCTGCCTGTTAGCCTGTTGCTGTTCTCCTGGCTGTGACTGTCCCCCGACGAGACGATCGTGACTCACTCGCTCCTGAGTCTCCTCCTCTTCTCTCTCCACTCCAGTACCGCGGACAGCGGTCATAGAGGAGAGGGGAATACAATTACATCTACTGCCATCTAGCGGCGGTAGATGTAATTGCAGTAACGCAGCCGAAAGTAACGGCAACGGCGTTAAAGGGAAAGCAAGAGTAATCTGATAGATTACTCGTTACCCTGAAAAGTAACTGCGTTAAGTAACGCCGTTTACTTAAACGCAGTTACTTCCAACACTGGACATGATACAGGAGATGCTCAGAGACTGCAGACATGGTACAGTAGATGGTCAGAGACTGAGGACATGATAGAAGATAGAAGAGCACTAGGGGGGCCGGAGAGCACAGACGAAGCAGAGAGCACTGGAGGTGCTGAAGGGCACGGTGGGGGGGGGGGACTGGAGAGAATTAAGAGGGGGTTTGGAAAGCATTGTAGGGGGGTTGGAAGGTGCAGGGGGTGGATTGCACTTGGGGGGGACAGGGAGCACTTGGGGGGGGCGAGCAGGGAAAATCAGGGGGGTGGAGAGCACTGGGGAGGACAGGGAGCACTTGGGGGGCGGGCAGGGAAAACCAGGGGGGAGCACTGGGGGGGACAGGGAGCACTTGGGGGGCGGGCAGGGAAAACCAGGGGGAGCACTGGGGGGGGGACAGGGAGCACTTGGGGGGCGGGCAGGGAAAACCAGGGGGTGGAGAGCACAGGGGGGGGGACAGGGAGCACTTAGGGGGAGGGAGAAAGCACTGTGGGGAGCTGAAGAGCATGGGGGGGCTAAAGGACAGGGGGGTCTAGTGCACTGGCGGGGGGGGCTAAAAGCACTGAGAGAGGGATTAGGAGCACTGGAGGAGGTTAAGAACTTTGGGGGGCCAGCAAAAGAAGTTGTATAGGAGGGGGATGGGGCAGCTGCATATAGATGAATTGATCTTTCCCTATTCTTCCTGCAGGAGGGAGAGGAGGAGAATCAGTTATTCAGCAGGAAGCTGCAGGAAGAATAGAGAAAGATTAATTACTCTATATGCAGCAGCCCCATCCCCCTCCTAATCAGCACACACTTTTGCAAGGGGCACTCACCTTCTTCCCGCTGAGGCTCCGCCCCCTTATTCCCGCTGAAGCTCCACCCCTTATTCCCGCCGCGGCTCCGCCCCCCGCTAGCAGCACGGACTGAAGGAGCTGCCACTGCAGCTGCCTTCACACTGCGGGATCTGTCTGAACACACACCGGGCAGGACACCGGCTGACACCCCCCAGTGAGTGGCACCCGGGGCGGGCCGCCCCCCCCCCATTGGTACGCCACTGCGCTGTATACGTTTAAGAAGAAAAGTGTTTTTTCCTGTTAAGTCATGTGCAGCTGGTGACTGTCCCCCGACGAGACGATCGTGACTCACTCGCTCCTGAGTCTCCTCCTCTTCTCTCTCCGCTTCCTGTACCGTGGACAGCGGTCATAGAGGAGAGGGGAATACAATTACATCTACTGCCATCTAGCGGCGGTAGATGTAATTGCAGTAACGCAGCCGAAAGTAACGGCAGCGGCGTTAAAGGGAAAGCAAGAGTAATCTGATAGATTACTCGTTACCCTGAAAAGTAACTGCGTTAAGTAACTCCGTTTACTTAAATGCAGTTACTTCCAACACTGGCATTAATGCATAATAATCTGCTGCAGTAGTGCACTCACTCACTGCAATAATTTTAAAATCCCTTCTGCAGTGCAGTCAGTGCAAAACTGCTAGAAAAAAAGCTAGGCAACAGCTAGACAGTGGATTTGAGTGGACACTACTCTTTTCAATACTCCCAGTTAAGTAGAACAACATTATACTGCAGAAAGCAGAACATTTCAGCAGGTCCATGGTCACCTGTTAAAGTGCTTCTGTTTTGTTCATATAATGCTGCCACTTCATAAACATGCTCAGGAGGAGAGGAGGACAAAGGAGCAGAGAGAGAGAGGTATCTTCTAGCATGAGAAGCAAGTCTTTTGTAGCGTGCCTCATTTTCTTTCCACCACTGAAGAGGATCACTTCTTCTGTCAATTACTGGTTCCTTCAAATAGAGATGAAGTTCATCATCCAGGCTCGTTATTGCATATTCAGAAGAAATTTAATCCTCAGCATGAGGCCCCAATAAAACACTGAAAATGTCCTGATCAATTCGACCATGATGAAGAAGATTCTCTCCTGTTCGTTGACATATTTTTGGACATTTTTCTGTTTTTGCAGCATGCTGCTCTTTCATGTTATAAAAATGGTGATCTGGACTTTTCTTTTTGGCAGGAACCTGTTGCACCTCCTGTTGAATATCTTCTGTCAGCCATTGTTTTGCCTTTGCCAATACATCATCAGAAGCGAAAGCATTGTTCTTGTTTTGATGATTCAAAAGACTTGCAAGCACAACATTTTTAATCTGTTCATGCTTCTCAAAACATATATCAATCAAAGCTCTATGGCTTGACAGACCATCATTTGAAAGTTGGAGGGTGTTGTGTGCCATGACACTGAGGTATGACATATCATCAAGCCTCATTCCTTTCCGCAGGTTTACTCCACTGTCTCGAAGTAGCACAAGCATCACTCGGTCTTTGTTGATTCCCCAGTCTTCAAGCATGCCTAGAAACATTTCTCTACTGAACTCAGTGTGGGATCCTTGCATCACTTTTGTATTCAACACCAATTGCCTTTTTGTCCATCAGCTGTCAATGAAGTGTCATGTAAGAATCATTAGTGACTCTGACTCTGTTTGTCCTGACCAGAAGTCAGTCGTGAATGAGAGTGAGTTGACAGCATTCTCTGGTTGCAGCATAGCCTTTACTTTGTCAACGACCTTTTGGTGAATCTTTCCCAGCAGTTCTGTTCCATAATGCTTCTCACTCTTCAGTGTGTAGCTTGGCTCAAGTATGGACATCAACCGCTTAAATCCTGAGTCAGACAACATTGTAAATGGCTGGTTCAGTGACATCATCTCTGTGATTACTCTGTCCAGCAGTTGGGATCTTCCATCTGAATCTAGACAGTTACACCTGTTTTTTTTTTTAGAAACATATCTGTTATTGTTGCCTGGGATAGTGGAGGAGGTATTTCAAAATCACATTGGTATTCATTTTGTTTTTTCTGTGGTGCATGATATAATTCAATATGATGAACTCTTACATGGGCCCAAAGATTTTAACATATTTTTGTTTTTTGCAGTTACTGATCCCATGGTTATGTTGTTTGTACATGTGTTGCACACTGCTGCTTTTCCTGGAGAAGGTTGAGACGAGAAATAGTCCTAGACCACACTTTTACTTTTTCTCTCCTCATCCATCTCCATTTCATAGTTACATAGTTACATAGTTACATAGTTAGTGAGGTTGAAAAAAGACATAAGTCCATCCAGTCCAACCTATGATATGTGTGTGTGTTTGCTTTTAACCGTACATTGTATACCCCTGTATGTTGTGGTCTTTAAGGTGTCCATCCAATAGTTTTTTGAAACTATCAATGCTCCCCGCTGATACGACTGCTTGTGGAAGAGAATTCCACATCCTTACCGCTCTTACAGTGAAGAACCCCTTACGCACTTTAAGGTTAAACCGCCTTTCCTCAAGTTTTAGTGAGTGGCCACATGTCTTATTGTATCTCCTTTCTCTGAATAGTTTGTTCCTTATGCTAGGGTCGCCAGTACAGTATTTGTACATTGATATCATATCCCCCCTCAATCGTCTCTTCTCCAGAGAGAATAGGTTCAGTGCCTGTAGTCTTTCCTCATAGCTGATGTCCTCCATTCCCCTAATTATTTTTGTTGCCCTTCTCTGGACTTTCTCCAGTTCCAGCACATCCTTCCTGAGGACCGGTGCCCAGAACTGGACAGCATACTCCAGATGTGGCCGGACCAGAGTCTTGTAGAGTGGAAGAATAATCTCTTTATTTCTGGAGTGAATCCCCTTTTTTATACAACCCAGTATTCTGTTGGCTTTGCTTGCGGCGGCTTGGAATTGCATGCCACTGCCAAGCCTGTTGTCTACCAGTACCCCCAGGTCCCTTTCCATCCTAGACTCACCCAGAGGTTCCCCCCCTAGTGAGTAGCTTGCTTTCTGGTTTCTGGCCGCCAAGTGCATTACTTTACATTTTTCTACATTAAATCTCATCTGCCATGTAGTTGCCCACCCCGTTATTTTGTTCAGGTCTGCTTGCAAGATTTCCACATCCTGCATAGAAGATATTGGCATGCCTAATTTAGTATCATCTGCAAATACTGAGATTGTACTAGATATCCCCTCCTCTAGATCATTTATGAATAAATTAAACAGGATTGGTCCCAGGACAGAACCCTGGGGGACCCCACTTTCCACACCCGCCCAATCCGAGTACTCCCCATTAATCACCACCCTCTGTACTCTCCCCTGGAGCCAGTTCTCTATCCAGGTACTCACCTTATGGTCCATACCTACCTTCCTTAGTTTGTACAGTAAGCATTTGTGGGGAACGGTGTCAAAGGCCTTTGCAAAGTCCAGATACACCACATCCACAGGCTTACCTTTATCTAAGTGGCAGCTCACTTCATCGTAGAAGGTTAATAGATTGGTTTGGCACGAACGATTTTTCATGAATCCATGCTGATTACTACTTATAATACCGTTTTCATTACTAAAGTCTTGTATGTGGTCCCTTATCATCCCCTCCAAAATTTTGCAGACTACTGATGTTAGGCTGACCGGCCTATAGTTACCCGGGATATATCTCGGCCCCTTTGAAAGAGACAATAAAGACAGAAAAAAGTGGCTTGCTGAAGTTGCTGGCACCCTGTTCTGGGTTGGTGGCTGACCCCTGGCAGTGTGGGTTGCTTGCTGGCACCCTGTTGTGGGTTGGTGGCTAACGCCTGGCAGTGTGGGTTGCTTGCTGGCATCCTGTTGTGGGTTGGTGGCTGACACCTGGAAGTGTGGGTGGCTTGCTTGCTGGCAACCTGTTGTGGGGTGGCTGGCTGGCTTGCTGGAACACTGTTGTGGGTGGCTGGCTTGGTGTCCCCCTGTTGTGGGTGGCTGGCTTGCAGAAACACTGTTGTGGTGGGTGGCTGGCTTGGTGTCACCCTGTTGTGGGTGGCTGGCTTGGTGTCACCCTGTTGTGGGTGGCTGGCTTGCAGGAACACTGTGGTGGGTGGCTGACTTGTTGGAACACTGTGGTTGGTGGCTGGCTTGCTGGAACACTGTGGTGAGTGGCTGGCTTGGTGTCCCCCTGTTGTGGGTGGCTGGCTTGCAGGGACACTATGGTGGTGGGTGGCTGGCTTGATGTCACCCTGTTGTGGGTGGCTGGCTTGCAGGAACACTGTGGTGGGTGGCTAGCTTGGTGTCACCCTGTTTTGGGTGGCTGGCTTGCAGGAACACTGTGGTGGGTGGCTGGCTTGGTGTCACCCTGTTGTGGGTGGCTGGCTTGCAGGGACACTATGGTGGTGGGTGGCTGGCTTGGTGTCACCCTGTTGTGGGTGGCTGGCTTGCAGGAACACTGTGGTGGGTGGCTGGCTTGCTGGAACACTGTGGTGGGTGGCTGGCTTGCTGGAACACTGTGGTGGGTGGCTGGCTTGGGGGTCACTCACTCACCCTGGCCTGTTGTGGGTGGCTGGCTTGCTGGAACACTATGTGGTCACTAGTCATGGTGGCGGGTGGCTGGCTTGATGTCATCTGGGTGGCTGGTTTGCTTGCTCGCTGGAACACTGTTGTGGGGTGGGTGGCTGGATGCTGGACGGCTGGCACCCTGTTCTGTTGTGGGTTGGATGGCTGGCGGCTGGCACTCTGTGGTGGGTGGCTGGCTGGCACCGTGAGCACCGTAACAGGACCAAACTGCTGCTGGCTGCACATGAGGCTGTCCAAGGCATGGGAGGCGGTCTTAAGGCAGAGAACGTGTGCAGCGCACGGTGAAATTACGGCACGTATGGGCCGCGCAGGCGTAGGAGGCGGTGTTAGAAGGCAGAACGTGTGCGCGCAACATACGCAATGACGTCACGAAAATATCGGCAATATCGGTAAATCCAAAGGCCAATTCCGATATATCGGGGAAAGTGCATATTGGCCCCCGATATAGGGGTGTTGCCGATAATCAGTCGATCCCTACTGCAGAGCATTACACCTGTGATCAGTGGATTGCAGATGTCAGGCTCCTGCAGACCTCCTCCAGCTTTCTTACCTATACCTCTATATGGGCTTTCTGTTTGAAAGCTGGAGGAACTGTCAATGAACCTTGAAGGCACTCATTAGTGCCCTCGCAGTCCACTGAGAGCTACAAAGCCTTTTGCCATGATGGAAGATGGGACTTGTAGTTTCTTTATTCATCGACCCCTGTGAATTAATGATGCAGTTGTGTGGGTGGAGCCTGTTGTCACAGGGAAAGCAGGGGGGGGTCTATGTGAATATGTTACATGTTACACCCTAACAGATCAATATAATCTAGAGTAGGTTAGGTTGATACCTGTTCTCCATCTTTATTCATAGGTTTTTTTTTGTTTGTTTTGCTGCATTTTTGCACATTTTTACTCGCACCTAGGTGTGGTTTTGATGCATTACCAGGCATTTTCAGACATTTAATATTTTTTTAAATTTGGCCAATGGTAAGCTATAAAAGCTTATTTTTCTGCATAGTCATAATAGAGCAAGAATGTTTATGTTTAGAAGTGTCATTTTAATAGGCATACATTAACATAGCTGCTAAGTCCATAAGAGACTTGTGTTTGCGTTGTTTTTGTGTGGTCATGTAACTGTCCCAATCCTCGCACTTCTACTGGACAATGTCCTGCCATAGCCTTGTTGTTGGTGGGTCATAGAACAAAGGTCTTGCCCTCACCACCCAGATTAGCTCTTCTGTGTCATCCATGCTGTGTCCCACTCACTTCCTTGGTGCAGCCTGTAGAGTAGATGTTGCAAGGCAGAGGTGTCTTTTTGTCATGCTACAAAACAGGGCCTGATCAAACCTGTCTGATGTGGGGGGGCAGTATAACATTTCAGGGGGGCGGGGAGGATGGATGTTCAGCAGGGCAGTGGACAGGGGTCAGCAGTTTGCAGGGCGATGTACAAGGGTCAGCAGGGCAGAGGACAGGGTTCAGGAGTGAGTGAGGCAGAAGTCAGAGGTCAGTAACAAAAGGTGCAGAGTACAGATTTTGCCTAACAGTGAGAGGGGCATAAAGGGGATGAATAAACAGAATCTGTGTCTAGTCACTGTATACACCGCACACATATAGCACAGTCCTTGTACCCACAATATACTCCTACTTATAGTATAACTAAAGGCAAAACCTTTTTTTTTTTTTAGCTTTGGACAGAGTGGAGTGGGATTGGAATGCTTGTCAGTTTTTATTGCTGTCTGTACCCCTGTTAAAGAGATTTCTCTATTTGTCCCCTTTTACCAATACCAGTGAAAGTAAAAGAAAATCCTAATTGTTGGGTTGTCCCCAGAAAGGTAATAGGGGGAAAATATTCCAATGGGGACTCTTGGGGGTCCCCAAGGAATTCCATTTATTTTCAGGGATTTCCTCTCACTTCCTGTTTAGCTATGGGACAGGAAGTGAAGGGAAATCCCCGAAATGGGACACAGATAGCAAAAAAAAAAAATATCTGACAGGGATTATAACCCTCCCTTGCTGTGTCCAAAATAAAAACAAAAGTTTTGCCTATAGTTCTAATTTAATATGTCACAAGTGACAAGTCAAGAATATGTACTGTACAGAGCACAGAGGTCAGGGGCCTGTTGATCGGCTGTGTCTAATCACAGTCCACAGCCCTGATAGGGATAAAAAAACAAAGAGATCTTTCGTAAAAAGCAGAACACATAACACATAGTTAAGCCCCGTACACACACACCAATCGTCGGCCGAACGATCGGCCGTCTTTTGTCCAGGGCTGTCGTGTCTGTTGAAAACTGCAAAAGACTGCACACAAATTTTGTCGGCCAACAACAGCCGACTGCAGAAGTGATGTCATGTGATGGTTAACTTTCCTTGTCTTTTTTCTTTTCTGAGCATGCCCAGTCTTGCAAACCTGCTGTCTGTCGGCCGAAATCTGTACTGACTGGCGAACAATCGGCCTTTCTGGTGTTGGCATACAAAAATTTTAATGCTTGCACGACTGATTCTGTTCGGCCGAAAATGCGCTGTCGGCAGCATCATACTAACAAGCCGACAATCGGCCGATCGTTCGGCGGCCGAATATTTGCGGCCGACAATCGGTACGTGTGTACGGGCCGGCACACATTTAACCCCTTGATTACCAGAGATGTTAAAAATTCCAGTATACAGTTGGGAAAATAATTATTTGATCCCCTGCAGATTTTGCCCACTTACAAAGAAATAAAGGGTCTATGATTTTTATCATAGGTGTATTTTAAATGATAAAGACAGAATATCAACCAGAAATACAGTAAAAACACGATTCAAATGTTAAAAATTGAGGTGCAGTTCAGTGAGTAAATGAAGTATTTGATCCCCTACCAACCAACAATAATTCTGGCTCCCGCAGACTGGCTACAGTATGTGCTCATGTGGTACACAGATTAGTCCTGTCAATTTAAGAAGGTGCTCCTAACGACAACTTGTTATGTGTATAAAAGACACCTGTCCATAGAATCTCTTTCTTCCATTCAGCCCCTGTTCACATCGGGCTGATTTGACATGTCAAATCACATGTCATATTGGAGACTATTGCCAGCAACTACACCATCCAAATCGGTGCAATGCCGATTCCCAATAGACATCTGTGCATGATGGCGATTTCAATAGACATCTGTGCATGAATCCGCACAGATGTCTCTCAAATCTCCCCCGAAGTTGGACTGAAATGCAGGTTAGAAGTTGTGCAAGTTCGCACGATTTAAAACCTGCATTCAGTGTGAACCTAGGCTTCAACCTCCATATCATAGGTTAGATCAAAGAGCTGTCAAAGAACAAGCTCACAAGGCTGGAATGAGCTACAAGAGCATCAGCAAGAAGATTGGTGAGAAGGAGACAACTGTTGGAGTGAATATTCGCAAATGGAAGAAATACAAAATAACCATCAATCGCCCTCGGTCTGGAGCTCCATGCACGATTTTGCCTCATGCGGTAAGGATGATCATGAGAAAAGTGAGGGATTAGCCCAGAACTATACAGGAAGAGCTTGTGAATGATCTCAAGGCAGTTGGGACCACACTGAACACCAAGCAAACACAATATGCTGCAGTGCCCGCAAGGTCCCCTCCTCAAGGAGGCACATGTTCAAGCCCGTTTGAAGTTTGCAAATGATTCATAGAAGGATTGGGAGAAAGCGCTGCCAGATGAGACCAACATTGAGCTGTTTGGCATTAACTCGACTCGCGGTGTTTGGAGGAAGAAAAATGCTGACTATGACCCTAAGAACACCATCCCTACGGTCAAGCATGGGGGTGAAAACATTATGCTTTGGGGCTTTTTCTCTGCTAAAGGTACAGGCTGAGTTTGCCACATTGAGGGGCCAATGGACGGGCCATGTATTGTAAAATCTTGGATGAGAACCTTCTTTCTTCTGTCAGAACACTGAAGATGGGTCATAGATGTGTCTTCCAGCATGACAATGACCCAAAATATACCGCCAAGGCAACAAAGGAGTGGCTGAATAAGAAGCACATTAAGGTCATTGAGTAGCTTTGCTATTTTCCAGACCTTAATCCTATCAAATCTTTATGGAGAGAGTTGAAACTTCGTGTTGCCAAGCGACAGCCAAGAAACCTTAAGGATTTAGAGAAGATCTGTAAAGAAGAGTTGACCAAAATCCCTCCTGAGATGTGTGCAAACCTGGTAACCAACCACAAGAAACATCTTAACTCTGTGCTTGCCAACAAGGGTTTTTCCACCAAGTACTAAGTCGTGTTTTGGTTGGGGATCAAATACTTATTTTACTCACCGAACTTAAACTGAATTTATAACATTATCATGTATTTTTTTCTGGATTTTTGGTTGGTATTCTATCTCTATCATTTAAAATACACCTATGATAAAAATTATAGACCCTTCTTTTATTTGTAAGTGGGCAAATTTACAAAATCTGCAGGGTATCAAATAATTATTTTCCCCACTGTATAAACCATATTTTGTAGGCGCTATACCTTTCATGCAAACCAATCAATATACACTTATTGGGATTTTTTTTTTGTTTTTTTTTTTTACTGAAGACATGTAGCAGAGTACATTTTGACCTATATTATTAGAAATGAAAATGTATTTAATTTTTTTTTTTATTGGATATGTTTTATAACAAAGTAAAAAAAAAAATCTTCAAAATATTTTTTTTTTTTTGTTTATATAATAAAAAATAAAAATCCCAGTGGTGATCAAATACCACCAAAAGAAAGCTCTATTTGCATGAAAAAAAAATATATATATGAATTTAATTTGGGTACAGCGTTGCATGACTGAGCAATTGCCAGTTAAATTAGCACAATGCTGAATAGCAAAAAATGGCCTGGCCAAACCTTCCAGAGATCAAGTGGTTTTACAGCCCCTTGGCCTCCCAACTAAAATACAACTGGAGGAGGCTGTTAACATGCTACAGCAAATGTAATGCGGCATGTTGATTTAACAGCCAGCATAGTCTGTCAAACTCAGCCTTTCAAAGCAATAGGACCATGCTGCAACTGTGAGAAAAAACTCTTGCCTTGCAGTTGCAGTACATGGTCCCCATTATAAGTTGTCACAGGCATTCAGGATGTGGTAGAATGGCCTCCTAAATGCCTGACCTTTGCTGCCTAGCTGCACGCCACAGATTGTTTTTCAGAGCATTGGCTAGTGTGCACTTCCTCGGGGCTCTGCCTTAGGGCATGACCCCCAAAACAGGTCAGCTGTCCAACCATTTGTTCCCAGGATGAACTGCAATGCGTTCCAACTGGAGCAGAATTGTGTTGCTTGATGTTTTTAAATGCATGTGAGTATCACTTTGTCTATGTGGATTAAATAAAATTTGTCTAATGCACAAGGTAGTCGCTCCCTCCTGTGTGTATTTTGCAGTTGGTTTCAAGGATTTCCCAGTCAGAGAAGAGTTGCACTCTTAAATGGCACTTTGGAAAGGAGTGCAATGAAAGAATATCCCTGGGTTTAGCGCTAAAGTGTTTTTGGATGTTTTGGACTAATAACAGTCACTGTAATATCACTCACATTTCTGTCCTTTTAACCTGGTGACAATAAGCTGAGACCTATGTTTCACAGATCTAAGGGTACTTTCACTTGTTAACCGGTTGCCGACTGTGCACAGTATATTTACTGCGGCAGTCAGCCCCGGCCAGGCAGAGTAACGTAGATCTACGTCACTCACGTGTCACTGCTATTAGAGCCAATAGCGGGTGAGCGCGCGCCCGCCTCGGCTCGTTCAGGGAGGAGTGCGAGCGTGTGACCGGCGGACCCGATGTCCGCCGGTCACTCGCCGATCGTCGGTACAGCGGGAGAAAGGCAGAGCGGCTTATGTAAACAAGCCGCCTGTCATTCTCCCCTGTGTAAAAATGAAGATCAGACGGTTCTACTATGTAGAACCGTTGATCTTTGTTTTTACACCAATAGCATTGTCCCACTACAGTTAGAATCATGCCCCTAGGACACACTTAACCCCTCCCTGTCCAATACAGTTAACCCCTTCCCTGCCAGTGTCATTTTTGCAGTAACAGTGCATATATATAGCACTGATTACTGCAGTAATGTCACTGGTACCCCCAAAAGTGTCAAAATGTCAGTCAAGGGTCCGATCTGTCTGCCGCAATGTCGCAGTACCGCAAAAAAAAATGCAGATCGCCGCCATTACTCGTTAAAAAAAAACACCAAAAATGACAAAAATCTTTCCCTTTGTTAGTAAACGCGATAACTTTTGCGCAAACCAATCAAAATACGCTTTTTGCGATTTTTTTTACCAAACATATGTAGCATAAAACAATATGGCCGAAAATGTTAAAAAATTTTGATTTTTACATTTGTTTTTGGGGGAATTTCATATAAAAAAAAATGAAAAATATTGTTATTTTTGCAAAAATTACGCTCTTTTTTTGTTTATAACGCATGATCAAAAAATCGCACAGGTGATCAAATACCACCAAAAGAAAGCTCTGTTTGTGGGGAAAAAAAGAACGTGAAATTCGTTTAGGTACAGCGTCGCATGACCACGCAATTGTCCGTTAAAGTCACGCAGTAAAAAAATCACAAAAAACCCCCTGGTCAGGAAGGGGGTAAAATCTTCCGGGGCTTAAGTGGTTAAAATGACAGCAATGTGAGTGGCATTGCATTGACTGCTATTAAAAGGGAGGCACAGGCTATGCACTGCACATGACTTCTAGCAGCTCCCAAATAAATACCACTGGGGCTAAACACTCTTTCTTCTGCTCCTTCCTCACCTCAATCCCTGCAGCAGCTTCTTTGCAGGGCTGCCCCATGCAGTATGAACACAGGAAGACCATAGCTTTGCAATGATGGACAGCGCACCCTGTGTAACCATTGGCTGAGAGGGCAGAGGGAGATGGTGCAGGCTGCCTCCTGCTGCCTCCACAGCCAATGGGTGGCTTAAGTCCTGTTTTAAGTCCCTCCCTACTAACATCGCTGGAATCTCCTGAGTCCAAACCCAGTCGGCTAGCCTACTATGCAGGCGGACTGGGATAACATGTATTTTAATACAGGACGATCAGGAGTGGCAATCCTTATGTACAGCCTCCCTGCCGACCACCACAGACCATATGGGACCCAGGCTCAGGCGGGAGAGGAGAGCTTATGGCTTTGGGGGGGCCCAACTGAAATCTGGGGGGCACAGCCCACCCCAGCACCCCCTATATCCGAACATGGATTTTTGACGTGCTACTATTGAGGTTTACACACCCAAAACTACACTCTCCTGTACCAAAAGAAATGCCTGAAGCTCTTCAAAAATTGTACTGCAGGAAATGTGGAATAGCTTGTAGCGCGTTGTTGCACTTCAGAAAACACCAAACATATTTCATACACATGACAGAAGATATTTTACCTTATTGTAGGGGTGGCCAACCTTTTGACCTTCCTGGGAAACATTGGAAGAAGAGGAATTGTGTTGGGCCACACGTAAAATACACCAACAACAAGGATAGCTGATGAACAGATAAAGTCTGGCAGATCACAAGGTAATGATCACTGATCTGGATAATGGATAATCTGAGTAATAAAACTTCATTTTTTTAAATATTTTTTATTATATAAGTAAAAGAGGGCAATATAAAATGAGTGCAATATTTGACACTGTTTTTGATAAAGGAAGGCATCGATATCTGGTTTCATGGATGTAGTAGCAATTCATCAGATAATTTGGCTCTAATTTCTGAAAATTGATGACATGAATAAGGTGTGATTGTGAAGAGCAACATATTTTTCTATGGGAAGATAAAACTAATAAAAGTCTAGCAAAGAGATACTGTCTAATCTTTCTTTGGCTGCATGTGTTCGCTAAGTGTAGATACATTTTACCAAAAACTTCCCAAACATCAACATTTTTAACCACTTGCCGACCGCCCGCCCGCTGCAGATATACTGCCCGCTCCCACTAGGCAGCGGGGATGCTGATCCACGGGGGCGGCAGCCGTGATTGCCGCCGGGCACCCGCGATCGCTCCCCACTGAGAGAGAATGACGGTCAGCTGTTGTAAACACAGCTGACCATTCTCTCTGAAATGAACACAGAGTGTATGTGTTCCTCCTATTTAGGATCACAGGTCTCTGTGTTCATTTCATAAGGCCATCCCACAAACAATTAGAAAACACTCCCCTAGGCTCACCCCTGGGTTAAGCCCTTCCCTGCCAGTGTCATTATTACAGTAACAGTGCATATTTGTAGCACTGATTATTGAGGTAATGTCAATGGTCACCCCAAAATTGTCAAAAATGTCAGTTAGGGGTCCGATCTGTCCGTCGCAATGTCCCAGTCCTGCTAAAAAGCGCAGATCGCCACGATTACTAGTAAAAAATAAAATAAAAATGACATAAATCTTTCCCCTAGTTTGTAGAGGTGCAAACCAATCAAAATACGCTTATTGGGATTTTTTTTCCCAAGAATATGTAGCAGAATACAAATTGGCCTAAAAGGATGAAAAAATTAGATTTTTAATTAATTAATTTTTTTTGGAATGTTATATAGCAGAAAGCGAAAAATATTTTTTTTTTTTTCAGAATTGTCGCTCTTTTTTGTTTATAGCGCAAAAAAATAAAAATTGCACAGGGGATCAAATACTCAAAGCTCTATTTGTGGGGAAAATAAGGACATCAATTTTATTTAGGTACAGCAATGCCTGACCACGCAATTGTCAGTTAAAGTAAAGCAGTGCCAAATTGCAAAAAATGGCCTGGTCATTAAGGGGGAAAATCCTTCCAGTCCAGAAGTGGTAAATAGGTTTATTATTTTTTGTTGGGCCGCATTCATAGTCTTCTTGGGCTGCAGGTTGGACACCCCTGCTTTAATTTATTTTCTGGAATAAAGTTCTAAGGGCTGAAGGTTTTTTACCTTCATGCATACTATGCATGAAGGTAAAAAAACCTGTGTGTAGAGCCCCGCCCCCCCCAATCCTTACCCGATCTCCCTCCGATCCAGTGATGTCCCCGATAGCCTCGGCTGTATGGGGACTCTCCCTCTTCATTGGTGTCAACCACAGTGAGCCAATGAATAGAGAGCAGGGGGCAGGGCCAATTCATGGCTCTATATGTTTTATGGATGCATAGAGCAGAGCAGCAGCCCGGGAGCGAGCACACAGGGGTACCCCCCAAAGCAAGTGACTTTCCCAGGGGGCACTGCTTGAGGGGGAAGAGCCAGGAGTGCCAGTGGGGGACCCAAAAAGATGAGGATCGGAGCTGCACTGTGCAAAACCAGCACACAGAGCTGGTACATATAACATATTTGTTATTAGAAAAAAAAAAATTAAGCATTAGTATCACTTTAAGGTAAAAAAAAAGAAAAAAAAAAAACCTTCTGCATGCAGTTACCCCCAATGCTTATAAGGGACAGAAGCTCTCTCAGCTCTCTGACTTCTCACTGGCTCAGAGACAGGAGACAGGAGCAGGAGCCATTCACAGCCAGTGAGGAGGGAGCAGGGGTGGGGCTGAGCAAGCCAACATAAATGACACATAGCAAGCAGCTTGCTATGCGTGGGCACTGAGTAGGGGGGTGGGGGTGAGAGCCAGGAGAATCGACGGAGGACCCATGAAGAGGAGGATCGGCTCTGTTCTGTGCAAAACAATTACGCAGAGCAGGTAAGTATGACATGTTTGTTATTTTAAAAAAAAAACCAAGTGTTTACAATCAGTTTAATAAAAAATCTTTTCTTTTTATGCCCCTTTGCCTCAAATAATACAACAATTTTAAACATCATTTGGGATTAAACAGTTTTACTAATCTATACAATTCAATTATTTGTTTAGTTTGCACATGCCTTTATATGTCTAAATCTCAAAGTTGTTTTTTTTTATCTATTTCATTCTAGAATAATGGAATGTATCTCAGTATGCAAACAAGATGGTTTGGAGAGACCTATATTATAGCTAGATGTAAAATGCATTACTGTAACCTAACTAGAGGTGAAATTTGATATACACATATGTTTAATTAATCATCTTTATTGCTAAATTCTGGCTTGTGACTCAGCATTGATTTGGATGGCAAATGCTTGTTGTAAGTACTTGTAATCAGGTATCATTTAATCTAAAAAAATAATTGAGGTGCATAACTACAATAGTTTAATATAGTATAATCTATAAAGTATAATAAAGGTGTGTTCAGAACAACTGCAAGCAATGTAAGTTCTATAAAGGGAGCTCTGATCAACGATTCTGATATTTTTTTAGTTACATCGCTCAGCAGCAAAAAATTACAACCGACCATGTTCCTCTAATCTATTGCTATAACTACTTTTGAGCTACTTTAATGATGATTATGAAAATGGACTTACTTCTGCATACACATTTTACTTATATACAGTAGTTATTTATTACTCCTATGTTTGACTTACAATAAAGTCTAGGTTTATACAAGATTGGGGTGTCACTATCCATGCTTTAAATTGCAGTTCATTTGATAAGAGTTTATGTTTGCAGTATATCTATGCTAAAGAAAAATTAAAATTTCTAATCATAGATGTTCAGAGCTGTGCTGAATAATTACTGTACCTCATAATGTAAGAGAGCTTTCATTAGAAAGTCGGGAATTATAGTACTTTCTACCAGGACACAGTAAGAAGAAAATTCAGTCTATAAAATAAACTTTCAATATAAATGTATTTATAAAGTGCAGCTCCAAATCAAAACTTTTTTTTTTCATACGGAATAGAGCGGAGAAGGGTTAGATCTTCCTTTAGGATATTATGGCTGTCAGAGGATCCATGGTGGAGATCTCTTTATATATTGGTGATACATTTAACATTTCCAATTACATTATTTCAGAAAACCATGCTTCATATCAGGTACATGTACCAGGTATGGCAAAACTTAAAAAAAAAAAAAAAAAAAAGAAACACTGCATCAAATTAAGATAGAAAACACATTTTATAGTAAATACCAAGAGACCTTCAGTACTTTCTGTATTGTAGATACAGGTAACCAGGTGAGGGGAAAGAGATACATCCAACACTTTTGGAGATGGTTATATGTGGATAGTAGTAAGGTTTTGTCCATTTTTAATAATGTTGAAATTGACTCAGGTAGATGAGTATTTAAAAGGGTTGAACTTGTACCCAGACAAAGCACTTTAAAAATAAATCCCTTGATCATGCTGAGTCAGTCGAAATTCGAGCCATGGGTGGCCATGTTGGTACCACCCAGCTCCACAAAAGTTGATTGACAAATTGAAGGAGCCGGATAAAAAATTGCCAGCTGAACAGTGACTGTATCCTATCAGGTGCAGTCAACATTCGGGTATTCGGACAGCTGCGGGTGCTGCGTCTGTTTGAAAAGAAATGGCCGGCAGGGGAGATTTTACCATCCATGCTGTTTCGCATGGATGGGGGAATTAAGTGATTTCTCTCTTTCAGCCTGCAGCGAGGCTAAACAAGAGAAATCTAAGCATGTATGACTAGCCCTAAGGTATAGGTATTTACATAGTTACTCAGGTTGAAAAAAAAGTCCATCTAGTTCAACCAATAAAAGGGTCCAGAGGAAGAGAAAATACCCCAGCAAAGTATGATCCAATTTGCTCCAGCAAGGGGAAATATTCCTTCCTGACCCCCCAGAGGCAATTGGATATTCCCTGGATCAACTTTACCAATAATTGTTAGTATATAGTTATATTATATATATTTAGGGAATGATCCAGGCCTTTCTAAAGCAATATACTGAGCTGGACAGAACCAGAGGTGGATATATTCTAAAAAATACTGTATGTTTAGAAATGGTGATAGTATATTATCATGGAAAGGATGTGAAATACTTCACCCTTGTGTACATTAGATAACCAGGGGCACAGAAACCATGATTAGATTATTCAGACAGGTGAAGTGTAACTAAGATCTTGACCTAATGTCAGAGGTTATTAAGGTGTCCTCAGACCAGAGATCCTGACTACCTGTTATTGGTATGAACAGCACCCATAGATTAGCAATAAATTTAAAATAAATGTCCATTGTTTGATTTCATTGTTTTTTCAAAAATGCTACATATGATAAAACCCCAAATTATATATATATATATATATATATATATATATATATATATATATATATAAAACATGTGTTTCTGTGACCATAAATGCATCTCTATACAAGGACCAAAAGAAATTATTATCCAACAGAGCACATACATTTAACAATATTGCCCCCTTGTGGCAAAGAGCTAGAATTTACCAATAACATTTCATCCGGCTTTACTACTTTTTCTGAGAAGATAGGGATACAGATCCATGACAAATGAAAATAAAAGCCTGAATAAATATAAAAGAAAAAAATACACTACTGCAATTATTGCTGGTAAAAGTAAATATCAGTAATAATGCATAATATAACTTTACCTCTTTTAAAATGTACCTTAACTCTTCTTAAACTTGCACTGAGCTACTTAGAAATAGAACTTAAAGCAGAAATGTAACCATACTACTAAATACATCATTAAAATAAATGATTCCATTGCACTGTGGTCGATATGTGTAAACCATAAAACTAGCTCAACATAATTACAAATATTTTCAGAGGTAAAACAGGAATGTATTTCATATACAGTATGAAATATCAATGCTGCAACATAGAATAGAATTAGATGACCGCAGATCTTTAGGGATCTCCAGTGAGGAGTTCTCTTCCCCTGGCTGCACATTTCCTTCTAGCTGCTCTCATTCTCATTTTATACACTGCTCAAAAAAATTAAAGGAACACTTTATAATCAGAGTGTAGCATCAAGTCACTTAAACTCCTGGGATATTGATCTGGCTAGTTAGGCACTCAGTTCCAGCTCCTAATTAAATTAACAACAGGTGTGCTAGATGAGCAACAAGGAGACAATCCCCAAAACAGGAATGGCTTTACAGGTAGGGGCCACTGACATTTTTTATTTACTCATCTTTTCTGACTGTTTTTCACTAGTTTTTCATTTGACTAGGGTCAGTGTCACTACCTGGACCCTACAGAGCAGGGGTACTCAAATGTAAACTTGAAAGGTCCGCTTACCAATTTTCCATTCAGTCCAAGGTCCGGAAAAGTGACCGTCAAATTCCAAATACAAAATGCCAACAACAAAAAAAGGCATTCCCCAAAACTTGCCCCCGTCCAATGCAGAGGTACCAGAGTGCGTGCCCCCATTAATGCAGAGCAACCAGTGTGCGTTCCCCCATTAATGCAGAGTGACCAGTGTGCGTGCCCCCATTAATGCAGAGTGACCAGTGACCCGTGCCCCCATTAATGCAGAGTGACCAGTGACCCGTGCCCCCATTAATGCAGAGTGACCAGTGACCCGTGACCCCATTAATGCAGAGTGACCAGTGACCCATGCTCCCATTAATGCAGAGTGACCAGTGACCCGTGCCCCCATTAATGCAAAGTGACCAGTGACCCGTCCACCAATTAATGCAGAGTGACCAGTGACCCATGCCCCCATTAATGCAAAGTGACCAGTGACCCATGCCCCCAGTAATGCAAAGTGACCAGTGACCCATCCCCCCATTAATGCAAAGTGATCAGTGACCCGTCCACCCATTAATGCAGAGTGACCAGTGCGGTTTAGAGCACTGCATGATTACAAAAAGCCAAGTCATCAGCGGGGGGGGGGGGCAGAATGGAGAGGATCGGAGTGGCTGTGTCTTACACTGGCGGCGCCGCATGATTACAAAAAGCCAAGTTCTTCTGCTTACCCGGCGGAGAGGCTGTCATACAAAGTCCCGCCTCCTCCGAGGCGTTCAGCATAGTTTGGTGGTGGGTCAGTGATGGTCTGGGGAAGCATATCCTTGGAAGGATATTACAGACCTCTACAGGCTAGACAATGGCACCCTGACTGCCATTAGGTATCGGGATGAACTCCTTGGACCCATTGTCAGACCCTACGCTGGTCCTGGGTTCCTTCTGGTGCACGACAATGCCTGGCCTCATGTGGCGAGAGTATGCAGCTAGTTCGTGGAGGATGAAGGAATTGATACCAATGAATGGCCCCCATGCTCGCCTGACACCAATGATAAAAATTATAGACCCTTCATTTTTTTGTAAGTGGGCAATATATATATATATATATATATATATCTATATATATATATATATATATATATACTGTATATATATATATATATATATATATATATATATATATTCTTTTAAAATTACTTGAACTAAACAATATTTTTCATAATACTACCACATAACCATGATTCCAAAAAAGTAGAAAAAAAAAAAAAACCAATAATGATTTGAAACAAATCCCAAAGAATAGAAAACATATCACATGTTTAAACTGAGAAAATGTAACTGTTTAAGAACAAAAGAATTTGATGACAGCACAACATCTCAACAAAGTTGAGACAAGCCAAATTTGCTTTACTACGTTGCCCCATTTGAGGCCTATATGCGCATCAACAAAAGTTATCATCCTATCTACTGTATTTCTGTTGGCTAAGAGAACTATTGCTCAGGCCTGGAAAAAAAACATGGTTCCTTTCCAGGACGTGAGAGACGGCATGACTGCTTTGATGCCTAATGAACAAATGTCCAGTATCCTCAAGGACTCTAATGCCAAGTTTCCTAAGATTTGGGAACCTTGGCTTATGATGCTTTCCCTTCACTTCCCCCAGCTAGTGTTGGGAACTTGTGACTGACCCCCCTGACAATTCGAGTTCATGTCCCCCTTGCCCCGCCCCCCCCCCTCCTCTCCCTTTATTCTTTCTTGTCTTCCCTTCTTCTTGCTATTCTTTTTCCTGTGGGGTTCCTTCCCCCCTTTCCTATTTTTATGCGCATATGCCATACTTCGCTATTTTTCAGATGTTTGCTCAACAAGATTTGACGCTGCCATTCAGGTGGATCCTCCCTAGACCTCTATTCATTTCTTAACACTTACTATGTTGTCATTGTTGTTTATTTTTTCTGCACCATACTGTATAAGGATTTGTATTCACCTATACTCTCAAATTTGTCTTTGCAATTTTACGTCGCGGAGCATGATTCTGAAATTGTTTCACAATATTTAGATGCAGCTTTTTATAGATTGGTGAACTTCTGCCCATCTTCACTTCTGAGACACTCTGACTCTCTAAGATGCTCTTTTTATACCCAATCATGTTACTGACCTGTTGCCAGTTAACCTACTTATTTGTAAAATGTTAGTACTACTTACTTTGCCAGCTTTTTGTTGCCCTGTCCCAATTTTTTTTTGAGATGCCATCAAATTCAAAATTACCTTCTATTATTCCTAAAATAGTACATTTTCTCAGTTTAAAAATATAATATGTTTTCTAATTCCTATTGTGAATTAAATTTAGATTTTATGAGATTTGCAAATCATTGCATTCTGTTTTTAAGTAGATTTTACACACTAAAATCTCTCTTTATTTGCCCATGCTAGGAAGGTGAATTAAGTAAGTATATAAAAATCAATGTGGAAAAATAGAAAAGGTGTGAATAAAATTGTGAAAAAAATTGAAATTATTTAGATAAATGGTCTACAACAAATAAGTATGCTGCTATTACAAAGGCTAAAAACCTTAATAGATTATATCCAGGATTCACAGCCCTGCCCCGTTAAATCCACCACCAACATTATTATGTCAGGATCAAACCATCCAATATACTTATACTGTGCAAAAAAAATACAAACAAACAAGACTGCCAAAAAAAGTTCAAATATTGCCCCTGCAACATTATGCCTCTGCCTAGAAACTGGTGCAGTCTATTGTGCCAGTGAACATCTTCTTAATTAGTGCAATGACCTCCGTTGTTCCCACACTCACGAGACAGCATGGACTCTATGCTTTATGTCAAAAAACGCTTGGATTGCAGGTATTCCCAGGACCATTAAAGCTCATAAGAACTCTCCTCTGCTTCTCTCCTCCTTCCACAGATCCCCCTAGAAAAGTAAAGTGCTTGGTGCCTCTCACATGTAAAGGGATAAACAGGAGGATGCTCCCATAGCGTAACTCCACTTTTAATAAAAACAAAGAATATAATAGGTTGTACTTACATTACACAGCTATGACCTGGAAGCACTGCAGCGGCGTGTGCTCCATGGGCTGGAGGTGACATCACTGGTTGGCCCCCGGCTTAAGCGTTTCGCCCCTCCCAGAGGGCATCTTCAGAAGCTAAAGACGACTGTGGGAGAGGCAAAATGCATAAAGGTGGGGTCAACTGCTGACCTCGCATCCAGCGTGTGGAGCGCACACCGATGCGACGCTTCTAGGTTGGGTACATGCTAGTGTCATACTGTTTAATGCAAATGCAACCTGTTGTATACATTGTTTTTAATAAAAATGAAGCTCTGTTATGGGGGCATCATCCTTTAAATGTGAGAGGCACCAAGCATTTTACTGTTCTGGAGGATCTGTGGAAGGAGGAGAGAAGCAGAAGAGAGTCCATATGAGCTTTTAAGAGCCTGAGAATACTTGCGATCCAAGCATTTCTGACATATGGCATAGAGTCCATGCTTTCTGGTAAGCACTATATAGGAAGTTTTTCTGTTTACTGCACCAGTTTATGGGCATGGGTATAATATTGCAGGGACAATATTGGACATCTGTTTGGCAATTTTTTTCTTTTTTTTTTGCACAATATAAGTACATTTGATGATTTGTTGCTGATATAATAATATTGGTGGTGGATTTAAAAGGGCAGCACTGTGAATCCGGGATATCATCAGATTTTACACACTGTCCCAACTTTTTTGGAAATGGGCTTTTAGTGTCCAGCAAACTCAAATGTGAGACAGCAGATAACTTGCAGTTTTTCCATACTGTGGCTGTGAAAATGCTATGACAAGGAGTGGCCATACACAATTCTTTTGGTGCTCTGTCTCTTATCTAAAATATAGAGTGGTTTTTGATCCTGAACGACGTGCACTGCTCTCATCCAATGACATGTTTAAGGGATGGAGATCTTTGACAGGGCAATGTTTATTTGCTGTATAAGTAATTGCACATTAAAAATTGGAAGTGTAACCTGTTCTGGGCCGCACAATTTACAGCAGCACCCAGGCACTTGTGACCTCTTCGCCCCGCAGAACAATCTGGGGTCGCTTTTTTTTGCCAGCCCCGTGATTAGAAGAGCATCACCTTAAGATGTTATAATGAATCATGCTTGACATCCTCATTTGTTTCTGCACAGCAGTAAGAGTCCTGTCTGCTCCATCAGTGTATTAGGACATTACAGTGACTTGTAAGCAATCTATCAAGCTGTCTATAGGGGAACACTACTATAATTCATTACTCTTTGAATGATTATTCTTTCTCAGCAGTTGTAGAATAGTTTGTAGCGGAGATCTCATATTCTGCCATACTGCAGCCATTTAGATGAGAGTGTCTGAAGTCAGGATAATATGTATTAGAGACCACACAAGAGTCCTGGAGGGTTCCCAGATATACCAGCAGACAGGTGTCCTCAGAGAGGACAGAGTGCCCTGCGTTCTCAGAGTGTGGGTAAATCCAATATGCATTTTAGGCTAACATTGTAGACTAGCATTGTAGGATAACAATTTAGTCTAGTTTGTAGATACATTAATTTTTATTTGTTATGCCTGTTTTATGCCTCAAAATACTATTTTCCTAGCCACTCAAAATGTATTACAGACAAGAAAAAAATGGTTAAAAATATAACTTCTTATTCTGCTTTTTCAAAAATGCTAGTTGCTTGGCTGTGTCTGCTAAATTATATTAAAATTACACTCCCTGAGAAAAACATAATGTTAGTGAAAGCCAAAGAAGGGTCAGAATTCCATGTGTCTACACTTGCACTGTGCTATTGGCTCAGAAAATGTTGAAACTAATGCTTTAACATGATAGTCAGATAATTAGCATTTCAAGAGCAGAGGTCAGCAGTGGCAGCCCACATAGTTCATGTTATCAGTCCCAGAAAGCAGCAGACTCTGTACGAAGAGAGACAGACTACATAGATTTAAAAATAAATAAGTACAGCGCTTGCAGCTATACAAAAGATATAAAATCAGATGAAAGCCCAAAACGTCCAATTTAAAACTGGACGTTTCTGGACTTTTAATCAGATTTTATATTTTTTGTATAGTTGCAAGCGCTGTTTTTTTTTTTTTTTTTTATGTTTACAAGTGATTAGCACTTTGTGCACAGCAGCTGCAGATATTTCACATTTTCTGTAGTTATTCACCATAGCGCAAGAATATAGATCATTTTCAAACACATAGATTCACTATATAGGTAGACAAGGAAACAAGAAAGAATTAAATTAATTATTTAAATGTAAAAGTGATTATATGTCTGATTGGCTTAATTGAGTTCAGTAAGGGTCCTTTCACACGGCCGCTCCGCTGCTTTCCGTGTGTCCGCAAATCATCCTATTTTTTTGCGGATGATTTGCGGACATCAATGTAAGTGAATGGCACTGCGGATGTCAGCGGAATACCATCCGCTGACATCCGATTTTCCTCCTTTCAGTTCTGTTCCGTTTTTTGGAACGGAACAGAACCCCATTTTTCCATCCGTGTAAAAAACGGAAAGTAAGGAAAATCGGATGTCAGCGGTGTCATCCGCTGACATCCGCAGTGCCATATACTTACATTAGGTCCGCATATCATCCGCAAACGGATGGGATGATATGCGGGCACACGGAGCGGATGACAGAAATGTCATCCGCTCCTTGAAAAAAAAAAAAAAAGTCCCGCAGCGGACCTTTCACACGGAGCGGCCGTGTGAAAGGAGCCTAAGGCCCCTATCATACATACGGTCCGTTCAGTTCATCAGTTCAGTCACGTCAAAATGTATCAGTTTTCCATCCGTTTTTCATACATTTTTCATCCGTTTTTTATCCGTTTTTCATCCGTTTTTTCGTCAGTTGTTATCTGTTTTTCATCTGTTGTCATCCGTTTTTCATCCGTTGTCATCCGTTTTTCATCCGTTGTCATCTGTTTTTCATCCGATCCGTTTTTTTGACAGATGAAAAATAGGGCATTCATCCAATCAAAAAAATGGACATTGATAGAAGCAGATGAAAAGGGATGTTAACGGATGATCATCCATTGTCATCCGTTTTTACATAGAGATACATTGATGTCTGTTTTTTTCATCCGTCAACGGATGGATGAAAAACGGACAAACGGACAGTATGTGTGAAAGGGGCCTAATTTTGTCAAAGAAGAACTATGCATTGCTTAAGGCTCGTACACACTATGGGCTCTTTCACACGGAGCGGACCGCATTGCGATCCGCTCCGGCACTTTTTTTTTTTTTTCTCCGTATGTCCGCATATCATCCTATCCATTTGCGGATGATATACGGACATGGGCATTGCGGATGTCAGCGGATGACACCGCTGACATCCGATTTTGCATCCGTTACGTTTTTTTTTAAACGGAACAAAAATAGGGTTCTGTTCCGTTCCAAAAAACGGAACAGAACTGAAAGGATGAAAATCGGATGTCAGCGGATGGTCATCCGCTGACATCCGCAATGCCATTGACATACATTATGTCCGTATATCATCCGCAAAAAAATAGGATGATTTGCGGACATGCGGAACACCCATGTGAAAGGGCCCTATAAGTAAATCGGACGAACATTTTCATCCATCAAGAATTTTTGTGCGATTTTCATATAGTGTGTACACAACTTTCTACAGCCGATTCAGAATTTTCATACGCAAAATCTAGTTAGGGAAAAACAAAGGATTTTTGTTTAATGTGTACTGTTTTCGTACGATTTTTATTCAAGAAAAATCAGAAAAGAAAGACTGCGCATGATCAGAAACAATAAATAAGAAAAAAAAAGTATTTTTCATACCACAATTTTTGGACGAATTTTCATTCATCGGTTCCGATTTGCTGTAAAACAACGAGGAAAATCAGACGATCGTTCGCCCGATTTTCTTATAGTGTGTACTCCACTTTAGAGTAGGCAAAATAACATGTCATCTGCAAAGCAGTCACTACATGGTTCCTCCAGCAATACCCAGTGATTTTTACATGGGGACTTTGTGACACCCCTGCCCACCCTATAATTTGGTGTCTTTATGGAATCTGTCACTAAAAAAGAACACATGAATATATTGCTACCCACCAATTAAAGTAGCATGTTTCTGATTTTAGTATATCATTATACATTAAAAAATAATAATACCTTCTCTCTCACGGTGGCCCTTAGGCTAAGTTTACACTTGCAGTAGTGTATAAAACAAGGGGTTTATCCACATGTTCCGAGGGCAACGCTTATGTCCTTAAAGTAGGACTACACGCCGGGTCCCTCTGTCGGTTCGCGCCCCTGGCTATGGCATCCGTGCCATCATTCCTGGTGGTTCACACCCGCCAGGGTGTGCGGAGGTGCGGGCCGGCGGCGGGTTCATGGCGCCGAGGATAGTATTGGCGGAGGCTATTGCTCCGCCTGTGCACGTTACACCGGGACAGGGGCTGTGTGATATCTGCTCTATACCAATAGGAGAGAGTTACTGTTGTTTTATTGCATTGCTGTTCCTTTGCTACATTAGACTCAGCACATCCCTGGTTGGCATGTTTCTCTGTGCTATGTTGAATTCACAAAACTCATTGTTTAATGCCTGTATTGATCGATCCAGGTGTACTGCACCTGATTGCGCATCTTTCATGAGCTACTTCCTCTCTTATTTGGCTTTCTTTCCTGATCTGTCTGCCTCCCGTTCATCTGTGGGCCTGCCTGTCTCAACCCCGACTGCCCCCAGCTGACTTGCCACTGCACGACCCTAGAGCTGCTGACTTGCCCGCTACTCTTCATACCGTTCGCGACTTGCCTAAAGAGATTCCACTTTCTCGCCATTGCCGCCTTCACCACCCGCCTCTCTGACTTACATCCCTACCTCCGGCTCCCTCTATATGTCTGTGCCCCTGGCATTCCCTCGCAGGCCTGCAATGGTTCTTGCCTGCTCCTGACTCCCTGCACTTGCTCTCTCATGCTCCCTCACACATCGGGCTCCTTTAGAAGCTACTATTGACTCCTGCAGGTCCTTGGAGTTCTGGCCACCGTGTTGGTTGTCTCCTTCCACGCCCACCAACGGTCGCCGTTCCCTGACGGACGTCCCACTTTTACCGACTTCCAGACTCCCCCATCCCCTTTGAGTTCCTCAGCAGGTCTGTTGGTTCTCACGGTACTTTAGCCCTCCTACCATCCTCCGCCCTTACCTCTTCCTCCCCTCCTGTTTGTTGGTTCCCTCCCCCCCCCCCCTTTTTTTTTTTTTTTTCTCTCTCCCTCTTCTCTTTTCCTTATAGCAGTGCGCCTAGATGGCTGCTTCAATACCACAGCGGAGTGACCTCCGTCTTAAAGTAGTCTCCTTAAACGTCCGTGGCCTACACACGCCCCAGAAACGCTCGAAACTGCTCGGGCACATGCACCGGCTCAGGGCGGACGTGGTGTTCTTGCAGGAGACGCACTTCCACTCGGATGCCCTCCCGAGATGTACGAACAAGTACTTTACCCAAGCATTTCACGCTACATCGGACACTTCTAAATCTAAAGGGGTCTCCATTCTGATCGCTAAATCGACCCCTATCTCCATTTCTGATACCCTGGTAGATACCCAAGGACGCTACCTGTTTCTTAGAGGCACCCTTAAGCATGTTCAGATCACCCTTGCGAATGTCTACAGCCCTAACAGGTCTCAGGTTTCGTTTTTCAGATCGGTACTGGGTGAACTGGCACCCTTTCAACAGGGCACCTTGATTTTCGGGGGCGACTTTAATGTTCCCCTGGAACCACTGCTCGACACCTCCTCAGGTTCCTCATGCTTGCCTTACAGGGCTCTCAAGCAGATTAAGCTGTGCCTCCGGGATCTCCAGCTTCACGATTCCTGGCGGACGCTTCATGCACGAGATAGAGATTATACTTACTTTTCCCCGCTCCACGCCAGATACTCACGGATTGATTATCTATTCCTATCTCAGTCGGCTCTCTCGTCCCTTCTTGAAGCCTCTATAGAACCGTCGATACTCTCGGACCATCACCCTGTCTCTTTCACTCTAGCCTTTCCAGTGTCCTTGTCCAGAGATCGGGTTTGGAGTCTTAACTCTGCCCTATTGACGGATAAAGCTAACTTGGCCGCAATCCGCGAAACTTTGACGGAATATTTCTCTATCAATGCGACTCCTGACACATCGACCCTCACTCAATGGGAAGCCCATAAGTGCGTGGTCAGGGGAAAATTAATAGCGCTCTCAGCGGCACTGAGGAAACAAAGGGAGGCTCTTGTCTCTGATCTGCTCTCGCGCGTTCGTACCTTAGAACTTGCCCACAAACAATCCCTTGCACAGGACACTCTAGCGGCCCTTACCTCCGCCCGTGAACAACTTACGGAGGAATTGGACAGAAAGACCAGGCGGAACTTCCTCCTGTCCCACAAGCTTTTTTATGAACAGGCCAATAAGAGCGGCCGACTACTTGCCACAGCTCTTCGCCAAAAGAAGGCGAAGACCACGGTTCACTCCCTCCGCTCACCTTCTGGCTCCTTGGTGGCTAATAACCGAGACATTGCGGCCGCATTCGAGGCCTTCTATAGCACTCTTTACAACCTTGATTCAGCTCGCTCTCAACCCGTCTCCCACTCTTCCAGATCTCAGGCCATTTCCGACTTTCTTGCGTCCAATGTACCTCAACGAGCTTCGTCTGACTTTCGCACTACACTGGACCTCCCCATCTCCAAACAGGAATGGGACTTGGCGCTCAAACACATGCAACCCAACAAGAGTCCCGGACCTGACGGCCTCACGGTTGCATACTACAAATCCTTCCCTGACGTCCTAGCCACCCCATTCTTATCCGCCTTTAACGGCTGAAAACCCCCTGTCTTCGCGGATGCTTGAGGCCCACATTGTGGTGATCCCGAAAGAAGGGAAAGACCCTACTTCCCCTGCCAGCTACAGGCCGATTTCGCTCATCAATGTGGACGTCAAGCTGTTCGCGAAGATTCTGGCCAACAGGCTACTCCCGCTCCTGTCCAGAGGGATTCACAAGGACCAGGTTGGTTTTGTCCCGGGCCGCGAGGCCCGTGATAACACCATCAAGGCTCTTAATCTACACCATGTCCTCTCTACCACTAACCAGAAGGGGTTTCTGCTCTCCCTAGACGCTGAGAAGGCATTCGACAGGGTGTCGTGGGATTTCATGGCGGCAACGCTTTCCGCCTGGGGATTGGGTCCCCGATTCCTTGGATATGTCATGGCTATGTATGCTTCGCCACAGGCACGGGTGCGTGTTAACGACACCCTGTCGAGTGCCTTCCGTATCTCCAATGGTACTAGACAGGGGTGCCCCCTGTCTCCCTTGATCTTCATCATGACTCTGGAACCCCTTCTTCACAAGATCAGACACACTGATACGGTCCACGGGGTTCGCTTCGCTGACGGTACATATAAGCTCGCCGCTTATGCGGACGACCTACTGTTGTTTCTCACCGACCCCATCACGACTCTGCCTGCGCTCCTCAAATTATTCGACGAGTACGCTTCTCTATCCAACTTTCGGATTAACTTCTCCAAGTCTTTCGCGCTCAACGTCACCTTACCCCGATCGGAAGTCGAGCGCTGTCAGGCGAATTTCCGATTCGTGTGGAAGTCGGACTCCATCACTTACCTAGGCATCGAAATTCCATCTGATCTCCAACACCTATTTGACCGTAACTTTCCACAACTCATTACACGAATATCGAAGGATCTCCGGTCCTGGTCCAAACTGCAGCTGTCCTGGTTCGGCAGGGCGGCTGTCCTGAAGATGAACGTCCTACCCCGCCTCCTCTACGTTCTCCAGACGATCCCCATATTGCTCCCCCCTTCCTTCTTCAAGACCTACCGTCGTATCAGCACTGTCTTCTTATGGGGGGACAAACAGCCCCGCATCTCTTATAAAACTCTCACGAGGCCAAAATCCAAAGGAGGTATTGGCCTTCCTGACCTGTATAACTATTATGCCGCCTGTCACCTTACTAGAATAACGGATTGGAACATACATGAGAGTCATAAGGACTGGGTTTCCATAGAGAAGAGCTTTACCGCTCTGGATCTCCATTCGTCTCCGTGGCTACGAGACGCACATATCCCCCCTGCCCTTACACTCCATCCGCTTATTGGTCCCACTCTAAAAGTCTTCCGGGCAGTTTCCATGTCTCGCTCTATCTCCACGGTTCCGGGTCCCATGACTCCTGTGCGCTTGAACCCCGACTTCCCTCCTGGCATGCACCGTACCTATCTGACCTCGAACTGGGCTCAAGTCCAACTGAGAGCCCATCATCTTTGG
Organism: Pelophylax lessonae; assembly: GCF_965119305.1. Classification (NCBI taxonomy): domain Eukaryota; kingdom Metazoa; phylum Chordata; class Amphibia; order Anura; family Ranidae; genus Pelophylax; species Pelophylax lessonae. Next base: position 662,358,960 of record NC_138768.1, on the reverse strand, counting down.
GATAACGACGCACCTCTTTCAGTTTCCTCCATTTCTGCGAAGTCCGGCATGCCCCCCATACTTCCCTGGTCACACTTGCTCCTCCAGCAGTACCTTAAGTCTCTTTCTCGCAGTTGCCCCTCCTTGTCCACCTTGTCCCCGTTCGACCACCTATGCCAACAAGAAGGCCCGGTTCGCAGATTACTATCCACCATCCACTCTTTCTTGCTAGATGAGCCTGAGCAGAGGAAGCTCAAGCGCTGCGAGGATTGGGAAGCGGATCTGGGAGTCACTTTCACCCCGGAAGACTGGGACCTTATCCACACCAACAATCATAGGTGTTCGCTTAATGTCACCACGCAGGAAAGCGGTTACAAACTGGTTAGCCGCTGGTACTACACCCCCACGAGATTGCATAAGTTTTTTCCTTCCACCTCACAGACTTGCTGGAGGTGTAACGCTGAACCTGGCTCGCTCCTCCACATTTTCTGGACCTGCTCTCGCCTCACCGCTTTTTGGGAGGAAGTTCATAGGATTGTGACGCGAGTGACCACAGCTGACATCGCCTTCACTCCTGCCCAGTACCTTTTGCACCACTCTTCTACCTCCAGTAGGACTTACTCTAAATCCCTTGCGATTCTTCTGGTGAACGCCGCCAGACAGTGCATCCCGGCACTTTGGAAGACCACACAAGTGCCGACCGTCAAGCAGTGGTTCCAGCGCCTCTCCAAGGTTGCGGAAATGGAAGAGCTCATAGCCGTCGCAAGAGATGCTCCTTCCAAACATTACAAAAAATGGGCATGCTGGATTGACTATACTTCCACACCGGAATACTCCCGACTTTGTCAGTAATGACCCTGTGGTACCATTCTCACTGACCTCATGGGTGCTTCGTTCTTTCTGCTTTTCATTGTCTCCTCCCCTCCCCCCCCCCCTTTTTTTTTTTTTTTTTCTCTCTTCCTCCTTGTCCTCCCCTCCCCGCCCCCCTTTTCCTGTCTCCCTTTCCCTCCTTGTCGGTCCTCCGCTGGAAGCCTTGTTGTCTCTGGGCGGGCCCGGACAACTGGCTCCCCCCTTTTCTGCACATCCTCCTGGCTTTGTCGTCATTCCCCCCCCCCCCGGACGACCCCCCCTGTCACCCGTCCCTGGGTTTTTGACCACCCAGGCCATGGGTCTCGACTCGGACTTGCCCGACTTGTTTGCGTGGTTCTCCTGACGATTTGCATTCCTTTTTGATGTCTACTTCTTCTTCTTCCACTTCCACCACTCATTTCCTTTCCACTTCCAATTCCTGTTTGTATGGATGCGCTTCACAGGGTGGAGTTGTCCCGATCCCCCTTGGTTGTTAATGATGTTTGCTTTATGCATTTATACACTGTTACTTTTACCAAAGTTGGCTGATTGTTTGTTTGTAACTTTGCAATCTTTCTGCATAATGCTGTACGATCTCTTTGTCTACTTTGGCTGTTTGCCTGTTTGTACCTTTATATTTTTATACACCAATAAACTATTAAAAAAAAAAAAGGAAAAAAAAAAAAAAAAAAAAAAAAAGTAGGACTACAGGCAAAACTTTTTTTTTTCATTTTGGATAGAGCAAGAGAGGATTATAACCCATGTCAGACTTTTTTTTTTTTTTCACCATCTGTGTCCCATTAGGGAGTTTTACTTTCACTTCCTGTCCCATAGCCAAACAGGAAGTGAGAGGAAATCCCTGTAAATCAAGGGAATTCCTTGGGGCCCCCAGGTCGCCAGAACTAGTGTCCTCTTTTACTTTTCTGGAGGCAACCCAATATTTGGGATTTTCTTTTTCTTTCACTTTCAATGATAATGGTAAACAGGATAAATAGAGAGGTTGAATCTCCCTAACAGGGGCACAGACTGCATAGAGCCTGACAGGTGTTCCAATCCCTCTCCACTCTGTCCAAAATTAAAAAAAAAAAAGTTTTGCCTTTAGTTATACTTTAATTTAATTGAAACTTCTTGAAAGCACTAACTTCCATGCATGTTTGCATGACTTTAAGTGGAATTAAACTGCAACTGAGCACGAAAAACTGAAAAGGCTATTTCATTCTTCTTTAATATTTAAAGCAAATTCACCCATTGATCCATGTCTTCATGCTTTATTATGTTGGAAAATCACTTTGAAAAACACCCCCCCCCCCCCAAACAATTGTAGACAGGGCCATCTTGAATAAGGCCAGATGATTCAAGTGGCATTTACTTCCTGGAATCCATCTGCCCTTTGCTCAGGCATGCAGGTAGACGAGTATACTTAGATGAGAAAACCCCTCCTCCAGATGAAGAAAAATGCCCATGAAGACTTCTGGGATGTATAAAATAATTTTGGCCTAGTCCAGAAACCAGGAAACAACTGAAGAAATGTAAAAAAAAATGTTTAAAACAAGTATATAATATATTATCCTATCTATTTACTAAGGCTAGCAGCACAAGGATTAAAATAGTTATTGTTCATTGAGAGAGTTTTGTTCCACAAAAAAAAGGACCAAAACCACCAATTTTGCTCTGGTGGTCACTGCAATAGCAGCACAAATTGAAATTGTTTTAGTCTGGGCCACCACACTGCACTCTAACTTCACAGGAGACAAATTAAATTAAACTTAAATTAAACTTAGGCCCCGTTCACACCTGAGCGTGTTTCAGCTCATAAAATGCTCATCTCTGAAGTCTCAAAATGCCCAGCAAGTAAAATCCCCTTCATTTCAATGGCTCCTGTTCACATATGAGTGTTTTGTCACCTGAAGCAAAAAGCCTGAAGCTCAAAAACAGTACATGAGCTTCTTTTTTGGCAGATTACATGTGTTTTTGTTAGATGTCAATGCCTGCCTCCAAACACCCGCAAAAAACGCCTGAAAAAAACGCCCAAAAAAATGCCTGAAAATGATATGCTTAGGTGTGAATGGAGCCTAAGGGCTCTTTCACACTCGGCGGACTCCATGCTGCTCAGCGGGGGATCGATCCGCCGATCCCCGCTGAGCAGGCGGATGACAGCTCCACCTGTGTGTGTGGAGAGGGAGGTGTCAGAGCCCCGCTCCTCTCTATGGGAGAATCGGATGAAAGCGGACCGACTGTCCTTTCTCATCCGATCCACTGGACGGATGGAAAATAGGGTTTCACGGACAGGATCGGATGCGGATGGCAGCGGGTGTCAGCGGACATGTCTCCCCTTACATCCGCTGCCCCATAAGGATGCATGGAGCATCCAATCAGATCCGCCTAAAAAACTGACAGGCGGATCTGATCGGATCGTTCATGTGAAAGGGGCCTTAGGGCTTTTGCACTTAGCATTCAAATTTAACTAAGGGCATTTTTTTATTTATTTTTTTTTGATTTGGATAGAGTAGAGAAGGGCTACAAGGGAACAATTAGAACACCTGTCAGATTTTAATTGATCTCTGTGTCCCCGTTGATTTTGGATTGTCTCCAGAACAGGAATAAAGGGGAACTCCTCTGGCTGGGTTCACATTTATGCAAACTGGATGCAGGTTTCCCGGCATGCAATTCATATGACAGGAGAGTGTGCCTAGCTCTCAATGGAGCCAGTTCACACAGCTCTGGGGTGGCTGCAGTCTGCATTTGGAAAGGATCCTGTGCATCTTTGGCTCTCGAATCAGTTGTGCATTTAGGCAGAAATTCGGACCTGATTGGCACCTGAAACGGTGAACAGGGACCCCCTGCTGTGAGCTACGACCACAGCAGGTGTAAACTAAAGCCCCGTACACACGTACCGATCGTCGGCCGACAGAACGTCCTACAAATGTTCGCGGCTGGTGTGTTTGTTGTTTGTCTGTTGAAAAGTGCTCAAAACTTGCCCAGGACATTTGTCTGCCGACAGAAAATGACGTCACTACGTTCCACGCACGTTCGCCGCTACAAAAGAGGAAGTGAGTGTTTGGCCGTGACCCTTCTGGGCATCTCGCGCTGATTTCGGTAGCATTTGTTTGGTTGACGACATTTCGCTATTTTCCGAGACATCGTTCGAGAATTTATTATGGCGACCGTGAATTCGTCCGTTGCTGTCGTTAGTGTTGGAGTTTTGGCTCTGAGACGACGTACGAGCAATAGGAAGAAGAAGCGGACCTCCTGGACGAAAAATTGGTTGCTTAACCGTGATCAATTTTCTCATATGTCCTTGCTGAGGGAGCTCCAGGAAAATAATCCTGATGACTTCAGGAATTATTTGAGGATGACGGATCCCATCTTTTACCGTCTTCTTGCCCTGGTGTCCCCCTATATTCTGAAGCAAGATACTTGTATGCGGCTTGCAATTACTCCTGAGCAAAGGTTAATTGCGACGTTGAGGTATCTTGCAACAGGGAGAAGCCTGCAGGATCTGAAGTTCACCACAGGCATCTCCCCCCAAGCTCTTGGTATCATCATCCCTGAGACCTGCTCTGCCATCATCAAGGTCGTGCAGAAGGACTATATCAAGGTATGTTTGATTTTTTACATTACATTACATTACATGTATTACTAGTTTCACCCGAATTATGATGTTTTTGGATGTACAGCAATTGACACAGGCCATTATTTGTAAACTACCCTCTGTCCGCATGCACATAGTAGTAAAGATGTAGATTATCTTTAACCATTTGTAAAATTACCCACTAACCACCCCACCATTCTCTCCTATGTGTCCCTAAACGCATTGCCTGTTAACAGTATGTCGAATTTATCTAATTTTATTGCTTTCCCTCAAACAATTATTCCTTGGCCAATGTTTTAGTACCTAGTTAATGATTTATCTAAAATACATCAGTCCATCCATTCCCACCTATGATTCTGTATGTTTATGTAATGATGTTAAAACCTTCACTGACCACAAGCCCTTATTGATGTATAAATGCCCAGTTTTACTTACCCATCCCCCACCCACATGCTAAATCTCCAAGTCAGCATATACCAAAGCTCAAGTTCAGAGGTCTTCAAACTATGGCCCACCAGTTGTTCACGAACTTCAATTTCCATCATGCCTAGTCATGTCTGTGAATGTCAGAGAATTACAAGGCCTCATGGGATGTGTAGTTCTGCAACAGCTGGATGGCCGTAGTTTGTAAATCTCAGCTCTAGCTGGTGAGTATAATGGGCCATACACACTAGAAGATTGTCAGAACAATTTATCCTTCCGATTTACCAAAACCAAATAATATGAGGTCCAACAAACACTTTCAAATCCTATGCAATCTGGTAGGCCCTTGCACTACATAGAAAAGGTAAATCTGCACGAAAAAGTCTTCAGAGAATCTTCTAGTGTGTATGGCCCTTTACAATATAAGAACAATAGGAGGTTGAAAATAAATGTATGTAGATATTACATCCCCATATCCAAACCTTTGCCTTCCTGTTGTTTATTTTTTTAGCAAGTTGCATAAGCATTTAACAGACAACTGTGTGTGTAATTCATAATGTGATGTGCTCAAGCACTAATTTTTTTTTTTTTTTTCCCCACAGTTTCCTTCAAACGCAGAGCAATGGCTGGAGATTTCTGATCAATTTCTGGAGAAGTGGAATTTTCCCAATTGTGGGGGTGCTATTGATGGGAAGCACGTCCGCATTGTCCCCCCTCCGAATTCCGGCACATTTTATTATAATTATAAAGGTTTTTTTAGTATAGTCATGCTAGCCATAGTTAATGCAAACTATGAGTTTATTTATTTGGATATTGGCAAAAATGGCCGCAATTCGGATGGGGGAGTTATTGATCAGACAGAGTTCGCTCGTCGTCTAAAGAACGGCACTCTGAACCTGCCATCCAGGGAGCAAACTGTTGAGGGTATGAGCTTTGTGTTTATCGCAGATGAGGCTTTTGCGCTTGGGGAGCATCTCATGAAGCCCTACCCTCAGAGGAACCTCACCCCCGACCAAAGGATTTACAACTACCGGTTGTCCAGAGCTCGCAGAGTTGTGGAGAATGCCTTCGGGATAATGGCCAACCGGTTCCGGATATTCCTGACGTCCATAAACCTGGCACTGTACAAAGTGGATAATGTGGTCTTGTGTTGCTGCATTTTGCACAACTTCCTACGCAGGAATGCACAAAATTATGTATTGCAGCAACTGGATACTGACCCTGCTATGCCAGGTACAAGTGGAGAGGCCCAACCTTCTAACCAAGTGGAGTCCATGACGTCAATGGAAGTTGGACGGTCAGCATTGGCATCACACAGGGCCCGTCAGATCCGCCAGGAATATCTGGACTATTTCGTGGGGAGAGGAGCTGTGTCCTGGCAGCAATCACTGTCACACACCCATTAATCTTGTTAAAGATTGGACACACAAGATAAATGTCAGAGATATCTTATTTTTCCACACATAAAAAAAAAAATTGCAATGATTCTGTATTGTGGATTCTAATCATTTGGGCACATATGCCAAACACAATTATTAGGGTTAATCATGTGTTATATATGTGTGACTTTGGAAGGGTTAATACATTCATCAGTGTGTTTCTTGACTGTAGTCTCTCACCAGCTGATCCAAAGTGATGATGGCCATGTGTTATTTTTGAGCCAGTGGTGTAAATACAAGGGCCTTCTGCACCCCACAAAATGTACACAAACCCTGTCACATTGAGAACTAGGTCACACCCAAGGTTCATCTAATGTCACCTTACATTGGTGGTTCTTGTCCAGAAGTTGCCCATACTATATATTTAATATAATACATTAGGGTATTAACAACGTACCTACACCTGTTATGTTGTGTTCATTTATTACATCCTTCTCACTGCCCACCAATGTTAGGATATGTCAGTGTTATGTGAAACTTGATCATTGTTCATCTCAAAGTGTTATATATATATAAGTAATGGAAAGTGAACTAGAGCAACGAAAAAGCAATACACTATAGATTACACTGATCTCCCTACACTGATTTCTACTGCCAATATCAATGCCATATTGAATACTAGGACTGCTAGTACCTTGAGTGTTGAGTCAAACTTATGCAATGCGGGAAGTCTGCGACTTTGCATCCTTCCTGCATCGCATAAGGGTGACCCGACACTTACTTTTTCCACAGGATTGTATTACACAAGTCTGAAGAACTGTGCCACCCAATCCTGATACATCAGAAATAAAGGGTCATGTGCGACTTGTGTGCGTGTTCAGTGTGAATGTAGCCATACAAAGTGTATGTCTCAATTCGCACAACACTCGCACAAAAGTCGCACATGATGCATTTATTCAGCTGCATCAGGATAGGATTGCACAGTCGTTCACACTTGTATGATCCAATCCTGTATGAAATGTCAGATCGCACTGTGATATGCGTATAAACGGTTGGGATCTTTAACATTTCATTGCCACCTCCAGCAACTCGCATATGGCAGTGTCCAAAATGCTGTCATTAACATGTAAATATGGGAATAGGACAGCCATCATACATGTAATGCTTCTTTACACAGCTTTAGATCTCGACCCCCCAAGGAAAGTAAAATAAAGAATGGAACACACATTGTTGAATGTACAAAATTTTTTTTTTAAAACATTCACAGGGTTAGGGTTAGGGTTAGGGTTAGGGTTAGGGTTAGTGTGTTTTCAATTTTTTTTCCCAAACGTGGGTACACTCTTAACAACTGAGTGCCATCAAAATATCATAAAATATTACAAAACTTTTGTAAGAAAAGGAACCAATAAAAACATAAAAAAAAACTTTTTAAAATTTGGCAATCATGTCGACAAAATCTCGCATTTTTGATTGCAATGCCGTTGCTGTTTCCTTGATTTGCTCGAGGTCTGAGCAACATTGGAGTGCCTCACGGGTTAGTTTTGCTAAAGTGCAAGTAGGTAAATCATGATCTGTAAAAAAATATACAACTGAGTCAATGTGAATCACCTACATGAGGTCATAATAGAGAAACATTTGGTGTCCAGGTTATTTTTAATTACTCTCGAGTTAATACCTACCCTGTTCTTATGCTCTTTTGCCCTAGGCTCTTCTTCTTCCTCCTGTCCTCCTCTGATCCTGTTGCTGATGATTCTGCCGGTCTCCTGAGCTTACTATATATTCATTAGGGGTGTGAACGCATGATGACGTCATTGTGAGGGCATGGTCGTAATGTATATATATTAAGCTGCAGAGACCAGAGACGGGCAGAATGCACGGCAACAGCATCAGATGAGGACAGGAGGAAGAAGCAGAACCTAAGGCAAAAGAGCAGACAACATGAGAGCAGAAGATTGCACAGCAGAAGAGTGGAGAGGAGAAGATCCAAAGAGCAGAGTGGAGAAGACCGGATGAAGATATTTAAGAACATTTCATAAACGTCTCCTGTCGTTATTCACATACACTTCCATTTATGTGGTTAATGTGTAGGGGTACTATGTACCCCATACCCATTCACACAGTGATTGGTGTCCGGGATCTGGGGGCCACCCTTTGTTGAAGGTTGCTTCCAAAGTCCTAGGAACCCCCTGGCCGCATGACCCCCCAAAACCACCAGACAGGGTTGTGGGGATGAGGCTCTTGTCCTCCTCTACATGGGAGTAAGGTGCTTTTGGGTGTGCGGTGCAGAGGCCCCCTGGCCCAAAGCAACAAAACCCCCCCATGTTGAGGGCATGTGTCCTGCTGTGGTCCAGGGGGTGTTTGTTCCGCTTGCTCGTTCTCTTTCCTGGCCTGACAAGCTGCATGCTTGTATAAGGGTCTGGTAGGGGTTTTGGGGGTAACCCACGCTGTCTTTTTGTTGTGGGCATACCCTCAAACTCAATACCACACACAAAAGGCCTGGTTGTGAACTTGGGGGGACACCCACGGTGGGTTCTTCAATTTTTTGGTGTAGTTCCCCCTCAAAAATCTTCACAACGCAAGTGGCCCAGCAAGTCAGAGCATCCTGATCCGACTTACGGTGCGACTTCCATTCAAATAAAGAGGCTCCCATAGGGAACTAGTGTTGTCAATTGGAGGCTAAAAATAACACTGATAAAAATCATTCTGAAAAAACCTACGTGGGCACACAATTGGCTCTTGGACACTTGGTCCTGGTTCCTCCACAGTTTCGGAAGTGGCTTCCACGCTGCTTGCCAAGTTGCCAGGAGATCGGGGTTCTGACATGGCTGGGGATGCCACATCCTGGCATGACGCAACATCTGCAATGTAAATTTGTAAGGGAATACAAGAATATAAGGTTAAACAATCATTGCAAATACACATATTTCTATGATCCCACTACACAAAAATCTGTGACTACCAACCTTCTTGTTGCTCTGGTGTCTGGTCACTTGTTGGCTCCACCAGAATCACCTCAGGCATAATGTCTTCATCTACATAATACAAAACATTGGCCATATCATAAAAGTCACAAGAGGTACATTTGTTAGGACATGGTGCCCTGCTTGATAGCTCTTTTAGTAACAAATATGAAGACATGTACATGGTTATCTACGAAAAATATGGTACATTAATGTTTGACAGTGCATAGGAACCAATTACCTTTAGTCGAATCTGTGCCACCATCTGGGCCCATGTCCTCCTCTTCTTCCACAACTGCCGATGGAGCTGCCAAACCTCTCCTCCTCCTTTCCCATTGTTTGGCACGGAGTTTATGTTTTTCTCCTATTTAAAGGTTTGAATAATAATCTGTGATTAATAGGAATGTTTGCTGAGAAGATTCGTGCAGGAAAGAACGTTCGTTGCAACACAATACATATATTTTTAACTATGGCTTCCTGACTTTTAATGTCATATACTAAAACATCAACAATAGATCGATTAAATCACGACATGACAACTAAAATGAGTAATCTAACTTTTTACATAGACATTATAATCTAGACATGTTAATACAACATACACAAAATTATAAAAAACATATTGCATGATTAAAAAAAAAAAAAAAAAAAAAAACTTACTTTTTTTCAAAATCCGATGGATTTGGGAAAGCTGATCCTGCTCACGGTGTTTCAGGTCAGACCACCGTTTACGAATCTGATCTTTCGATCGCTCCACACCAAATTTTTTTACCAAACAGGCCACCACCTTATCCATGATGCCATCTTTCCTGGCATTGGGCCGATCGTAATTTGCCAACTTGCCATCATAGTCCATTTTTTCTAAAATGGAGACCATCTCCACCATTTCTGGCTTTGACATGGGTGTAGCCCTTGATTTTCGGGTGGCCCAATCACTTCGGCCCACACTAATTGAGCTCCCAGATTGTTGAGACATTATTCTTGATTACAAGATTTTTCCACTGCTTCAGGTGTGAGTGTCGCATGTAGGCCTGATCTTCGGCACGTACACACCCCTGCACAAGCCCGCCACTGGAGGAGGAGTTGACGCCTGCGCTGTATTTAAAGGACGCCAGATCTTTCGGCCGACGATTCGCTAGCGGACATATCGAGAGTTGGAGCACGATCGAGCGGCGAATCACGACTTTTCCCCACAAACAAAGGTACGACTCTTTTAATAGAAAGTGTGTGTTTTGGGCCCTATACAGCTTTTATTAGGAATATCTTTATTATGTGCCAAAATACATGCTATTTTAATATGTTTTGTGTTGTTTTGTGTCTTGCAGGCATATACTGTCCTGCAATATGGTGGACAATTACACCAGCCACAACTTTCTAATAAGTTTTATTGATGAGTTCAGGCAACTGCCGTGTTTGTGGCAAGTGAAGTCCGCAGATTATAAAAATAAAAAACTCAAAAAACAGGCCATGGAACATTTGGTGGCCTTCTACAAGCCCGTCTGTCCTGGGGCAAATTTTGAGTATATACGCAAAAAAATAAACAGTATTCGCACTGCCTACAGGCGGGAGTTAAAAAAAATAGAGGAGTCCACCCAGTCTGGAGCAGGTGCACGGAATGTATATGTACCACGGCTGTGGTACTATGATAACATGCGATTCCTGGCAGACACCATGGAATCCAGGCCGTCAATTTCAACACTGCCTTCTACATCGGCAGAGGGCTCAGTGTCGGTTGATCCAAGCCAGGATGAGGATTTCCCGGAAGTAGAGTTTTACTCAGGTATGGCATTTCACAATATATTGTCTGCTAAAATGTAATCATGTAACAAAATTATAAGCTAAACCATAATTGACCCTTTATGTAAACGGGCATAGCAAGGGGTTGGCATGACAGGCAACCGCCAGGGGCGCAGGCCAAGGGGGGTGGGTCACAAAAACATTGGCATTGTTTTATTGTTTATTTTAACAATCCACTCAGCCTGCACACCCCAGAACCCCCAGTTTGCAGGCGGATTCATGCAGGTGTAAAACATTGAGAGCTGCTTCATGCAGGTGTAAAACATTGAGAGCAGCTGAGCCAAAAGACCAGGAGACTGAGACTGCCTCTCACTGCATCCCCAGCACACCTCTGGTCTTACAAACACTGCTGCATCCCCAGCACACCTCTGGTCCTAACAAACACTGCTGTAGCCTCAGCATTCCTCTGGCTCAACCTTTTTTAATACAAAACTAACAGCTCCTGCAAATGATCCATCCATCCTTGCTTCCATGTCTCTGGTCTCTCACTCTGGGTCAGCAAGGCAGGTGGCTTCCTTATTCCTGTTTCCCTGCACTGCTTCACCCTCAATGCCCTACATCAAGCCCTCTGCAAGTTCAGGCCCCTCTCTCTCTGCAACCCCCTCCTCTCTCTCTCACACCCCCTCTTTCTCTCCCTCTCTCTAGCTCTCAACCCTCTCTTTCTTTTTCACACCTGAGACAATGATTGCCCACTAGAGAGCTCTACACTGGGAAAACAAGGGGCAAATTAGAAACTTTTAATGCCCTTTAATTTTTTTTTGGGTGGGTGGGTTACAGTTTTACATTGATCTTGGGGGGGGGGGGGTTGTTGCCAAATACAGCTCCTCAACAAGGGCACTGGAGACCCTAGATACGCCACTGTATGTAAAGTCTGCTATTTGTTCACAATAATATAACAAACATGCATTTTTATATACACTTTAACATTCTAATCAATTGTTCATTTCATCAACAGGGAAGTGTCACTGAGGAGGAGCCAGGTTGCAGCCAGGAGCCTGGGGAGCCTGCGGAGCCTGAGGAGCCTGTGGAACTATTTCCACCACCACCTCCTCCTGCCAAACGGAGGCAAAAGAGGAAGCACGTGGATGATATCACAGACGAATTTATCCAGGAGGCCACCATAGCCCTACGTCGGAAACCGGAGGCCAATGAGTCCTTCGGCAACATGACGGCAAAAATTTTGGATAAGGTGGACCTCAGGCAGTGTCAGTATGCCAGAAAAATTATCCTCGATGTGCTGCAAAAGGCTGAAAACGGGATCCTTAATGAGCACAGCCATGCATGCCAGGAGCACCCGTGCCCTCCACCTCCACCTCCACCTCCACAACACCCACCACCTCGCCAAATGCCACATGGCCAGTGGCAATATGGCCAGCAGGATCCAAACCTGCCCTCATGGCAACCTGATTTCAGTTACCAGCAACTTTAATTTTTGTAACCCCCTATTATTTATTTTACCCCTGTTTGCCAGTTTCTAGTTTAATTTTGTCCAAATGGACCTTTTTTATGTTTAGTTTATTATACGGAAAGTATTGATGTTTTCTTTGGTTTTTTTTGCTGAGATACAAAAAATAAAGAAAATGAAAATAAAAAATGGCCTATCTGAATTTGTTAACATGTTTAATATTGTGCATAACCTGAAAAATATGTTTTAGACATTAATTCATACAAGAATAAAGGGTCATATCAATAGTTAGATCTTTGGTGTGAAAATACAAAAATAATGGTGAAGAGTTCAAATTATTTAATTATAAAATTTGATAGAACAGATAGAATAGACAAACATTATCTTCATCATAACAGAACACATGCCTTTTTATTAGAAAAGTATGGCATTATGAGCAGCATCTTCCTTCTTCTCACATTTATCAAGATGAGCATGTGCTCCGCATTTCACCTATTTCTTGGACTTCCGCGAGCCGAAAGTTCTTTCTGAATAAAATGTTGAGTTTACTAGAGAAAATTCTTCCGGGAACTCATTTGGTTTGATCATGCGTGTTGGGATTTGTAGCTGTGTGTCGGCCGAATTGTGTACTGACAGGCGAACAATCGTCCGTTCTGGTGTCCGCAGACAAAAATTTTCATGTTTGCAAGAAAGACTTTTGTCCGCGGATTGTGCGCAGACATCTGTCGGAGGCACCATACTAACACGCGTACAATCGGCAGATCTTTCGTCCGCCGACGTTTGTATGCCGACGATCGGTACGTGTGTACGGGCCTTTAGCCTCTGCTTCTGGTGAGAACCAGGGATTCCCCTACTTCAGAGACATACCCTCTAACTTCCTGCTTTGGCTGTGGAACAGGAAGTAAAGAGACATCTCCCCAATAGGACAAAGATTACAAAAAAAAACAAAAAAAACTTTCACTGGTTATAACCCTTCTTTACTCTTTTTAACCAGTTGCTGACCGCCCACTGCATATATACTGCGGCAGGGCAGCATGTAGATCTACATGATTTTGTGCAGGCGGTCTTGGTGATCGCTGCTGTCCTCCTGCGATCGTCAGAAAAAACTGACAGAAGACCCGCCTGCTTATGAAAACAAAGCAGGCAGGTCTTCTGTCACACAGGCAGGGAGAGATCATGAGTTTCAGCTAAGCTGACACCCCGATCTCTCTGTGCCTGTCACAGAGCCATTCCCCCCCCACAATCAGTAAGCAGCAACAGGCATACATTAACCCCTTTGATCACCCCCAGTGTTAACCCCTTCCCAGCCAGTGTAATTTATACAGTAACAGTGCATATTATTTAGCACTGATTACTCTAGTAATGTCACTGGTCCCCAAAAAGTGTAAAAAATGTCAGTTAGGGGTCCGATCTGTCCGCCGCAATGTCACAGTCCGGCTAAAAATCGCAGATCGCCGCCATTACTAATAAAAAGAAAAAAAAGTCCAAAAATCTATCCCGTAGTTTGAAAACGCGCTAACTTTTGTGCAAACCAATTATTATATGCTTTTTGGGATTTTCTTTTACCAAAAATATGTAGCAGAATACAAATTGGCCTAAACTGATCAAAAAATTTGATTTTTAAAAATTTTTTATTGGGAATGTTTTATAGCAGAAAAATATTGTTTTTTTTTTTTTTCAAAATTGTCGCTCTTTTTTTGTTTATAGCGCAAAATCTAAAAACCGCAGAGGTGATCAAACACCACCAAAAGAAAGCTCTATTTGTGGGAAAAAAAGGACATCAATTGTATTTGGGTACAGCGTTGCACGACCGCACAATTTTTCATTAAAGTAAAGCAGTGCCGAATCGCAAAAAATGGCCTGGTCATTGAGGGGGTAAAACCTTCCGGACCTGAAGTGGTTAAAGGAGAAAAAAAAAAAGTTTTGAAGTTTTGCCTTTAGTTCTACTTTGATAGGTTAATCACATAGTCAAACGCTTCCATAGACAAATGCTGCAGTCTCTATTTACTCTGATGAAAGCCTGCTCAAGCTTTCTATTACACGTGAGGCTGGCTATGATTGCTGAGGCACGGCTCCATTTATTCCGCCTAGTAAATATTTCTGTTACAAGTAAATCCTATGCAGCAATTATAATAAATTGACAGTCAATTGAAAGAGTCCATAGGGAAGTTTCGTTTTCACAGATTGCATCAATTGCTGCGCAGAAGGTGAAATACATATTTTGCTTTTATTTGGTGCTTAAAAGAGTCAGCGAATAGACAAATACAATATTTCATTGTTCTCAGAGGCTCTTTGAGGAAACATGTGAAAGTTGTGACATTAAAAGCATCGAGCTGGCCTGAGGTAAAACTGCAGCATTGTCTTGCTGTCAGAATTAAACATGTCTTCTAAACAGGTGCGAATGGAAGGGAGGAATCTCTATCCATTTACACCTGATGAACAGCCCTGCTTTCTTCCATAAGTGGAGACTTGTTTGCTTCTACTTTTTTCTTTGTATCACATTGTTACAGAATATTACTTTTTAGGGACTTTATGATTATTGCAGTCAATAATTTTATGTCACTTACTGCACTTGTCATATATTGTCATATTCAGCTGCCAACTGAAAGTGCTACAAAGTAGCAAAATGGATAATTGTATGCTTACCCATTGGTCATTTTCCTTTTCTGGTTTTTGAAAACCCATATGAACTTTCAGTTTAAATCAGCAAAATACTTTCCAGGGTCATAAAAACAAAGCTTGCTAAGCGCTGGTTCACACTACCGCGACGCTACTTCCCGGGGCGACCTCCGAGATCGCGGTGCGGCCGCCACGGACTTCATAACATTGAAGTCTATGGCGGTCGCCTCCTGGTCGCCCCAAAGAAGCTCCGGACCCTTTTTCTAGGTCGGAGCGACTTGTGTCACTCCTATTAGAACGGGTCCGCAGCTTCCCTATGGGAGGCGACCTGCGGCGACCTGTGAGGCGACCAGGTCGCCTCACAGGTCGCCCTAGTGTGAACCGAGGCTCAGTGTCACAGTTAAGGCCCGTACACACGAGTGGAAATTCGGCTGGGAATTTTCGTCCGACAACCGATCTGCCGATTTTTGGCTTGTTAGTATGATGCTTCCGACAACCGACTCTGACTTTTCGGCCGAAAAAATCCTGGTGTGCAGGCTATATAATTTTTGTCGACCGTTTAAACACGTCCCATTTTCGTCTCATTAGTACAGATTTCGATGGGGAAAAATCTTATGAGCAAGACTGGGCATGCTCAGAGATGAAAGAACACAAAGAAAGCAAACCAACACATGACATCACTTCTGAAGTAGAATTCTGTCGTGCAGGAAAATTTGTGTGCAGTCTAGGCACATTCCAACCAACAGACACCACTCTGGACAAAAGACGGACAACCGGTCGGCGGAAATTCATTGCGTGTGTATGAGGCTTTAGTTTTTTTTCTAAAACAGCCAAAAGCTGAGTAGAAAAGGATTTCCCCGGCACACAGCTGCAGAGTGGGACCCTTGTTCTTTATGGGGAACCAGTGGTTTTATTGCAGACATCCAACATGCCCCTTACTAAGTCAGACTTATAAGGGGCCTTTCACACAGGCGCACCGCCCGGTGGACTTCGTTTTGCTCAGTGGGGGTCAGTCCGCCGATCCCCACTGAGCAGGCGGATGACAGATCCGTCTCCGCTCTGTGTGCAGAGACAGAGCTGTCAGATCCCTGCTGTCCTCCATGAGAACCGCCTGTCTGTTCTCATCTGATCCTATCCGATCCTCCAGACGGATGGAAAAAAGGGTTTCCATCCATCTGGATTTCACGGACAGGATCGGATCGGATAGCGGCGGGTGTCAGCGGAGGTGTCCCTGCTGACATCCGCCACTCCATAGGGATGCATAGAGTATCTGATCAGGTTCACCTGAAAAACTGACAGGCGGACCAGATCAGAAAGCCCATGTGAAAGGGCCCTAACTCTGTAATCAGCAATGCTCTTGCTCCCTGCTGATTGGAGCTCTCTTTAAGAAGGGGGTGTGCTTGGCCTCTGCAGAGAGACCACTGTTTCCCCACAGAGAGCAAGTGTCCCACTCTGCAGTTGCTGGCACTAAACAAGCTTTTCTACTAAAACTGTAGTTGCTTTCTAACGAAAAAAACAAGTAGGGCTTTGCACATATTTTTGATGCACCTGAAATACATTAAAGCGGTAGTATCCTGCTTTTTGACACTTTTACCTACAGGTAAGCCTGTATCACTGTAAGAGATATTTACAGTGCATGCAGCCGGGACCTTCAATTAGTTTGCCGGAGCTTGCCGGAAAAATCACTCCCGCGCGCATGCGGGAGAGACTGCGAGGGATCATGGCAGCGCCCGCAGCGATGTCCGGGGGTCCGTGGCGGGGCTTCGTTTTAAGGTAAGTTACACATAATGGGCTAGTATGCGATGCATACTAGCTCATTATGCCTTTGTCTTGAAGGTTTTTTTTATTTTTTTTTTATAGGGTTTACAACCGCTTTAAGATGATTTAAATTCAAACTTCAGTTGGGTTTTGAGCCCCCCATTCACATCAGGGCAATTGGACATGTTCATGGCAGGTCAAATCACATGTCAAATCGGAGCCTATTGCCGGCAATAGGAGCGTCCCAATTGGTGCGACGCCCACTTTGCAGCATCGCACTGATTTCCAAAAGTAGTTCCTGCACTACTTTTGGAGACTACAGGGGTGATTTCAATAGACATCCATGCATGAACCTGCACAGATGTCTTTTAAGTTGCCCCCGAAGTCGGACTGAAATGTGGCTTTGAAATAGGGCAATTTCAGATGAACTCACACGTTTTCAAAGCCATGTTCATTGTGATCGAGGGCTAAAGTAGAACTATAGTCAAACCTTTTTCCTTTTGGATAGAGCAAAAGAGGGTTATAACTAGGGATTGACTGATATCGTTTTTTTATTGCCGATACTGATATTTTGGTCATCGCATATCGGTATCGGCCGATATTTTCATACATTAAATTTTTTTTTTCATAATTTTTTTTTTACAGGTACTCTTGTGGAGGGATCTGGGGGTCTAAAAGACCCCAAACCCCTCCTCTGCACTTAAAAGCATTCAAAATGCCAAGTTTGGCTGTTTTGAATGTTGTCATTTTTTTGAATTTGGCGCCAAGTTCCCGGAAGTGATGTCATGACATCACTTCCGGGTTTTTGCATGGAGACCCGATCAGAGCCAAATGCGGCTTTGTTTGGGTCTTCTCTTCGGCGGCCGTGCAGGTGGGACGGGAGACCCGAGCGAGCCGCGGAAGGCGGCTGGAGGGGGGGGGGAACGTCCCCTCCCGCTCCTTGTAATGACAGCCGCATCGGTTGTCATTACAAGACAGCCGACCGTCGGCTATGGACGCAGGTACCGGAGTGATGCCTCTAGCTGCAGGCATCACTCCGGTACAAGCACTTTCCCGAAAGATCGGCAATATCAGTAACCTCAGGGGGGGCGATTCCGATATATCAGAGAAAGTGCATATTGGCTTTGCCGATAATCGATCGATCCCTAGTTATAACCAATGTCAGATTTTTTTGCCATCTGTGTCCCATTGTGGAGATTTCCCTTCACTTCCCATCCCATAGCCAAACAGGAAGTGAGAGGAAATCCCTGCAAATTAAGGGATATCTTTGGGGACCCCCAGGTCCCCATTGCAAGATTTCCCCTTTATTTATTTTCTGGGGGCAACCCAAAATGTGGGATTTTTACTTTAACTTTCAATGATAATGGTAAACAGGACAAATAGAAAGGGTGAATCTCCTTACAGAGGGCACAGACAGCAATACAAACTGTCAACCATTCTAATCTTTCTGCACTCTATCCAAAACTCAAAAAGAAGTTTTGCCTTTAGTTATACTTTAGGCAAGGCAGTATACTCATGGCTAAGCTCCATGAATAGTGAGTATACTGCAAAGCATAAGGTATATCTAAACCCAAAAACAAAGTTGTAATATATTGCAGCTCACAATTCTTTAGATAAGGAGGCTGCATACTTTTTTTTCAGGCCTTTTTCTCTTTATATTTATCTGGTAAACCTTCAAATAACACACATTCTGTCCTACATTGGCCTACACTCACTCCTCCACTATATCTATGGAGTTAGCCACGAGCCACCTAGGCTGAACTTCAAATGCATCCTCTTCTCTTCATCTCAATGATTATGTAGCCCCGTCCCACCAAATAAGGAAGAAAAGTACAAGGAATCGCTTAATTTTACTTGTTCGAACAAACACGTCACAACTGACAACTGCCAGCCCCGTTATCTCTATAGATAAAACACTAAGAGGAGTACACATGTTGTAAAATAAAAATATTTTTTCTAACTGAAGTGGCATGGCATAAAGTAGACATAGAACCACAGTTTAGTCTTCTATAACGTAATAGAAACCTAAAATATCTATTTATTATTGACTATTTTAGAAAAGGGGACTACTGTGTTTTTGTGCTTAGTGCCGGAGTAATCCAATTGTACTCTGCTTGTACCAGCACAAAACTGTTCTCTCTGACCTTTTTGAAATGCATCATTTCTCCACTTTCCCTCAATGTAATGACATTGTTGTCTGGTTCGCTGAAGGACACTTCCGTCCGTTTATGGCAGTATTGGGCATGGATGCAGCGCAGACCAGCAGCTAGGGACATCCCCAGTACTACAGAGCAACCCAGAAGGATGCTCAGCTGTGTCATGGCAAGATGCATCCCTCTGCCCTTTTCTCCTCCTTTGCCATAAATGCCAGTTTCATGAACCGTCTTTGTCACCAGTAGAGATGTACTTTCCTCAACCTCAATATTTTTGCTAGATGATGCAGATTCTGGTTGCTGCAAAAAATTTGCCGCCACCTCATTGGTGGGTTTGTGTGCTTGCTCTCCTGTTGTTGATGGAGGCAAGAAGTGGTTTTGTGACTCTTGTAAAGTGAACTCAGTGGTATCCACCTGTATATCTTGGGTTGGTGAAGGTGAGATAGGGAACCCAGAAAGTAAATCAGGAGGCAAAGATGATGTTGGTGAAGGCAATCTAATATATGAAGACACCACCTGAAAAATAATGTAAAAAAAAAAATAGCAAATTGTTTGCTTTTTCTGTTTTTGGATATTGGTATATTTTGGGGGGAATAAACATTCATACATGCATTGGAACTTATATATCGAAACTAGGATGGAATGGCGTCTGCCAAATTAATAAAACAAACATATCTGAGAGAATGGGTGCACCTAGCGAGCCAAATTAAGTACAGTAAACCCCCGTTATATCGCGGTTCAGTTTTCACGGTCCCGGAATTTTTTTCTGTAAGACCTATTGCTATTGTTTTATTAATTAAATCATTGTTAATTCAATATTTTTTGGTTTTCCATTGCTCTTGTCTGTCTCTCAGTATCTTTTATGCGTTTAATTGTGTTTCTATTGTTTTAAAAATTCGTTTAAAGACCTTAAAATGCTTTTAAAAGTACAGTGAAAGTTATAAAAACATGCCTAGGCTGTATTTAAATAGGGTATTTCTATTTCGCAGATTTTCACTTATTGCAGGTGGGTCTGGAACATAACCCCAGCGATGGAGGGGGGTTTACTGTAGTTTGATTAGTGTGCCAATTTCTAATAGCGTTGCATCGGTTTGCTACAAACTACCAAAAGTCTTGTCCGTCATTTCTATAGTAGAAACCCTTCTTAAAAGTACACCAGATGGAAACTGATGTCCGAAAATGAGAAGGTAAGAGTTTCATTTGATAATGTGCATGTAACGTTTATACAGGTGTAGTTTTATCTAAGATCTCTTTCAAATAAGTGTCAGTTCTTACTGTCCATTGACAGTAGAACAGCAGATGACAGGCTAATGGAACAAGCTATTGCTGCCTTCTTTTATATTTTTTTTGTAATTGCTGAACAGTAATTGTACATTGTACATTGTAATTGTACATTGCGGGATGAGGCTGCAAATGCGAGCCAGTTGCCTTGCTCGTTGTTCCGGTGCAGCCTGATTGATCTCAGTGTGCAAGTTTGCCAGTCAATGCCTCCTCTTTTTACTGCCACCCGGCTGCTCAAATGAACGAGTTCTAAAAGTTTTACATTGTTTCATATCGATGTTCATGATTTTCATTATGAAAAAATGAATTAAATACAGTGCCTTGCGAAAGTATTCGGTCCCCTTGAACTTTGCGACCTTTTGCCACATTTCAGGCTTCAAACATAAAGATATAAAACTGTATTTTTTTATGAAGAATCAACAACAACTGGGACACAATCATGAAGTGGAACGAAATTTATTGGATATTTCAAACTTTGTTAACAAATAAAAAACTCAAAAATTGAGCGTGCAAAATTATTCAGCCCCTTTACTTTCAGTGCAGCAAACTCTCTCCAGAAGTTCAGTGAGGATCTCTGAATGATCCAATGTTGACCTAAATGACTAATGATGATAAATAGAATCCATCTGTGTGTAATCAAGTCTCCGTATAAATGCACCTGCACTGTGATAGTCTCAGAGGTCAGTTTAAAGCGCAGAGAGCATCATGAAGAACAAGGAACACACCAGGCAGGTCCGAGATACTGTTGTGGAGAAGTTTAAAGCCGGATAGGGATACAAAAGATTTCCCAAGCTTTAAACATCCCAAGGAGCACTGTGCAAGCGATAATATTGAAATGAAAGGAGTATCAGACCACTGCAAATCTACGAAGACCTGGCCGTCCCTCTAAACTTTCAGCTCATACAAGGAGAATGCAGCCAAGAGGCCCATGATCACTCTGGATGAACTGCAGAGATATACAGCTGAGGTGGGAGACTCTGTCCATGGGACAACAATTAGTCGTATACTGCACAAATCTGGCCTTTATGGAAGAGTGGCAAGAAGAAAGCCATTTCTTAAAGATATCCATAAAAAGTGTTGTTTAAAGTTTGCCACAAGCCACCTGGGAGACACACCAAACATGTGGAAGAAGGTGCTCTGGTCAGATGAAACCAAAATCAAACTTTTTGGCAACAATGCAAAACGTTATGTTTGGTGTAAAAGCAACACAGCTCATCACCCTGAACACACCATCCCCACTTTCAAACATGGTGGTGGCAGCATCATGGTTTGGGCCTGCTTTTCTTCAGCAGGGACAGGGAAGATGGTTAGCCACTTTACGACTGCTCACAGTAATATTACTGCGGCAGAGTGGCTCGTTATCGTCTGACGACGTAGTACTACGTCGTCAGACACTCCCCCTTCTGGGCGGCGCTTTCGCGCCGCCGGAGGCTCGCTCCCGCTGTTTTCATTCACAGCGGGAGTCGGGCCAGGGGAGGAGCAGCGGCAATCGCCGCTGCTCTTACCCGATCGTCGGGATCGAGTCTGGAGATCCGCCCGCTGTGTGTAAACACAGCGGGCGGATCTCCATAGTGACAGGGAGTGACAGATCGGACTGTTCAGCATAGCTGGACATCCGATCTGTCCATGACTCACTCAGTCACCTCCCCCCCCACACATCAGTAAGCACCAGGCATACATTAACCCCTCCCTCTCCAATAAAATTAACCCCTTCCCTGCCAGTGTCATTTTTACAGTAACAGTGCATATATATAGCACTGATTACTGCAGTAATGTCACTGGTACCCCCAAAAGTGTCAAAAATGTCAGTCAAGGGTCCGATCTGTCCGCCGCAATGTCGCAGTCCCGCAAAAAAAAAAAAAAATCGCAGATCGCCGCCATTACGCGTTAAAAAAAAAAAACACCAAAAATGACAGAAATCTTTCCCTTTGTTAGTAAACGCAATAACTTTTGCGCAAACCAATCAAAATACGCTTATTGCGATTTTTTTTACCAAACATAGGTAGCAGAAAACAAATTGGCCAAAATTTTTTAAAAAAATTGTTTACATTTTTGGGGGGAATTTCATATAAAAAAATGTTAAAAATATTGTTATTTTTTCAAAATAAACGCTCTTTTTTTGTTTATAGCGCAAAAAGTAAAAATCGCACAGGTGATCAAATACCACCAAAAGAAAGCTCTGTTTGTGGGAAAAAAAGGACGTAAATTTCGTTTGGGTACGGCATCGCACGACCGCGCAATTGTCAGTTGAAGTCGCACAGCGCTGAATCGCAAAAAGTGGCCTGGACGGAAGACAGCAAAATCCTCCGGTGGTAAAGTGGTTAATATTGATGGGAAGATGGATGGAGCCAAATACAGGACCATTCTGGAAGAAAACCTGATGGAGTCTGCAAAAGACCTGAGAATGGGACGGAGATTTGTCTTCCAACAAGACAATGATCCAAAACATAAAGAAAAATCTACAATGGAATGGTTCACAAATAAGCATATCCAGGTGTTAGAATGGCCAAGTCAAAGTCCAGACCTGAATCCAATCGAGAATCTGTGGAAAGAACTGAAAACTGTTGTTCACAAATGCTCTCCATCCAACCTCACAGAGCTCGAGCTGTTTTGCAAGGAGGAATGGGAAAAAATTTCAGTCTCTCGATGTGCAAGACTGATAGAGACATACCTCAAGCGACTTACAGCTGTAATCGCAGCAAAAGGTGGCGCTACAAAGTATTAACTTAAGGGGGCTGAATAATTTTGCACGCCCAATTTTTCAGTTTTTTATTTGTTAACAAAGTTTGAAATATCCAATAAATTTCGTTCCACTTCATGATTGTGTCCCACTTGTTGTTGATTCTTCGCAAAAAATTACAGTTTTATATCTTTATGTTTGAAGCCTGAAATGTGGCAAAAGGTCACAAAGTTCAAGGGGGCCGAATACTTTCGCAAGGCACTGTAAATATTATTATCTATATTAAAGAAGCTCAATGTGAATGTTCAAAATTAAAATGAAAAAAAAAAAAAAAGTAAAGAAAATATAGAGCATATAATAAAGCTAAAAATACTAAATTATGTACAGTATATATCATTTTTGTTAGATAACTGGCAGGTTGAATTATGAGGTAACCAGTCAGGTTTTTCCTCACACTTGCTCTTCTTCTCTGAAACGTAAATGCCCATAATATTTGGCACATTTATACGTCTAACGTTTATGTGATCAATATTGTGAACTTGCCAGAAATGCAAACAATGCAAAACTTAGATTTGGAAATTATTCTATGAAAAAAAAAATAATAATAATATTCTCACGTCAATTCCTGTCTGACAAAAACACATTTGGTTGCAAGATAGTAATTTATTTATTTTTACTACTTTGTGCACCAAAACATTTCTTTTAAATCTCTATTCTGTGTTTATGTGTTTCCCTATGTGCAAATGAACAATCTACTTACATTATATTTATTTATTAAATGCAACCTCTCTATTCCTTTTAGAAAAAGGAGCACTTTTCTATGATGTATAAAATAATAGCAAATATCAGTCCAAATAGCTTTGTCCGGTTCTGTCACATACAAGTGATATATGGTGTTGCTAGTTACTGTGATCTTACCTCACTTTCATGTTGACAAGAAGGACACAGGGTTGGTGAAGGTCCTTGAGGATCTTTCTGGTTCCTAAGGCAACAATCACAAAACTGTTAGATGACTCTGAAGCAACCAAATATACGTTTTCTACATACAAACAATATTACAAAGGTAATTATGTCATACTGAAGGCAGCAAGTTGTTAGGGTCCTTTATAAATCACTAAATATTCTGTTATTTACCTGAGGTATGGTCAGATAGTAGCCCAGTTGCCGCATGCATATGCAAAGATAAAATGCATTCATTTTCCTCCTCTTACTCAAATGTTTCTCTGAAGCTGGTAATAAAAATGAAGCAGTAGGCATGCTGAGATGTGCTAAATAGTTTCAAGTAATTACAAGTCGACCAAGGCCGTTCATGCTACTAATTACATTTTACTTAAAGGATAAGTAAACTTCCAAATGTTCTGTACCCTCTTGTCCCCACTTTTCTGAGGCAATATAGACCGGCTTCCCCGCCAAACCTCTATACTTACCAAGATCTCGGCACTGAGGCCTACCACAGTGTTTACATACCTCCTGTCAGCTTCATTACCTGATGTCAACATGTGTGCAGTAGAACCTCATAGATTTTTATGGGGCAAGTGACATACAGTAGTTACATAGTTAGGCAGGTTGAAGAAAGACACAAGTCCATCTGGTTCAACCAATTAAAACAAAAAAAAAAATAAAAAATACAAGGAATAGAAAGCCTCCATATACAGAATCTTATGCACAATACGAGTCAGAATACCCACAAAGTGAAACTCACAGTGATTCCACTAGGCAAAATATACATTGAAAAGATTTTAGTCAATTTGGCTTCTTGTCAGCTCCTGTTGAGAAGTTAACGGCATGAAGCTGATTCTAATGACCCTGCAAAATCTTTAAAAATTAGCAACCAGCAGATAGACTTGTCTTTTGCTATGGTCAAATAATAAATTACAATTTCATAATGAGCACCCAAAGCATCTCTTTAGATGTGCAAGTATCTTCCAAAAGATGGAACAGTAAGTGCAAGTAAACCAAATTCCTCTGTGATATTTTATGGAACACGCTACATGTAATTTGCCTCAAGTTATGTGCAGACTGATCTTTATTAGGTTTTGTCATATACTGTACATATTGTGATATTTGGGGGCGATAGCTCCAAGGGATCACGTGCACAAGCCAGGTAAACTTAAACAAAACGTGGTTTATTTTCTTCCACAACAGAAATAAAGCTTCCAGCAGCAAACAGTTCAGAAAACAGGTATAAAATAAAAGTCCACTTAACTCCAGCATAAATGGTAAATGAAAATATGATACCGGCTTTTGGCACGGGCTTGTACCCCAAGTATGCAGTCCCAAGCAGCCGTCAAGTCTCCAGCCACCATGCAGCAAACAAACACTTGTCTTTAGCAGTTCAGTCTCCCAGGTGTATCTCTAGCTCCTTACTCTCCCACCCCCACTGACACTACTTCCTGTCTTTAAGAGCTGTTCTCTCTGGGAGAGGGCTTAACCCTTGCCTTTCTGAGATCCCATACTTCCCTTACAGGGACCACAGTCCAAATATTGGTGCAATGTAACATCCATCCAGGACCCAACCTCTATGACCTCCACATACCCCCCCCCCCTCTGCCTCAACGCGGAGGTGTTGGAGGCACCATTAGACACCATACAATGGACTCGGGAGAGCGCATCGGCATTCTGATGCTGTCTACCGGGCCGATGCTCTACCATAAAGTTGAATTCCTGGAGGGACAGGAACCACCTCGTCACCCTTGCATTGGTCTGCTTGTTTTGTTGCATCCAAGTCCACGGGGCATGGTCGGACACCAGGCGAAACTTCCTACCCAGCAGGAAGTAGCGCAGAGAGTCTAGTGCCCACTTGATGGCGAGACACTCCCGCTCCACCACAGCATAGTTTCTCTCTGCCGCTGTCAGTTTCCTACTGAGAAAAACTATGGGGTGCTCTTCCCCATTGACCACTTGCGACAAGACCGCACCCAATCCAGCATTCGAGGCATCCGTCTGTACTACAAACTCCCTGGAAAAATCTGGCGCTACTAGCACTGGATGCTCACACAATGCTGTTTTAAGCTTCTGAAAAGCTTTCTTGGCCTCTGCATTCCACGTTATCATCACGGACTTCCTCCCTTTTGTTAAGTCCGTCAAGGGGGCCGCAATAGTAGCAAAGTTGGGGACGAACCTTCGATAGTAACCAACTATGCCCAGAAAGGCCCTGACCTGTTTTTTTGTTAGGGGGTGGGGCCAGTTCTGGATGGCTTCTACCTTATTCATCTGGGGCTTTACTAGTCCCCTACCCACAATGTACCCCAGGTACTTCGCTTCCTCCATCCCAACAGCTGACTTCTCTGGATTTACAGTAAACCCTGCTCTTTTCAAAGAGTCTAGGACAGCCTGGACCCGAGATAGATGGGACTCCCAATCAGTGCTGAAAATGACGATGTCATCCAGATATACTGAAGCGTATCGTCCATGGGGCCGTAATGTTTTGTCCATAGACCTTTGAAACGTGGCTGGGGCGGAGTGTAAACCAAATTCATTCTTTTATATTGCCAGTGGCCTTCTGGCGTGGAAAAAGCTGTTTTTTCCCTGGCTTCCTTGGTGAGGGGAATCTGCCAATACCCTTTGGTAAGGTCTAGTGTGGTAATGTACCGGGCGGGACCCAACCTCCCAATCAATTCGTCTACCCGGGGCATCGGATATGCGTCAAATTTTGAGACTTCATTACGTTTTCTGAAGTCATTGCAGAATCGCAGAGTGCCGTTGGGATTTGGTACCAGAACGATAGGACTTGACCATTCACTTTGCGATTCTTCAATGACGTCAAGTTCCAACATTCTCTTTACCTCTTCAGACACTGCTTTCCTATATGCTTCTGGGATGCGATAGGGCTTTAAGCGGATTTTTACCTTGGGCTCTGTAACAATGTCATGCTCAATTATGTTGGTTAAACCTGGCAATCCTGAAAACTTCTCTTTATTTCTCTGCAGGAATTCTCTCACTTGTTGGCTTTGGGACTTAGTCAAGGTGGCAGCGACCTGCACTAGCTCAACTCCTGCAGGGTCCTCTACAGTGACCCTTGCCACAGCGGATACCTGATCTCGGTCTCTCCAGGGTTTTAGCAAATTCACGTGGTAGATTTGGTAGGGTTTCCTCTTCCCCGGTTGGTGTACCCTGTAATTCACATCACCAACTTTTTCCACCACCTCAAATGGACCCTGCCACCTGGCCAAGAATTTGCTTTCTACTGTGGGTATTAACACAGCTACCCGGTCTCCTACCTGGAACTGCCTTATCCTGGCGGACCGGTTATACACCCTCCTCTGGGCATCCTGTGCCTTTTGGAGGTGTTCCCTTACCAACGGCATTACTTTTGCCACCCTCTCTCTCATTTGGGAAATATGCTCCACCACAGTTTTGTGTGGTGAGGACTCACTTTCCCACGTTTCCTTCACCATATCCAGCAATCCGCGGGGTCTTCGCCCATACATTAGTTCAAATGGCGAAAAACCCGTGGAGGTCTGTGGAACCTCCCGGATGGCAAATAACAAGGCCAGGAGTAACATGTCCCAATCTTTGCCGTCCCTCTGGACCACTCTTTTTAGCATGGATTTTAAGGTCTTATTAAACCTCTCAACAAGGCCATCTGTCTGTGGGTGATAGACGGACGTTCGCAACTGTTTGATCTGAAAAAGTTTGCAGAGGTCCGCCATCACCTTAGACATAAACGGGGTACCTTGATCCGTCAGGATCTCTTTGGGTAGCCCAGTGTGTGAAAACATATGGAACAACTCTCGGGCAATAGCCTTAGAGGTTGTTTTCCGTAATGGGACTGCCTCCGGATACCTGGTTGCGTAGTCTAATACTACTAATATATATTGGTGTCCCCTCGCAGATTTTACTAAGGGCCCCACCAGGTCCATAGCAATCCGCTCAAACGGGACCTCAATTATAGGCAAAGGAACTAAGGGGTTCCTATAGTGTGACACTGGTGCTGTTAACTGACACGTGGGGCAGGAAGCACAGTGCCTCTTTACCTCTGCCTTCACGCCTGGCCAGTAAAACCGGTCAGTTATTCTGGCCTCTGTTTTCTCCGCCCCCAGGTGTCCGCCTAATGCGTCATTGTGAGCTAAATCGAGGAGCTTTCGCCGATACGACTGGGGAACCAGCAACTGTTCAATAATTTCCCCTCGGCTTTCAGTCACTCGATAGAGCAAATCCCCAATGAACGCAAAGTGCGGAAACTTTTGTTCTGCCCCTGGTATTTGTGGGACTCCATTCACCACTGAAATCTGTTCTCAGGCATTGACCAAAGAGGGATCCTGTAACTGGGCGGAGCTAAATGCCCCCTTGGATATGTCCAGGTCTGGGTGCACTGGTCTAGGGGAAACCTCCCCTTCAGCCTCCCCAAGGGGAATCTGCAGTGGGGAGAGTTCCTCCTCATCTTCCCCCAACATGACCTGTAACAGAGAGTCTTCCCCCCCTCAGGGGTCAACTCGGGTTTGATACCTGAAACATGAACGTCATCAGTCACATCAACATTTTCTATTATACCACTACCACCCTTAGGTGATTCAAAGCTAATGGGGTGTGTTGTGGGCAGTTCTGGACCGGACCCCTGAGACTTTAGCCCTTCAGGCCCCACTGTCTCTAGTTCTCTGGGCCACCCAGGTAGTCCACTCTGCACCTGGTTCCATAGTTCAAGGAATAGTGGACAATCCCGCCCCACTATGATATCGTGGATTATGCGGTTTACCACCCCTACTTCCTGTGTCACTGAGGTGCAACCATAAGAAACAGTCACAGGTACCAAGGGGTACTCCCTGGTGTCCCCATG
This sequence comes from Pelophylax lessonae, assembly GCF_965119305.1. Classification (NCBI taxonomy): domain Eukaryota; kingdom Metazoa; phylum Chordata; class Amphibia; order Anura; family Ranidae; genus Pelophylax; species Pelophylax lessonae. Next base: position 662,330,309 of record NC_138768.1, on the reverse strand, counting down.
GATACATACAACCCGAAGAGTCTTACTCACAGGGCCGAGTCTCCCGATCACTCTAGCGTGGACCAGTGTCACCATACTCCCAGAGTCCAGTAACGCCTTGGCCGGAAGGTGGTTCACCCAAATCTCGCATTCAAATTGTCCTGCGGTTAAATCGAGATGGGTGGTACATGCTAGTTGGGCATAGAAGGAGACTCTCCTGCCCACCCCACATTCCATGGGCTCCTCCTGAAGCGGGCACTGCGCCCGGGTATGGCCCCAGGATCGACAACGCCAACATTGTAGGTCTCCCATTTGGTTGCCAGGGGCTGATCTCCGCGGATCTGGCGAAACTGAGGTAGGGATGCAGGTTCCCGGGTCTGGTAGGGCTCCCCTCCTGGATGCTGCAGCTGGCCGTCCTGCCCTTGATGTGGGTTCCCGTCGATTGGCAGGTCCGAGCAGATCCTCCACCACGGTATACCTTTCAACCAACTCCACCAACCGGTCGACTGTTGCGGGGTCTCCATGGCTTACCCAGCGTTGCAGGTCATCCGGCAGGGACCGCAGGTACCTGTCCATCACCACCCGTTCCAGCATTTGTGGGCCAGACAACGTTTCTGGCTGCAGCCATTTTTTGACCAGCTGCACCAGTTCATGCATCTGAGACCTCGGTGGGCGGTCAGGTTGGTACCTCCAGCGGTGCACCCTTTGGGCCCTAACGGCTGTAGTCACCCCCAGGCGGGCCAGGATCTCAGCCTTCAGCCGCTCATAGTCTTTAATGTGTTCCGTTGGAAGATCAAAGTACGCCTTTTGTGGGTCACCAGTAAGGAAGGGGGCGATGATGCCAGCCCATTGGTCACGGGGCCATCCCTCTCGCTCCACTATCCTTTCAAAGGTAAACAGAAAGGCTTCTACATCATCATTTGGAGTCAGTTTCTGTAAAACATGGCTGGCTCTCCCGGCTATTTGGTTGCCAGGGCCAACAGCTACTTGCTCTCGCCCTTGAGCTAGCTGTTGTACTGCCTCCTTTAAGGCCGCCACCTGCGTTTGTGTAGCCTCCTGCTGGGCTGTAAGATGGGTGACCAGCAAGCGGGTAGTCTCCTGCTGAGCTGCTATAGCCTCCTCATGGCGACGGTTCGCTTCTATGGAGGCTTGCTGCTGGGACACAGTGGCTTGCATTAGCGCCTTGATAACCTCCTCCATGTCTTTTTCTGCTGTATGCAAAGACTTCACCCACGACATGCAAATGGGTACACTGTCTCTTTAAGGTCACTTTGCAAATCGGCTTTTTCGGTTTAAATGCACTGCCCGCATCCGAAACACCAGTTGTGATATTTGGGGGCGATAGCTCCAAGGGATCATGTGCACAAGCCAGGTAAACTTAAACAAAATGTGGTTTATTTTCTTCCACAACAGAAATAAAGCTTCCAGCAGCAAACAGTTCAGAAAACAGGTATAAAATAAAAGTCCACTTAACTCCAGCATAAATGGTAAATGAAAATATGATACCGGCTTTTGGCAGGGGCTTGTACCCCAAGTATGCAGTCCCAAGCAGCCGTCAAGTCTCCAGCCACCATGCAGCAAACAAACACTTGTCTTTAGCAGTTCAGTCTCCCAGGAGTATCTCCAGCTCCTTACTCTCCCACCCCCACTGACACTACTTCCTGTCTTTAAGAGCTGTTCTCTCTGGGAGAGGGCTTAACCCTTGCCTTTCTGAGATCCCATACTTCCCTTACAGGGACCACAGTCCAAATATTGGTGCAATGTAACATCCATCCAGGACCCAACCTCTATGACCTCCACAATATACAGTATCTTACAAAAGTGAGTACACCCCTCACATTTTTGTAAACATTTTATTATATCTTTTCATGTGACAACACTGAAGAAATGACACTTTGCTACAATGTAAAGCAGTGAGTGTACAGCTTGTATAACAGTGTAAATTTGCTGTCCCCTCAAAATAACTCAACACACAGCTATTAATGTCTAAACTGCTAGCAACAAAAATGAGTACACCCCTAAGTGAAAATGTCCAAATTGGGCCCAATTAGCCATTTTCCCTCCCTGATGTCATGTGACTCGTTAGTGTTACAAGGTCTTAGGTGTGAATGGGGAGTAGGTGTGTTAAATTTGTTGTTATCGCTCTCACTCTCTCATTCTGGTCACTGGAAGGTCAACATGGCACCTCATAGCAAAGAACTCTCTGAGGATCTGAAAAAAAGAATTGTTGCTCTACATAAAGATGGCCTAGGCTATAAGAAGATTTCCAAGACCCCAAAACTGAGCTGCAGCACGGTGGTCAAGACTTTACAGCGGTTTAACAGGGCATGTTCCACTCAGAACAGTCCTTGCCATGGTCGACCAAAGAAGTTGAGTTCATGTGCTCATATCCAGAGGATGTCTTAGGAAATAGATGTATGCAGAGGTTGAAAGGGTGGGGGGGTCAGCCTGTCAGTGCTCGGACCATACGCTGCACACTGCATCAAATTGGTCTGCATGGCTATTGTTTCAGAAGGAAGCCTCTTCTAAAGATGATGCACAAGAAAGCCCACAAACAGTTTGCTGAAGACAAGCAGACTAAGGACATGGATTACTGGAACCATGTCCTGTGGTCTGATGAGACCAAGATAAACTTATTTGGTTCAGATGGTGTCAAGCGTGTGGCGGCTACCAGGTGAGGAGTAAAAAGACAAGTGTGTCTTGCCTACAGTCAAGCATGGTGGTGGGAGTGTCATGGTCTGGGGCTGCATGAGTGCTGCCGGCACTGGGGAGATACAGTTTATTGAGGGAACCATGAATGCCAACACATACTGTGAAATACTGAAGCAGAGCATGATCCCCTCCCTTTGGAGACTGGACCACAGGGCAGTATTCCAACATGATAATAACCCCAAACACACCTCCAAGATGACCACTGCCTTGCTAAAGAAGCTGAGGGTAAATGTGATGGACTGGCCAAGCATTTCTCCAAGCCTAAACCATATTGAGCATCTGTGGGGCATCCTCAAAACAGGAGGAGCACAAGGTCTCTAACATCCACCAGCTCTGTGATGTTGTCATGGAGGAGTGGAAGGGGACTCCAGTGGCAACCTGTGAAGCTCTGGTGAACTCCATATCCAAGAGGGTTAGGGCACAGCTGGAAAAAAAAAAATGGTGCAAACACAAAATATTGACACTTTGGGCCCAATTTGGACATTTTCACTTAGGGGTGTACTCTCTTTTGTTGCCAGCGGTTTAGACATTAATGGCTGTGTGTGGAGTTATTTTGAAGGGACAGCAAATTTACACTCTTATACAAGCTGTACACTCACTACTTTACATCGTAGGAAAGTGTCATTTCTTCAGTGTTGTCACATGAAAAGATATAATAAAATATTTACAAAACTGTGAGGGGTGTACTCACTTTTGTGAGATACTGTATAACCAAATGCAAATGTTTTAACCATTCTGCACTACTGCTAAAATTCCAGATCTTGCAGGGAACAAAAGCAAGGTGGTAGGATAATCACATGCACAGGCATAAACACTGCTCAAAAAAAAATCAAAGAAACACTTTGAAAACACATCAGATCTCAATAGGTAAAAATATCATGCTGGATATTTATACTGATATGGACTGGGTAATGTGTTAGGAATGAAAGGATACCACAGTGTTTGCTGGAAATGAAAATTATCAACCTACAGAGGGCTGAATTCAAAGACCCCCTGAAAGTCTAAGTGAAAAAATTATGCAGGAGGCTAGTTAAACAGACCTAAACCTAAACTGACTGAAGTGCAACCCTCGTGACGTCGGATAAAACGAAACATAATGTCCAATAGGTGTTCTATTGGATTTAGGTCAGACAAGCATGGGGGCCATTGAATGGTACCAATTCCTTCATCCTCCAGGAATTGGCTGCATACTCTCACCACATTGTCATGCACTAGAAGGAACCCAGGACCCACTGAACCAGTATAGGGTCTGACAAAGGGTCCAAGGATTTCATTCTGATGCCTAATGGCAGTCAGGTTGCCATTGTCTAGCCTGTAGAGATCTGTGCGTCCTTCCATAGATATGTCTCTCCAGACCATCACTGGCCCACCACCAAACCGGTTGTCAGGGATACCACATGCAGGCATCCAGCAAGGGTGATCAGATCAGTTGGCTGCACCAAGGAATCAGGACCCAGATGGATAAAGATGTAAATAAGTTTATTAAGCAAAATGACACACTCCAATACCAACACCAGTGACCATAAACAAGTAAACAAAATATAAATGATAACAGTACAAAACCCCAATAGAACCTAACAAACTATATACAAAAGGATGGAGCAAACAATAGCAGGACAGGACAGGGACAGGAGACAAGGAAAGCAGGGAGCCAAGTACAGGAAGCAGGGTACAGGGAACAGGATCAGAATACAGCATTCAGGATACAGGTTTCAGGATACAGGTTTCAGGATCAGACAGGGACACGGCTAGCAGAGAAAATACTGAAGCACTGAGCCTCAGTGAAGGGCGGGCTTATATTCCCTCAGCAGTCCTCAGGTGCAGCTTAATTAAAAGAACAGTCCAGCTGCTGGGAGACACCCGCTGGTGGGCCCTGGAACTGCGCCCCTCAGTTCCAGAAACAACAGTGCCACCAGCAGGTGACCCACGTAATGACACTGATCCTGACAGTTCCCCCCCTTTAAGGAGCGGCCTCCGGACGCTCCATTGTGGTTCTACCCCGAAAATCCAAAAAGGTCTCCCCTCCATGTCTGTGGGTCTTCTAGCACTCTCTAGGCCAAAGGCCTTTAACTTGCCGGAAGGCGTGCCACCAGAGTCCAGCAATTGATCATGCGCCCCACCACCAGGGTCTGGAAGCCGTCTAGGCACCCCACAGGTCAAGTTCCTGAAGAGGCGTAACATTAGGGATACACCTGCCCTCATTGCAACACACGTCCCAACACTGGGACTGAAGGCAAGCTGGACATAAAGCAGGGGAGCGCCAGCGGCATGCAGGATGTCCGGCAGTGGCACACCAGGCTGGGCAACAGACAGTGGCACATGAAACAGGGCGGCAGACCGTGGCTCAGCGGGCACTGGATCAGCAAGCACTGGGTCAGCGGGCACTGGAACAGCAAGCACTGGGTCAGCAGGCACGGTAGTGGTCACCGGAACAGCGGGCACGGGATCAGCTGGCACCGGATTAGTGGGCTGAGTAAGAGACACCGGATCAGCAGGCACCGGAACAGCAGGCACTGGGTCAGCAGGCACTGGAACAGCAAGCACTGGGTCAGCAGACTGGGTAGTGGTCACCAGAACAGCGGGCACGGGATCAGCTGGCACTGGATTAGCGGGCTGAGTAAGAGACACCGGATCTGCGGGCACCAGAACAGCGGGCACTGGACCAGCAGGCTCAGTAGGAGGCACCAGATCAGCGGGCACGGGAACAGCAGGCATCAGAACAGCAGGCACTGGATCAGCAGGCTCAGTAGGAGGCACCAGATCAGTGGGCACTGGATCAGCAGGCTTAGTAGGAGGCACCAGATCAGCGGGCACTGTAACAGCAGGCACTGGATCAGCAGGCTCAGTAGGAGGCACCCGATCAGTGGGCATTGGAACAACAGGCATCAGAACAGCGGGCACTGGATCAGCAGGCTCAGTAGAAGGCACCGGATCAGTGGGCACTGGATCAGCAGGCTCAGTAGGAGGCACTGGATCAGTGGGCACCGGAACAGCAGGCATCAGAACAGTGGGCACTGGATCAGCAGGCTCAGTAGGAGGCACCGGATCAGTGGGCACTGGATCAGCGGGCACTGGAACAACAGGCATCAGGACAACGGGCACTGGATCAGCAGGCTCAGTAGGAGGCACCGGATCAGTGGGCACTGGATCAAAAGGCTCAGTAGGAGGCACCAGATCAGCGGGCACTGGATCAGCAGGCATCAGAACAGCAGGCTCAGTAGGAGGCACTGGATCAGTGGGCACTGGATCAGCGGGCACTGGAACAACAGGCATCAGAACAGCGGGCACTGAATCAGCAGGCTCAGTAGGAGGCACCGGATCAGTGGGCACTGGAACAACAGGCATCAGAACAGTGGGCACTGGATCAGCAGGCTCAGTAGGAGGCACCAGATCAGCGGGCACTGGATCAGCAGGCACTGGATCAGCAGGCTCAGTAGGAGGCACTGGATCAGTGGGCACTGGATATGCGGGCATCAGAACAGTGGGCACTGGATCAGCAGGCTCAGTAGGAGGCACCGGATCAGTGGGCACTGGATCAGCGGGCACTGGAACAACAGGCATCAGAACAACGGGCACTGGATCAGCAGGCTCAGTAGGAGGCACCAGATCAGTGGGCACTGGATCAACAGGCTCAGTAGGAGGCACCAGATCAGCGGGCACTGGATCAGCAGGCACTGGATCAGCAGGCTCAGTAGGAGGCACCCGATCAGTGGGCACTGGAACAACAGGCATCAGAACAGCGGGCACTGGATCAGCAGGCTCAGTAGAAGGCACCGGATCAGTGGGCACTGGATCAGCAGGCTCAGTAGGAGGCACTGGATCAGCAGACACCAGAACAGCAGGCATCAGAACAGCAGGCACTGGATCAGCAGGCTCAGTAGGAGGCACTGGATCAGTGGGCACTGGATCAGCGGGCATCAGAACAACGGGCACTGGATCAGCAGGCTCAGTAGGAGGCACCGGATCAGTGGGCACTGGATCAGCAGGCACTGGAACAACAGGCATCAGAACAGTGGGCACTGGATCAGCAGGCTCAGTAGGAGGCACCAGATCAGCGGGCACTGGATCAGCAGGCATCAGAACAGCAGGCACTGGATCAGCAGGCTCAGTAGGAGGCACTGGATCAGTGGGCACTGGATCAGCAGGCTCAGTAGGAGGCACCAGATCAGTGGGCACTGGATCAGCAGGCTCAGTAGGAGGCACCAGCTCAGGGGGTACTGGATCAGCAGGCTCCGTAGGAGGCACCAGATCAGTGGGCACTGGAACAGCGGGCATCAGAACAGCGGGCACTGGGACAGCAGGCTGAGAAACAGGCACCGGATCAGCAGGCTGGGTAACAGGTATAATTGTATGTGTTGGGAAAAATCTCCTTTTCTTTTTAGGTTTAGATACAGGAATCTTGCTAGTGGTTGCAGGGCTATGAATAGATTGTGAAGTAGATGGAAGTGAAATGGCAGTATTGGGAGATGGTGGAGGTGGAAAAGGAGAGACAGTTACAGAGGAGAATTTCTGAGTGGTTGCTATGGGCAACAGGGTAGTAGAGGAAGTTTTCACAGGGTTAAATGCAGGAAAAGTGCAACTCGTTAAGCCAGGATATGAACAAGCAGTGGAAAGCAAACCATACCTAACTGCAGCTGTGGTTGCTACGGGTAACGGAGAGGAGAAACTTTGAGAAAACTGGTGTCCAGAGGCAGAAGTGGATTGGTGTGAGTTAGCTGATGCTAAATTGGAAAGATCTGACCAGGTTTGCAGTAAGGCCTGAACAAAACTCAATTTACAACCCCCTTGTCTGATTAGAGAATATACAGCAGTCATGCAATCCAACAGGGCCTCTGGAGAATACACTGAATAATGTTCAATAAAATAGGGTTTATCATCTTCCAAGAGCCACACAAGAGATACCACCTGAGAGACACTAAAAGGAGGAGAATAATCATCACCACCCTTAGGGGTATTAGATAAAGCCAACTCTGCACAGAGCTGAATAAGTGGCTGAATCTCTTTGAACAAAACTCTGCCTTGGTCAACAAACGAGTGGGCCAGACGGATGCATTCCAACAACTGCTCGCTAGTGTAAGTTTTCAAAATTTGGCGACAATATTCCCTGTCTTCTGTTACAAGCAAAGAAAAATAAAAGACCTCCTCTGACTGCATCTTGCAACAACCAGAAAATTCCTAATTCCCAGGTGCAACCGATCTGATCGTTAGTGGCTTCAGTATTCTGTCAGGGATACCACATGCAGGCATCCAGCAAGGGTGATCAGATCAGTTGGCTGCACCAAGGAATCAGGACCCAGATGGATAAAGATGTAAATAAGTTTATTAAGCAAAATGACACACTCCAATACCAACACCAGTGACCATAAACAAGTAAACAAAATATAAATGATAACAGTACAAAACCCCAATAGAACCTAACAAACTATATACAAAAGGATGGAGCAAACAATAGCAGGACAGGACAGGGACAGGAGACAAGGAAAGCAGGGAGCCAGGTACAGGAAGCAGGGTACAGGGAACAGGATCAGAATACAGCATTCAGGATACAGGTTTCAGGATACAGGTTTCAGGATCAGACAGGGACACGGCTAGCAGAGAAAATACTGAAGCACTGAGCCTCAGTGAAGGGCGGGCTTATATTCCCTCAGCAGTCCTCAGGTGCAGCTTAATTAAAAGAACAGTCCAGCTGCTGGGAGACACCCGCTGGTGGGCCCTGGAACTGCGCCCCTCAGTTCCAGAAACAACAGTGCCACCAGCAGGTGACCCACGTAATGACACTGATCCTGACACCGGTCATGCTGAATGATGTTTCAGTCGGCAAAATGTTCTCCACTGCTTCTCCAGACCCTTTCACCTCTGTCACATGTGCTCAGGGTGAATCTCCTCTCATCTGTGAAAAGCACAGGGTGCCAGTTGCGAACTTGCCAATTCTGGTGTTCAATGGCAAATGCCAATCGAGCTCCACAGTGCTGAGCAGTGAGCACAGGGCCCACTAGAGGACATCAGGCCCTCAGGCCACCCTTATGAAGTCTGTTTCTGATTGTTGGGTCAGAGGCATTCACACCAATGGTCTGCTGGAGGTAATTTTGTAGGGCTCTGGCAGAGCTCATCCTGTTCCTCCTTACACAAAGGAGCAGATAACAGTCCTGCTGATGGGTTAAGGACCTTCTACAGCCCTGTCCAGGTCTCCTAGAGTAACTGCCTGTCTACTGAAATCTCCACCATGTTTTTGAGGGGAGACCCAGCAACACGTCTGGCAATGGCACGTATTAATGTGCCATCCTTGAGGAATTGGATTGCCTGTGCAACCTCTATAGGGTCCAAGTATCGCCTCATGCTACCGGTAGTGACACTGACCCTAAGCAAATGCAAAACTAGTGAAAAACAGTCAAAAAGATAAGTTGGGGAAAAAAATGTCAGTTGCCTCCACCTGTAAAACCATTCCTGTTTTGGGGGTTGTCTCATTGTTGCCCATCTAGTGCACCTGTTGTTAATTTCATTAACACCAAAGCAGTTAAAACTGATTAACTACTCCCTCTGCTGCTTAACTGACCAAATTAATATCCCAGGAGTTTAACTGACTTGATTCTATACTCTGATCAAAAAGTGTTCCTTTAATTTTTTTGAGCAGTGTATATATATTTCTGCCAAACGTTCTAGAACATCCCCATTTTTACAGTTGGTATTGAGATTTGAACAGTTCAAGTCCAGTGAATAACCTGAAATAGTACAAAGGAAAGCAGTAAACTGTCGGAGGGGGGGGGGGGGGGGTAAGTTTAGTTAACAAAAACTGAAAAATAATGTATATTTCAGAATTATACAAAAAAAGCCCCTTTTTAAGGGAAGAAGTAATGGGTTAACAACTTACAGCTGTTCTGCATCAAAATAAGTAAATTAAGCCTTGAAAGTTTATGCTAACAGTTCCTACAAGTGTCACAACTTTTCTTTATTACCTACAAGCTCTTTGTATAAAATCAGTGTTCACACAGACTGTGTTACTACACCCTCCTAAGCAATATTTGGACAGCACTGTACTGCAGGAAGTAGTATATTGCCCTCAAAATGGTGAGGAAAATGCAATTAAGAAAGGAAGACAGACCATTAAAATAAAACCCTTAAAAGAGTAGGTCTTTCCCTTAGAGGAATTTTAGGAAAGAAAGCCAAGGTGTCAGTGAGTATAGTTTCACACACTATCAAAAGGTACTTGGAAACTGGAGGAAACTCTGACAGGAGGAGGTCTGGCAGACCTAAAGTGGCAACAGAATCAGAAGACCAGTTTCATAGAGTCAACAGCTTAAATGACTGGCAGTTTATCAAGGCAACAGCAGGTTCAAGCATAGCTTAAAACTAACTGATCAAAGTAAGCAAGTTTCAATTTGAACTACGAAGAGAAGACTTCCAGGTTTAACAGGTCGAGTGGCATAAAATAAAATAAATAGAGTGCTTTTCTTTTTCTCACTATTTGTGGCCTATATGTTGCCTATAGCAACCAATAAGTATTTTTCTTTCTCAATATGTTTACCATAGTAACCAATTAGCATTTTCCTTTAAAAGTGGCACAGACCACTTTTTTATTATTCACTCTTAGGAGAGCCGCCTTAAATAGCTATAAAGCTCTTATCCTCATGCACAGCCGACAATCTGATAACATAGCCCAAGGGTGGGTAACAGAGCTGACATGGTGAGGCACCAGGAAAGGAATATTTTGATAAGTATTTAATAGGAATTTCCCAGGTGCCTCACAATTTCACTAATAATGAGACCTACATAGTAAGAATACAAAACAATATGGCTGGGTTCTGTTTAAGAAAAATGCTTTACCTAAACATAAGCGACGGCAATAGACAAGACTTTTTCTCCTAAAGCACTATGGGAATCTGCTGCCTTATTCAGCTTGCAATAGCTGATGAATGTCCTCTTCAGATAACGAACAAATTCAGAAAATAATTTACAATAAAAAAGTAATGATAGAGTTGGGCTCATGTTTGTAGAATCATGGCTGCAAAGGGTCTATGGACAGAAGCCACTCACTGGCTTACCATGATAATCATCGAATTGACTTCATTTTGAAAGACTTTACCTATAAGATGATATTGAGTCTCTTGAGGTCTAACACTGGCCCGTAGCCCCGAAGGTTTGTTTTTTTTACCAGGGGTTGACTAAAACCCTGGTTCTTTCTCTCAAGGCAGTACTAGAATAACTGCTCCAGTACTGTGTAGCGAGGTTAGATCCATGAGATCCAGAAGGCACACTTTCTTCTTTGGAGACTCGAGTACACTGGTTATTTACAAAAAATCTTCTGAATGTAGAGTCTAAACTCCGAAGTATAGCCTATTAAAGTTGTTGTTGATATCCAATAGTCTTTCATATTGTCCACCCAAACCTTCCCGAAGTGCTTCAACCTGGCTACTACCAGTAAAGACTGGGTGGGCCTCATTTCAGAAAGATTTTCTTCCCTGTCGGGTACCAATGACTGACTTTGCTTTGCTTATCTTGAGAAATGAACTCTGTGTCCCTCTCTAGAAACCTATGATATATTCCTTTCTGGGCTTGTAAGATTTTGCTTCTCAAGTTTTGAAATGCTGCCTCTCGCCTGGAAAGAACTACTGCTTCCTTCATCTATTTTGTGGGATCAGAGCAGATTTGCCTCCTGTTATACTTTTAATTGCTTCCTCCAGAGTATGTTCAAAAAAATGTCTTTCCATCATAAATAATGGAGCAAAACCGATCTTAGAGGGTCTAAGCCTTAATGCTCTTCTAGCTGGTATTAGAAGCAACTCTAAAATAGTTTGGAGTCGGACCAGGTCCATGGATGATATTTGATATCTGACATGGCTGTATTGATGACTGCCTTATCTAAGTATGTATTTAGAGCCTCTTTAATGTTGTTTAATCACATTTTCAAGGCTGTTAAAAAAGTGAGGACTATGGACGTGGCTGCTGCCACTGCATACATTATACTGCATAATATAATGGATAGATTTTAGAACACCAAAATCAATACCCATAATATTTCTGTGCACCTCCTTACTGGAATGTAGGAGGACATCAGGCCTAGGGGAGAGCAGCAATAGCTTGATTTAAATATACCACAAATGCACCCAGGGCTTTTTGTATTCTTCCATCCTTCTTCCATCTAGACTCTACCTAACCTGTGGTCTAGGGAGGAAAAGAGACAGAAAACAGAAACTAAAAACAAAGAAGAGAAATTGCCATGGGCTGCCCTAACAGTGCAGCAGTTTGTCAGAAACCAAGTACCCTGTCAGTGAGCGCCCAAGATAACATCCTTTTGGAAATTACACCTGAGCCATCATACTGGGAGAGGTTCAACCTGTGTGGGCACTTGTGGGGATATCTTCATCCATTTACAAAGTGTCCAGTTACTTTGGTATCAGGACAGAAAAATAGAAACTTCAGCTGTGCAGTAGCTATTCAAGGGGGCTGTCCTACAGGTTTCTTTATTTGAAATTCCTTTTTGCTACCTGCCCAATAGTGCTTAAGGCCACTGAAGCCTACTACATGGTAATGCATGCACAATCTTTGAATCATTTCCTTGCTCATCTTCCTAACTAAATGCGCTTGTCACAAGCAAATCCCAATATTATGCAGTATGGAGATGCTTGCATCATTCCTTCATCTATGCAGACATTGAGAACACAATCTCTGCTGGTGGGTTCTCACCCTGGCAAAATGAAATGCAAATTCAAGCATATTTGAGATTCTTTGGCATATTTTTATGTTTAATCTCTATTTTATTACGTTTTTCAGATAATAAAGTACAAAAGACAAATGTCCATGATGTACCAGAAAAGTACAAACATATCCAAAACAGGAAAACAGACATACCTGTACACAGATGGGCCTTACAGTGAGATCAGTAGAAATCATAACAATTTGGTTAAATTATACCAAAGAGAGGAAGCACAAAAATCCTCATAGCAAAAGCTAACCAAATACATGTTAGGTATGTTAATAACAGTCAAACGAACAGAAAACAATAGGTTTCCTTTTATAAATCGAGGAGATATCGTCTACATATATGGATGTCCATTTGGAAAACCACCTCTATGTCTAGGATACAATCATGGAGTGGAGAGCCCACAGAATAACATAAGAAAAAAAAAGAGTATCAAAAAGATGGGAAGAGAAAAAAGTAAAAGAAAAAAAAAAGGGGGCAGGGGGGGGGGTGAAGGGAGGAGGGGACTAGGTCACTGAAGGTTTATAAGAAGGCACGTGCCCCGAATGGTATCCCGAAAGTATGTGCTCACTCAAACACTAGTAGCAATAAAAGAGGCGAATATAGAAGAATAATAAAAATGAGACCAAACCGTCCACATGAAGCTGCGAGATTCAGATTTGCTTCGGCATATTTTTAAAGAAAATGACTATACATCACAGGGTAGGATTATAAAAGGTGATCATCTAAATAGAATAAATTACATTGCCGACTAAAGGTCTGCTTTAAAAGAACTTTAAAAGACCACTGGTGGGAAATTTTTGTATCCTAAATACCTGCATATGACCTAACATTCAGTATAGGTATGTAAAGCCTGTAGTATCAGGACAGGAGGTAAATAAATATGTACTCAATAAGGCCACCAGCAAAAAAATAAAAAAAATGACAATGGCTCAAACTTTCCAAACATAAAAGACGTCTTGACTGGAATTCCACTTTAATATTTAGGCTGGAGTGTGAGGCACACAACCTAAAGCCTCGTACACACGCAACGATTGTTGGCCGACCGATCGGCCGTCTTTTGTCCAGTGTTGTTGTGTTGGTTGAAATGTGCTCGAGACTGCACACAAGTTTTTTTGGCCAACAACAACCAACTTCAGAAGTGATGTCATGTGCTGGTTTACTTTCCGTGTGTTTTTTCTTCTCTGAGCATGCCCAGTCTTGCTCATCTGATTTTTGTCTGCCGAAATCTGTACTGACTGACGAAACAATCGGCCGTTCTGTTGACGGCCAACAAAAATTTTATAGCATGCACACCAGATTTTTTTCGGCCGAAAAGTCGCAGTCGGTTGTCGGAAGCATCATACTAACAACCCGACAATCGGCCGATCGGACGTTGGCCCAAAATTCACGGCCAACAATCGTTGCGTGTGTACGAGGCTTTAAAGAAGCACAGATGATCCTGTGATGATCCATTAATATGTCAGGCTTGCATAATCTGTCTCAGGTTGACCATCTCTGTTTACCATCAAGCTGCAGGCAAACCCTGCCCATCCTACTTATCATTTCAGATCCAGCCTGTCACACATTACAGATCAGTGATGCTGCAGGTTGTGAACATTGCATGCAAGAATGAAGTGCAATCAAAGAACTAATGGGATCAGGAAAAAAAGTATTGCTCTGATTGAGACAAACTTTAAAAGCAACTGCCTCTGGCAATCCAAAACAGAAAATGTCTGTGGCTCAGTGGTTGTATCAAAGCACTTCCTGTGCAAATTGACACTGCTCATCACCTACCCCACAGCTGGCATCCTTGCCTCAATACAAAGTACCATACAACACTTGGCAAACCTACAACCCACTGCTCATCACCTACCCCACAGCTGGCCTCTACACCTGCAATCTACACCTGTGCCTATTAGGGTGACAATGTTTTATGGTGATGGGAGGACTTTCTGCCTTCACATATTTTTGAGGGCAAAAAAGGGAAGCAATTGTATGCCAGAACCTGGCCCATTTGTGGTAGGGGAAGGGCTTCCTGGCAGGTTGATGGAGAACAATTCAGATCACAAGGGGTAAAAAAAAACTCTGCTTCACTACACCCAAAACTAAAATAAATAAATCAATTTATAAAATGCAGAATGAAATACAGAATGTTTGGGTGATTATTCATTAATAAACATAAGACATGTGACTACAACTTTCTATGCATAGTTTGGTGAAAGTGTTGTACATTGATTTAGCTCTTTGCAAGTTAATAAACACCCCCACCTGCTGTCAGTGCTGTGATTTGATGTCCTTTTCTGTGATGATAAAGTCTGAGGAGCTGTTGACACAGAAAACAGAAAAGAGGAGTCCATTCTAGATGCAGGAACCTTTTTGGTGACCGTCACAACAGAAGTTGGTGCGCTACTACTAGAGAGGACATCAGACGATGTATATTTGCCTTTCCCTGAAATAGTGTAGAGCAGAGTTTCTGGTGGCTTGGTCTTAGAAGAACTGGTTAAAAATGGCAACCCTGTATAAGGCAATGGGCTAGAACTTCTTGATTCTGTTGGAAGAATGGTATAGTAATATCATTAAATACCTATTGCAAAATAAATTATGATTACAATATATTTTTTTATTTTTGCCTACTTCTTTTGCTTAGTTCTCTTTAACTCAAATATAACTCATTTTACAACATATAGTAGAAGAATGATAAAAATACCAATATATTTAATGTATTATATTATATAACAGGTCAGGAATAGGAATTAGTTGAACATACCTGGGTTTGGTTAGAGGTGGGTTTGGAAAACTTTACTAAAGTTTGGATGCCAAATCCGAATCCCACTGAAGCCAATGGGAGTTTAAAAACAGTAATTCACATAAAATTCCTAAAACACGGTGCCTGGTAGTTTTATAAACAGTACAGCTCTAGGGAAACAATTTTACTTAAAATTTTTTTAAAAACTTAAAACTTACTGTTTCTAAACTTTTAAAGTGTCCTATATATTTTCCCTGATGGCAATGGAGCAAACACACTGCAACCTAGATGGGTTGGATCACTACGAATAGATTTTGCCCTTTTTTTAATCGGCTGACATATGTTGTATTCAAATTCATTAGATCTGCTGTCCTGTTTTCACCACATGAGAAAGGCACTTCTTATCCTCCACCCTGCAACTGACATATCAGACTATAGCACAGTGTAGAAGATTGCTCCTAGTATTGCAATGATAGAAATTGCCCAGAAGCTTTAGGCCTCATGCACACTGAACATTTTTACAGCTGCTGTTTTTGGCTTCAGGTGTTTTTTTATGCAGCCATTAAAGAAGCGTTTTCTGGCTGGAAAAAAACCCCAGAACTAGTGGGTTTTGAGAGGAGTTTTTCAGCTGTAAAAGTGCTCTAACTCTAACTGATAAAAGCTAAAAAAAAAGCTAAAAAACGCATAAAAACCCTGAAAAACACTGCAGCTAATAAAGGCTGAAAAACGGTACTGCAAAAATGCAGCAAAACTCATTCCACAGCTACAGCTCTCTAAAACTAAAGCTACTGGTGTTTTTATAACATCCAGTGTGCACGAGGCCTTAAAGCGGAGTTTCGGCCACCAAAAAGAAATTTCAGTGAAAATCCCCCGGGACAGTCAGGGCTAGTACATTCCACAATGGATAGCCTCTGATCTGTCCCGGTTTGCACTTACCTTTTAGAAGAAATACTTACCTTGAAAATTTCTTCTCCGGCGCTGCCATCTCAGGTGTGGGCAGCTGAAGCCAGCGCGATCCTCTTCTGTGTCCTCTTCTGTCCTCTTCGGTCCTGCGATGCACTGCCCCGGCCCCATCGTCACTTCCGGGGCTGCAGCGTCACGCCTGCACAGCTTCTGGGCATGCCCAGAAGCTGTTTAGCAAGGTATGACGCGCCTGCACTGGAACTGACGTCGGGGCCGGTGCAGGCGCATTGATTCCTGGGAGCGATGACGTTCAGCTCCCAGGAATCATTGCAAAGCGGAAGTGACGGCGCGGGCCGCGGCCGCTGAGGGAGGAAGTGGAAGGAAGGTGAGTATATTTTTCTGCAATTACAAGGTAAGTAAAAAAAAAAAAAAAATTGTAATTATCCATTTCTTTTTCAGGTGACCTAGAAGCAAGCGGATGGCCCAAAATCGACTATGTCGATTTTGGGGCCGGAACTCCGCTTTAAAGTGATACTAAAGTCTCGTTTTTTTCCTTTAATTATAACAAACATGTTATACTTACCTGCCCTGCAGTGGTTTTGCACAGAGCAGCCCAGATCCTTCTTTTATTGGGTCCCCCACCTGCACTCCTGGCCTCTCCCTCCTGTCAAGTGCCCCCATAGCAAGCACTTTGCTATGGGGGTACCCGAGCCGAGATGCAGATCCGTGTCCATTCAGACAGGGAGCCACGATTCGCCCCCTGCCTCCTCTCTTTTCTTATTGGCTAACTGACAGCAGGGGAGCCAATCAGGAGAGAGAGTCCCGGACGACCGGTTGTGCCTGGGGTTCAGGTAAGTATTAGGGGGGCTGGGGGGGGGCTGCTCCTCACAGAAGGTTTTTAATCTCAATGCATAGAATGCATTAAGATAAAAAAAAAACCTTCTACCTTAAGAACCAATTTAGGGACAATTCAGCCTGTTTCAATTTCTTAAAGGAAACCTCTACTACCCTTTTTTCCACTAGAAAACAAATATTTAGAGACCATGACAACATGACCATGTCCACCCTTTCCACCTCCTTACCACCTTTCTACAGTCTTGTGCAAAAGTTTTAGGCAGCTGTGAAGAAATGCTGTAAAGTAAGAATGCTTAAAAAAATATATATTTTAATTGTTTATTTTTATCAATTTACAAAGAGCAAAGTGAGTGGACAGAAGAAAAACCTAAATCTAATCAATATTTGGCGTGACCACCATTTGGCTTCAAACCAGCATCAATTCTTCTAGGTACACTTACACACAGTCTTTGAAGGAACTCAATGCTGAGAAATACAGGCAGATACTTATCCATTATACCATACCATCAGGGAGGCATGTAATTGGCCCCCAAATGTATTCTGCAGCAGGACAACTGCCCGAAACATACAGCCAAAGTCATTAGAAACTATCTTCAGTGTAAAGAAGAACAAGAAGTCCTGGATGGTTTGGCCCACACAGAGACCTGCTTTCAATATCACTGAGACTGTCTGGAAATACATGAAGAAACAGAATTTGAGGCATCCTACATACACAGAAGATCTGTGATTAGCTCTCCAAGATGTTTGGAACAACCTATCTGCAGAGTTCCTTTAAAAACTGTGTGCAAGTGCACCTAGAAGAATTGAAAAATTGATGCTGTTTTGAAGGAAAAGGGTGAGCACACCATAGATTGATTCGTTTTGGATTTCTTTTCTGTTCATTACTTTCCTTTTTCTTTATGATAAAGATAAAGTATTAACAACTCTATTTCTGAAAGCATTCTTAATTTACAGTATTTTTTTACACCTGCCTAAAATGTTTGCACAATACTGTACACCAGTGGATTATTGATCTTTCTTGATATAATAATCCTATTATCTACATTTTTTTCTTTAGTTTTTACAATATTAAATATTAAAGTAGCATTCCAGTCAAATTCAAACTATACCTAAACCTGCTTCCACCCCCGTTCTAAGCTTATTCTATCATGTAAAGGAAAAACGTCTATACTTACCTATTCTGAAGGCGTCCTGGTCTGGTCAGATTATCACTCCAATGGCCGGCTTCAGTGAAAAGGAGAGATTCACAACAATGGCTGCAGAGCTTGGGCAATGATGTCCACCATAGGCTTACTATAGGGCATCTGTTTCGGCTGTCTCATCTCTACGCTGAAGCTGGGGCTGGGAACTAATCATGTGACAGACTATAGCACCCTCATCATAGGTAAGTATAGGCATATTTCCTTTTACAGGGTAGTTGTAATAGGCTTACAATGGGGGTGGAGGTAGATTTAAGTATAGTTAGGATTTGAATGGAATGCTACTTTAAATAATCTTCTGCACACCACTCAACCATGTTGAATTCCTGCCTATAAGCTGTCTTGTCATTATCTTGTTTGAGTCCAACTAAAGTGGTGTCATCAGCAAACTACATTACTATACTATATGTGTGAGAACAGTCTTTTTTGTAAAATAATGCTTATTTTTTAAGCTGTTTATTCAATTTCCCCCAGCCTGCATAGGCAGAACGTACGGAGCATTGGATACACAGTTCACTCTTGCAGACTGAGCTATATATAGGTTGCATAAGTGCTCGTCCGTAAGTTTCTAGGGCATGAATCCAACGTTCAATACCTTCTGCCATTTGCAATCTGTGTACTTCACATATCCTAGGAGCCATAGTCTTTCATTAAGAAAGGAGAAGGGGGAAGAGCTGACAGCTTCCCGATGACGTCACCGAAGTGTATGGAGGCGCGAGACCAAACCGGGGGCATTTTAAGAAGCGGATCTCAGCAGGACAATGCTGGATTCTTTGGGTGAGTGATGACCTTAATTGTGCAAGAAGAGGGGGGGAGGGTGGAGATCCACTTTAATTCATCAGTAGGTTTCATAATCTATGGTCATGGACAGATTTGTGCTCATGTGTTTTGTATGCCAGAGCTGGTCCTACAAAAACTATTGCTGTAACTTTTTTTGTTATAATTAAAAGGTAAAGTATTGTGGAGGCAGACTTCGCCTCCTGCGGTCAGGAGTTGGGTGCATAGAGTGGAAGACATTAGTAGGGTGGAGGACCTCGTTCTATCCTTCCGACACCAACATGAGAAATACTCCAAATTGTGGCAAAATTGGGACCTTTTTGTTGTATTAGAGGAGGGAGCTGCTCTGCTGAATTCGTAGTTTCCCCAAATTAGACCATTTTTGCCCCGCCTGAAATCACTCCTTGATGGACACCCTCCTTACCCTCTACCCTTACCCTCCCCCCCCCCCTTTTTTTTAACTTTCCTTCTCCCTCTCTCTTCCTTTCTCTCTTTCACTTTTCTCTCTCACCTTCGCTTTTCTCTTTTGTAAAAAATGTGCTGGGGAAGAACGGAGAATTTTCGGGACCAGTTGATTTTTCCATGCAACTGTACGTTCTTTCATGTTTGTACCTACTTTGTTTATCTCATGGCTTGCATATTACTTTGAATTTCTCCTCTTCCTAGCTTTAATAAAAATTATATTTGAAAAAAAAAAAAAAAAAGGTAAAGTAGCTTCTGTATTATATTAGCAAAAGTATACCTACTTATGATCAGATAGAAAATAAATAGGTGTAATACAATACAAAAATAATTTGCCAGAAGAAGTTATTCTAATATAACATTTTGCTATGAAATGTAAACTTTTATGTATAATGATATAGTTAAATTTATTGTCTTGGTGCATGAACTTACCAAGAACTGAAGTTGTTTCCATATCTGAGATTTCTGAGGTCTCTGAAGTCGTCTTCAGCATGTGACCAGACACAACTGCAGACTCAATTCGTGCCCAATAAACAAAGTATGACTGAACTACTGAAACACTGTTAAGGAGAGGAACAACAATTTTAATTCTCTCAGTTCTTTTGCAGACAACTGACCTGAGTGACGTAAAAAATAACTTTATTAATTAAAAAATTTATTGGGCTGCGAATTAGTATTTTGTGCCTATTATACAAACATTATGCCTGTCTTCTGATATTTAGATCTAGGTAAAATAAAAAAGCTTACTTTTAGTCAACATCTAAATACACTGAAATACAAGCATGGGAGATATCTCACCTGATAGACAATTCTCAGAGCAGGAGACTGGATTTTAATCTGAAGCTATTAGGCGTATATCATTGCCACCTACCCATCACAGCTAGTTTGGATGCTAACCCCCCCCCCCTTCCCCCCATGCACCCACATTGAGATCAGAGACCACGAAATAAAAGAAGGAAATTGATCCCCTTTTCGTTACAGTTATGTAGCCTAATTTACCAACAACTAACAATAGGAAAAAATAAATAACAATTTGTAAAATGTTGAGGTTTGCTGGTGCCCCCTTGCCCTGCTGCCATTGACATTGGCCCACAGTCAGCCCTGCTGATGGCCTCACTTTTTCTGTAGGTAATCTTGCTAGTAATATTTTTGCTCTAGATAAAAATGTACTTTGTTGTACATTAATTCTTTTAAATATTTAAAATATGTAAAACAGGTTCCCTGCAACGTGTGATTTGCAAACCCATCTAACATATTTCTGCACACAAACAAAAAATAAAATAATCACCTTTAGAACAAAATGATATAAGGTAAGCAACATCATAATGTTTTACAAGCAGACTTTTGAAAAACAAAGAACAAATAGTTTCTTTATTGGGGGGACTACATTTTTTTTAGATGCCTATAAACTACAGGAAAGCATTTCTTAAATTGAAAGTGTTTTACGAACGCTCACAAGAATTTAATGTCTCCAACTGGCTGATCGGGTGACTTCCACACAAAAGACAGATTTCTTTTCAAGGACTTGTCTGAATGGGTCACTGTGTCTCCATCTTCAAAGCAGCGCAGTAGCTTAGAGCCAGGTGGAATAAACACAAAGGATCCAGCAACTTGGTCATTCAATACTCTACGAGCTTGAAGGAAAAAGCCCATAAAATCTCTGGTGCTTCTTACTGTTACTGCCAAAGAAAAAGGAAAAAAGTAAATATACATTCAAACATGCACACAGATACACATACACATACTACACATATATACCGTATACAATAACACAAACACACCTATAATTTTTACCAGTGTTCAAATCTGGAAAGTTCTAATATTAAATAAATTTAATTAATAAATTAATAAACTTCCACCCACAACTCCATGAGAATGTTGGGAGGGCAGAAATAAATACAATGGCACTTTATGTGTGCCAACAAAGAGAGTGCAAACAGTATATGTAAAACACAACATTTTTATTTACAAATATTAACAGCACATATAACTAATAATGGCATGAAAACGGATTGACGCGTTTCACAACATTTTTATATAAATATACCAACATGAAATAAATGTCTAGTTGGGTATGGCAAACCGAAACGGGGGGAGGGTGGGAAGGAGAGAGGAAAGAGAAAAAAAAAATCACCAAACATGTGATAATGTGTTGTGATGGCATAGTGTGGTGTTTTATTTTGGTTTATGTTGTGGATGGGTTTCTTGTGTTGGACTGCTGGTTGTGCGGTAGATGCTGTTCTCTCCATTCACTTCATTGCCACATTTGTCTACGGTGGTGTGCAGGGCAGAGTTTAGCGGCTGGGCCACCTGTCAGATTCAGGGGAGCACGTGGTGGGGGGTGGGACTTTAGCAATGACGTCACGTCACTTTTTTTTGTTCCCGGAATTGTCAGCGGCACTGTCAGAGAGAGAGGCCAACCATTATGCCCATGCATTGAATGGATATGGGGCAGAGCCGTGGGGGGGGGGCAGAAGACCCATGATGGGCAGTCCTTTTCTAAGAGATCACCTGTTCCCTGCTAAATGCTATGGTGACATTTTGAAAGGGAAGCTTGCTGCCCAGAAGTGTGTTCAATTCAGCGAGATAAACAGGTATGGGAGTATATCTGTTGCTATGGCTTATACTTTATGGAGTAACCAGAAAAGTGAATGGTTTACAATTATGTGGTGTTTTTCTCTCTCTTTGTGTATATATCAGGGCCGAATCTAGCCTGATCTGGGGGTGCAGTAAAAATTGGATTTTCCTACAGCTTACTTGTAAAATCCTTTTCTTTGAGTACATCACAGGACACAGAGCAGCCATAATAATTATTATCTGGGTTATACACCACCTATCGGTGAAGGGACACTGGCAAACGAAAAGACAGGAAGTCCCCATCTTTAAAACCCCTCCCATACAGGAAGTACATCGGTATTGTAGCAAGCAATAAACATCCCAGACAAGAGGGGAGGGACCTGTGATGTGCTCCAAGAAAAGGATTTTACAGATACATCACGGGACACAGAGCATCCATAATAATTACTATCTGGGACATCCCAAAGCAATGCACTTGAGGGGAGGGGGATACTAAATATGCCATCAGAATAAAATGATCTACATAGCTGCCTGCAGCACACTGCGGCCAAATGCAGAATCCTCCCAGGTCCTAACATCCACCTGATAGAATCTAGTGAACGTATGTACTGAAGGCCAAGTAGAGGCCCTGCAAATCTGAGCCATAGAAGCTTGATGGTGAACTACCCAAGAAGCGCCTACTCTTACACCTGGATAATGAACTGGCGAATCCACTGAGAAATTGTAGACCTAAATGCAGCCTGCCCTTTCCTGGGCCCTTCTGGCAGCACGAACAAAAGGACGGTCTTCCAAATATGAGCTGACATCTTCAAATAGACCTTAAATGCACCTACTACATTCACAGAATGTAACAAGTTTTCCTCTGCTGTTTGAGGATTTGGAAAAGAGGAAGGTAGTATAATGTCCTGATTCAAGTGAAAAGCGGACACCACTTTGGGCAAAAACCCTGGGTGTGGACGTAGAATCACCCTATCTTGATGTAAGATCAAAAATGGCTCCTTACAAAAGCAGCTACAGTATCTCACAAAAGTGAGTACACCCCTCACATTTTTGGAAATATTTTATTATATCTTTTCATGTGACAACACTTAAGAAATGACAATTTGCTACAATGTAAAGTAGTGAGTGTACAGCTTGTATAAGAGTGTAAATTTGTTGTCCCCTAAAAATAACTCATCACACAGCCATTAATGTCTAAACCGCTGGCAACAAAAGTGAGTACACCCTTAAGTGGAAATGTCCAAATTGGCCCTAAAGTGTCAATATTTTGTGTGGCAACCATTATTTTCCGGCACTGCCTTAACCCTCTTGGGCATAGAGTTCACCAGAGCTTCACAGGTTGCCACTGGAGTCCTCATCCACTCCTCCATGACGACTTTACCGAGCTGGTGGATGTTAGAGACCTTGCGCTCCTCCACCTTCTGTTTGAGGATGCCATTAGAGATGCTCAATAGGTTTTAGGTCTGGAGACATGCTTGTCCAGTCCATCACCTTTACCCTCAGCTTCTTTAGCAAGGCAGTGGTCGTCTCGGAGGTGTGTTTGGGGTCGTTATCATGTTGGAATACTGCCCTGTGGCCCAGTGTCCGAAGGGAGGGGATCATGCTCTGCTTCAGTATGTCACAGTACATGTTGGCATTCATGGTTCCCTCAATGAACTGTAGCTCCCTAGTGCCGGCAGCACTCATGCAGCCCCAGACCATGACACTCCAACCACCATACCTGACTGTAGGCAAGACACACTTGTCTTTGTACTCCTCATCTGGTTGCCGCCACACACTTGACACCATCTGAACCAAATAAGTTTATCTTGGTCTCATTAGACCATGGGACATGGTTCCGGTAATCCATGTCCTTAGCCTGCTTGTACAGAAAACTGTTTGCAGGCTTACTTGTGCAACATCTTTAGAAGAGGCTTCCTTCTGGGACGACAACAATGCAGACCAATTTGATGCAGTGTGCAGCGTATGGTCTGAGCACTGACAGGCTGACCCCCACCCCTTCAACCTCTGTAGCAATGCTGGCAGCACTTATACGTCTATTTCCCAAAGACAACCTCTGGATATGACGCTGAGCACGTGCACTGAACTTCTTTTGTCGACCAATGGCGAGGCCTGTTCTGAGTGTAACCTGTCCTGTTAAACCGCTGTATGGTCTTTGCCACTGTGCTCCAGCTCAGTTTTAGGATCTTGATAATCTTCTTATAGCCTAGGCCATCTTTATGTAAAGCAACAATTCTTTTTTTCAGATCCTCAGAGGGTTCTTTGCCATGAGGTGCCATGTTGACCTTCCAGTCACCAGTATGAGAGAGTGAGAGCGATACCACCAAATTTAATACACCTGCTCCCCATTCACACCTAAGACCTTCTATTACTAATGAGTCACATGACACCGGGGAGGGAAAATGGCTAGTTGGGCCTAATTTGGACATGTTCACTTAGGGGTGTACTGACTTTTGTTGCCAGCGGTTTAGACATTAATGGCTGTGTGTTGAGTTATTTTGAGGAGACAGCAAACTTACACTGTTATACAAGCTGTACACTCACTACTTTACATTGTAGCAAAGTTGTCACATGAAAAGATATAATAAAATATTTACAAAAATGTGAGGGGTGTACTCACTTTTGTGAGATACTGTATATGCCTTCTTTAGTGCATTTTATAAGAACAAAAAATAAAAACCCACACTATCAAGGTGTTCAATGAGAAGAGCAAACTTGAACCACACTGTATACCTTGAACATTAGTGTATGATCAGTTCTATAGGTTCAGCAGTCATACTCCGTAGGCTCATGCAAGTCCGCAAGCATGATCCAAGAGTGCCCTTATAGTTTATCTGTGTTCTTTTTTTTGGGGGGTTTAGTAAATCAGGCCCATTGGGTGGGAGAACCTTTTCACAATTAACACCATGGCCTGTTTTTTACATCTTCTTAGACCATCTTCACTGTAATGGCTGCAGATTCCTAAGTAAAATTGTCCCTAATGACACACTGTGCCATTGCCAGTAACTGTGGGGGTAGCTGTCTGATGTTCTTTACTGTCAGGGATCACTACCTGTTCCTTATGCAAAGATGGTTTATTGATTTGGGATGTCCTGAACAATGATGTGTCATCTGTATATTTAGCAGAACAAACAGCAAACGTTATTTTTTGCCAACACCTACAGAGCAAATGCCGTCAGATGTTAATTAGCAGGTTGGCAGCAATGCTGAGTGAGGAGGTGAACATATTTGTCTATCATTATATAGGATGCCAGCTGCACAAGTTAATTCAGCAATGTACGAAGCTACATCTTGACCAATGTTTATTCTCATTGTGTATAAGTATGGGTAAAAGGAGGCCAGCTTGTTTCTGAATATTCATGAAATGCCTCAATTCTTTTATTCTATCAAAAGTAAAATATACAGCATACTTTTACAGATTAGTGATCAAATGCATTACTGTCATACAAGTAATGCAATCACCATTGCATTCCAACAGAAAAAAATTGTTGATTTGATGTTTTATTAAGATTAATGTAAAAAAAAAAAAAAAAAAGGAAATAGAAAATTAAAACTGTTATTTGCTGTAACAACAATCAGTCAAACGCCATTAATATTTTACTAGTGCTGGTCTGAGAATGATGGCTATCATCTAATTGCTTACATTCATGTAGACGATGGAATAGAGACTAGTCACCTTTACCCAAGCTGTTCTATCCTGAGACTCTGAGGCTTTACCAACTGCACATACAGTACATTATGGGTGGGAGACTGATACCTGAACCTGTACTCAGCTTTTGTTGCGATTTGTACACACACTAGCAAAGAAAAACTACCAAGAAGAGATGCTTGGTAAGGTAGATTTTAAATCTGGACTTCTGGAAAAACCATAGGTAAGCTATCATTTTAATAGGTGGTATATGAATATTATATTACATATGCAGCCCGGCTATATGCAATGCAATTTGTTTTCCCATAAATAGGTTTATTGAGAGCTAAAAAATCTGCACAATACAAAATCCCAATTTCCTTTTGGCATACTTAAAGTATTAAAAAAAAA
Source organism: Pelophylax lessonae (assembly GCF_965119305.1). Taxonomy (NCBI): domain Eukaryota; kingdom Metazoa; phylum Chordata; class Amphibia; order Anura; family Ranidae; genus Pelophylax; species Pelophylax lessonae. Next base: position 662,304,381 of record NC_138768.1, on the reverse strand, counting down.
AAATTACAAAAACAAAAAAATTTAAATTTATGACAGCCAGAGGCAACACAATGACCAACATCGTCAAAGTCATGGGAAACACCAAGACAAACAGTTTCCAAGTAGTACTAAGAAATTGTACATCAAAAAGAACTAGCCTGATAACAAATCGATATCACAGAAGAAAAATATTTCAGTGATCCATTGGTATCCACACCCTAGAATCCAGTTTGGCCCGGATATGGGAGGTCGTCCGTTTCTGTGCTTCCACAGACATCAGACCCTGGCACACAATGGGCAATGTATGGGTTCTTTTGCTATAGGAATATGTTGTATAGCACCTTCATGCAAACCATTCATGTGATGGTTTTAAATATTCTATTATGTTGTCATAAATACATTTTGTATTTTTAAATATATTTGAGTACTGATTTCTTCCTTATGGGATTATTGGTGGCTAGCTTTATGGAGTCCCATTATCTATATGGTTTTTTATCTATATTTAAAAATATTTCAACCCCCATTATTCTTTTTCTCTCTTTTTTTCTTTTTTCCCTTTCTTTCAGTGCCTATATAATATTCTAGGTAAAAATACAATACACATTTTACCTGGAAAATCACGTAGGCACTTCAACTGTTTGTACCACGTATCATTGACAATTATTTTTTGAATTCAGAAATAGGCTACTTACCAGGAACTCTGTCTCCAGGCAGATAGAAGGAACGGTTGGTATGAATGGTAATGTAGTTCTTTCTGGGGTTCTGGGGCTGAGCTCGGATGTGCTTAGGCCTCATGTCAGAGCAAGCAGCAAGACTTCCACCATGAGAATAAGCTGCAGCATAAGATACCAAACCAGTGGCAATGCAAATCCATATCAAGCCCTGCAACCAAGACCTTGACTTATCTTCTACCTTATTTGGAAAAAGGATATTTCTGTTTACTGATAACATTAAATCAGCTGCACAATCAAAGTAAGAACTAAAAAAAAATGTGCTTTGACCTGACAATTTGATTTAAACCCTGTTGGAAATATGTCTCTTCACTGTATGTTACTTTGGCTTCCAGTCTATGATTTTCAAAGTTATGCAAATGAAAATACTCTTTTTATTATTTGTTTTGATTAAATGTCAAGACAATTCTAGGTAATAATTTAAATTATGATTAATAATATTGAAACATCTTTCCTAATACGAAAAATAAAGCATCCTTTCACTTTAATACCACATGTGATCATTAGATGGCAGCAGATAGCAGAATCATTTGTATATAGTTCGAGATACAATATAAAGGTACATAGCAAAGAAAAAAAAAATGTGTAAAAGTGAAGCAGTTGCACTTGGCCATTTATGAGGTTTCATCTTATAAAATGAATTTAGGAATCATACCTGCTCCACTTTTGCTCGAGTTTATATAAATCAGTTCCACTGTCAGATAGACATACTTTTTCAGACTTATTTAACCACTTCTGGATCAGGAGGTTTTACCCCCTTAATGAGCAGGCCATTTTTTGCGATACAACACTGCGTTATTATAACTGACAATTACACGGTCGTGCAACTAATAATAATATAATATAATTATATTGTTTTCTTTTTTTTCCCTACAAATTGAGCTTTCATTGGGTGGTATTTGATCACCCCTGCGGTTTTTATTTTTTGCGCTATAAAGGGACAATTCTGAAAAAAATAAATACATTTTTTTTATTTTTTTGCTATAAAAAACAGCCAATAAAATAAATAAAAAATCTATTTTTTTCATCATTTTAGGCCAATATGTATTCTGCTACATATTTTTGGTAAAAAAAAGAAATCCCAATAAATGTATATCGATTGGTTTGCGCAAAAGTTATCGTGTCTACAAAGTAGGGCAGATTTATGGCATTTTCATTTATTTACTTTTTACTAGTAATGGTGGACGATCAAGCGATTTTTAGCGGGACTTTGACATTGTGGCAGACAGATCGGACACCTAACTGACACCTTTGAGGAGACCAGTGACATTGCTACAGGAATCAGTGCTAAAAATATGCACTGTTACTGTACTAATGACACTGGCAAGGAAGGGGTTAACACCAGGGGCGATCAAAGGGTTAAGTGTGTTCCTAGGGGATGCTTTCTTTTTTTTTTTTTATAAATTCAATGTTTATTAAAAGAGGAGTAGGCATACAATACAGGGAAGAGTAAGAGCCGGTTCACACTGGGGCGACTTGTCAGGCGACCTGGTCGCCTGACAAGTCGCCGCGGGTCGCCTGTCATAGATTAGCACAGGACCCGTTCTAATAGGAGCGACACAATTCGCTCCGACTTAGAAAAAGGGTCCTGAGCTACTTTGGGGCGACCTGAAGCGAACTGCATTGACTTCAATGATATGAAGTCTGTGCATGCCGATCCGAGGTCGCGGTGCGAGCTGCGCACCGCGACTTCACAGATCGCCCGGCAAAGTCGGGTCGCGCCTGTGTGAACCGGCTCTAATGGTACAGGTCCATATACAAAACATAAACAGATAACAACTCAAGAGGAAACAAAAGCGAACCTCAATACATAGGATCATAAAGTGATAAATAATATAGAAGATGTCAAAGAAAATAGATACAAGAAGCCAGGCTCCCGGAGAGGTCTCACCCTCCACCGGCATCCATCACATGGCCAGGGTACAGAGAAAGAGAGGAGCAATCCGGGCGGCCCGATCTCCCGCAGTCATCTAGAGGTAACAGGCGTACGTATGCCCAGGGGGAGAGGGGAAAAAAAAGAATAAAAAAACAAAAAAAATGTTTTGTTGATATTACAAGTTGGGAAGAACCCACAGAGTAAGAGGGAAAAGGAGAGTAGAGCAAAGAAGGGGGGAATGTAGAGGGGAAAAGAAGGGGGGGAAGGGAAGAGGGGAGAGAAGGGGGGGAGGGGAGATGGCCAACCTATCCACCTGTAGCAATCTAGGCAACCAAGTCTTTGTATTCCGCGGAAAAACTGAACTCATGCCAGTAATACCATCGTTTGAGGAACTCCTCCCTAGTGCCCCGTGCTGTAGCCACAAGATCTTCAATTTCGTTGATGGGGATGCTTTCTAACTGTGTGGGGGGGACTTAGTAAATTAACATAGAGATCTGTGTTCCTGAATAGCAGGAACACAGGATCCCTGTGTTCATCTGTGACAGAACGGCAGTCTGCCTTGTTTACATAGGCAGACTGCCGTTCTGTCTATATTGGGGGGGGGGGGAGCGATCGCGGGTGGCCGGCGGACCTCTCGTCCGCCAGACCTGCTGAATGGCTCCCCCTGTGGCCAATCAGTGCGCACATACATCCCCACTGGTTATTGCGTGTAACCAAGTACATTGTTTAGCGCAATAGAGCCAACCTGCCACAGTAAAAGTTTGGCAGCTGGTAAGCAAGTGGTTATTAAGGCAGTGCAAAAAACAGAATCACATTCTGTTTTACTGCATGCCTAAACCCAAAAACAAAAATGTAATATACTGTATTGCAGCTTACCAGTCTTTAGATATGGCAGCTGTATTACTTTTCTTTGTTTGGGCTTTTTTTCCCCTTTTTTCACCTGGTGATCCAGCCAGTAGCACATTTTCTGTCCAAGGGTAGCTACACTCACTCCTTTACTGTGTCTATGGAGGAGCAGTGTAGCCACCTCCTGGCAGTGGTAAATGGCTTGTCTTAACCCTCTAACTTTTACTTTTGTTGGACAGCTTGATCTATTTAGGAAAGTGGAAAAATAAAACTTACTGGCAGAATCAGCTGGTAAAACATATAATATATGGTATATAGTATACAGTGCTTATAAATCTATATACTTTAAAAAATGTCATTGAATTGACCACAACCAATATAGATTCCCTTTAAAGATTATGTTTAATAGTTTCTATAGGTCATTCATTTTTGGTTTGTGTGCAATGTTTGATATGTTTATAATTATATTTATATTACCCAACCAATACCCCCTATAGGTACAGTATAATGTGGTAAAAGTGCAGTATAATGTGGTAAAGGTATAAATATGTTATTCTTAAAATAATAAACATGTTATACTTACCTACTCTGTGCAATGGTATTGCACAGAGAGGACTCTTAATTCCTCTTCTTGGGTCCCCCGCGGGCACTTTCCTCTCCACCTCTTCTCTGAGTGCCCCCATAGCAAGCTGCTTGCTATGGGGACACTCATGGGGGTGTGCTCCCAAGCCACGCTGTACGCATCCACAGACACACACAGCGTGGCTGGACCTGCTCCCTTCTCATAGGATTTGAGTGAGAGGGAGAGAAGACAAGCACTGCTGCAGATAGGCTGAGCGCTGGATTAAAAGAGGAGCTAGGTAAGTATATAGTGCAGGAGGGATCCGGGCGGAGCGAATTATGAAAGATTACATGGAATCATGTGCTGAGAAAAATGGGAAAAACAGGATTTTTTCTTCCAAATAATTGGATGATTGCCGCAAACCTCTTTTATTCAGTAAACAATAGTAAGAACGGTCTTTACTCAGTTAGTAAACCAAACCCTATGTCTTTTGTAGGGTAATTACTTAAAGCAGAAGTCTAGGGTGTTTAAATCTCCCTTTAAAAAAAATGTATAAACTGACTTTTTTATGCAAGGGTCTTCTAGCTGGTCCAGTGATATCTGCGGTCCATTTTCTTCTTTTTTTTTTTTTTTTTTTAGAACTGAATGGTGCTAACATAATAACTTATGAGCATTGTGCACTGCAGTAATACTCTCAGCTCAGGATACATGATGACACCATTTTAGGGGGTGGGTCCATGACAGACCAGGCTCAGAGGATGTGGGTTGAATAATGTTATCTATCTGTCATTCATACTTAAAGTAGTTGTTACCTTTAAAAAATAAAAGACTGCCAACCCTTCTATTTTATCCACCCATAACGCACAGTGTAAGAGTTTTTTTTAAAAACGATGCCTCTAACTACCTTTTTTTAAGATATATTCAGGCCGGTCATGTGACTCCCGGCTGCTCTCCTCCTCCGATCCACCCGCTACAAAGGGAGGGGCCGAAATCTCTCTTTGACGTCACTTGGGGATGTCACATGACCACTGTGCTTGCCACTCAGCCCCTCCCGCTGTAGCCCTGGATTGGAGGAGGAGAGCGGCCAGGAGTCACGTGACTGGCCTGAAGATATATAAAAAAAGGTATTTAGAGGCTTTGTTTAAAAAAAAAAAACACTTACACTGTGTCTTATGCCTGGATAAAATAGAGGGGCTGGCAGTGACATTTTTTTAACTTTTCTTTACTACTAACACCGGCAGGAGGGGGGGGGGGATAGGCGGAGAGAGCTCACACAGACACAGGAGCCGACAGGCAGGGAGGGGGGGGGAGAGGAGAGCTGCGGATGAAGGAGGCACATAAACTGACCACTGTAATCAGGGCTCAGCAGCCGTGATTACCGTGGTCAGCACACAGAGGGGGACACAGGAACTGGCAGGATCAACTGGGTTTTTTACAGTTTGGAGAGGGACAGGTTAGACAGCACAAGCACTGTGCGGTTTAATCTGCTATAATGAAACAGGATCCCTTTTTTTATAGGGTTACAACTACTTTAAAATGTTCTCAGGCAGAAAAGAAATTCTGCAGGAGACAGCTTGATTGAAGTGTGAGGGTGAGTATTAAAGCAATGTCTGTTTTTTGAACTTTCATTGGCAAAAATAAATATTTTTACATTATTTTTGTCTGGAATTCTGTCTTTGTAAGAATGATCTCCAAAACAAGCACAAGATGTCAGAGTCTTCCTGCCCAGGATGTAGCATGAAAATCCACACCTCAAATTGTGACTATTCTGCTTCCTTGCAGAAACCAATACCTCTGTCACTGACAATAATCTGTGTTTTCTAAGTGTAGCAGTTCCTTGAAAATAGACACAACTGTAAGAGATTTAGATAATGTTTTAATGAACAGCAAGTATATATTTACTCTAATTAATTTTCTACAGTAATGTGGTATGTGCTGCTACTATCCAAAATGCACTTAGCCAGAACCCGTCCATATAAAAATGTCCATTAATCATAAGTTACTGCCAAAAAAAATAATAACAGCAAAACATTTTTGTTCCAAGTCTGTGTGTTTTGCAGGGCCAAAAGTCTGCAGCCTGTTAATCAATCATGGCCTTTACGCATTTACCTGTCACCATGCAGTGATGGAAACAGCAAAGAGCCAAGTGTACATCAGCCTGGCACGGGGCTATGCCTTGTTAGGGTTTGTGCCAGAAACTGAGCTGGGATCACTCTGCTAATCTTGGCATGTTGAGAGGCAATTACAAAGTATGGAGTGCAGCATTGCAGTTCTTTTACAGGAAAACTTTAACCCCTAATTTTATACAGGCATGCTGATTTTATTAAAGCTGTGCAAATAGTAATGATATGCAAAGTGCAGGAAGAAATAGAAATCATCTGATTAGAGTAAAAAGTAAAAGTCTGCACTGAAGACCTGAGTTAAATTCACAAAGCTTTACACATAGATATGGGGCTTTATTTTAATCCATGTGACCGTAATTTTTAAATTTCATTGGACTTAATTGAAAATAACTGTCACTTTATTTTTTTAAATAATAATTCTTATGCTGATCTGTTAGCCATTTGTTTGAAAGAGGCTTTGAGATTGCATAAGGAACTATTTTTTATAAAGTTTTCTGCCTGCTTATAACTATTGGCAGATACAGAGTATTTGATATAATATTTCTTACTTACAAGTGTCAAGAGCTACAGTACATATTTAACAAAAAGTAAATGACTAATTTAATAGTTATGTTATTTTCTCCAGATGCAAAAGCAAATGGGATTCATTTTTGGTATATTCTTCTACATTCCATCAATTAAATGCTATATCACTTTCATGTTTTTGGATCCCCATTAAAAAAACTTTTACAAAAAAACAAAAATCGGAATTCATTAATATTAACATAGAGTCCCTTTCATAAAGCTACAATTTTCACTGCAAACCAATTGCAATTTATAGTTCAGCCCCAGCAAATTACTGAAGTATTGGTGGATCAGTGATGATAACATTTACATACTGTTGTCGGCAAACCTTGTTCCTACTCAAAGAGGAGCTGGTGTTCTCTCTATTTTGGGTCTGCTTTTGGATATTCACATTGAAGTAAGAAGTGCTGGGATCTGCTGCCCTCTGCTGTATGAAATTGTTATTGGCTTGAAACCCTGGAAGTAGAAAGTGGAGCAGGGGAGAAAGTCTCAGCCACATATCCTGTTCGTGCTGCTAAACCCTAAGACAAAAGGGACTATTATGCAAATGTCCCTATGACCCAATGGTTTAACTGCAGCTGCTGATTGTACAACCCCAATTCCAAAAAAATGTTGGGAAGGTGTGTAAAATTTACATAAAAACAAAATGCAATTACTATGTACTCATCTCCACCCTGTACATTTTTGTACTGTCTTTGCATTTGTTCCCTTGTATTACTTTCATTGTGTGTTTTTTTTTTTTTTTTTTTTTTTTTTCAATTAAGAACCTGTTTAACTGGAAAAAAAAAACAAAAAAACAAAATGCAATGATTTGCCAATCTCACATCTCAGAAAATTGGGACAGGGCAACATAAAGTTGGCAAAGTAAGTGATCATTACAAGGAGGAGATAGAAGAATTATTAGGTTAATTGGCAACAGGTCAGTAGCATGATTTGTTATAAAAGAAGCATCTAAGAGAGTTAGGGTGTTTCAAAAGAAAAGATGGGCAGAGGTTCACCAGTCTGTGAAAAGCTGTGTCTAAACAATTTCTGAATAATGTTCCTCAATGTAAAATTACAAAAAAATATATAATCACAGTACATATTATCATCAACAGATTTTGAGAATCTTGGGAAATCTCTGTGCGCAAGGGGTAAGGCTGAAATGCAATATTGGATGCCTGCGATCTTCAGGCCCACAGAAGGCATTGCATTACAAACAGGCATGATTTTGTGATGGACATCACTCGCATGGGCTTCCAAAAATCACAGTCTGTGAACACAGTTCGCCGTGCCATCCAAAAATGCAAGGTAAAGCTCTACCATGCAAAGAAGAAGCCATATCTGAACATGGTCCAAAAACGCTGCCGTCTTCTCTGGTCCAAAGTTCATTTAAAATGGTCTGTTGCAAAGTGGAAAATTGTTATGTGGTCAGACAAATTGAAATTTGACAATCTTTTTGGCAACCATGGTCACCATGTCTTCCAGACAACAAAGGAGAGGAACCTTCTGACTTGTTATAGGGTTAGATTTGACCTCTATTAAGCTTATGAGTATAAGTGTCTCCCTTCATCCCTGGGTAAATTGTGAAGGGGGGTTGGTACCTCATGCCAAGTTAAGTGGGATTTTTGAGGCAAGTGAATTATATACAATTTATAAAATAAAAGTATATTATATTTAATAGAAAATTGTTGCATCACACATACAAGATGTTTATCATAATCATTAGTGGTGGGTTATAGACCCAAGTGAAGAAGTGCTTAAAGATAGGAGGTAGTGTGACATGTGACATTATTGTAGAAAAAAATGTCTCTGTCCCTCCATGCTGTTTGCTTGGAAGTTTGCTCAGAGATGATTCCTGTTTATCCTACACGTTTCGGCTAAAAATAAGCCTTTTTCAAGCAGTATTGTCACCATTTCTGTAACAATAGTATACAAGCATTTTATTCGTTAAATATATACCACGGATTTACTCATGTGGTATTAAATCAAGTACAGTATACATACATACATAGATTATTTTGTTCCATGTGTGATTCTTTTGCCCTTTGCAAAAATACATAATTGTATTAAGGTGAGGATTTTGGTGTGTTTATATGAGTTTGAACTTGTGAGTAGGGCACTTACAATGTGTGTGCTTTATCAAAACGATCGGTGAACGGAACGATCATTCAGATTTCAATTGGCTTTTCATGTAACAGCAGAGATCTTTGATCCTACATAGCAGGACTGTTTGATCTCTGCTGTTACACAAGGAATTCTCCTTTGTTTACATTAGCCGCCTGCCTTTCTCCCTCTGTAACGGACGATCGCGAGTGACCGGTGGACATCGGGTCACATGCGCCGGGACCACAGTGAGCGAGCGGGGGTGGGAGCGCGCCTCCGGCGGCGCGCGCTCGTCCCCTATTGGCTCACAGGCGAGTGACATACCCATACGTCACTTTGCCTGCACGGGGCTGACCGCCGCAGTATATGTACTTGCGGCGGTCGGCAAGTGGTTAAATAACATAAGTGTTGCCTTGCTAATAATACCCCTTTCACACTTATTCATAGTTGTGCCAGATCTCAGTATCACTGAGGATCAGAAAATGACCGTTGTGCGGCCATTCAAATCTTGGGTTAGTTAATTTCTCTTATTGATTGTATCATACTATACATACGTTTCTTCTTCCCATATAATCCCATAACTATTTGCAGATACAGTGTTGACCGCTTGGAATTGGATAGACACCCATCACAGCCTACTAATATCAAACCAAACTGTGGTTGTAATAATCCGGGTAAACAGAGCATACTATATTACATACTATATATTATACACATCTGTGAACTAATTTCCTAATCTACCTATATCTGCATAATATTTTGCAGATCCAGATTGGAATACCAAACATATGCAGTGTATGACCCAATTGGAATCCGAACGATCATTCCGTTCACCGATCGTTTTGATAAAGCACACACATTTTAAGTGCCCTACTCACAAGTTCAAACTCATATAAACACACCAAAATACTCACGTTAATACAATTATGTATTTTTGCAGAAGGCTCCCCAAGGTTCTCGCTTTTTAGCAAGTGGCAAAAGAATCACACATGGAACAAAATAATCTATGTATGTATACTGTACTTGATTTAATACCACATAAGTAAATCCATGGTATATATTTAACGAATAATATGCTTGTATACTATTGTTACAGAAATGGTGACAATACTCCTTGTAAAAGGCTTATTTTTAGCCGAAACGCGTAGGATTCATCTCTGAGCAAACTTCCAAGCAAACAGCATGGAGGGACAGAGACATTTTTTCCTACAATAATGTCACCTTATGACACATGTCACACTACCTCCTATCTTTAAGCACTTCTTCACTTGGGTCTATAACACACCACCTTCTGACTTGTTATCATCACTCAGTTCAAAAACCTGTATCTCTGATGGTATTGGGGTGCATTAGGGCATATAGAATAGGCAGCTTTCACATCTGGAAAGGCACCATGAATGCTGAACGATTTTTCCATTTTAAGAGCAGTCTATGCTTCCATCCAGACTATATCTTTTTCTGGGAAGACCTTGCAATTTTCAGGAGGACAATGCTAAACCACATACTGCATCTATAACAACAGCATATCTTTGTTGTACTAGAAGAGTCTGAGTGCTTGACTGGCCTGCCTGCAGTCCAGACCTTTCACCAATTGAAAATATTGGGCGCATCTTGAAATGAAAAATACAATTAGAATCGTATTTCAGGCAAGAATGGGACAACATTCCTCTCCTAAAATTCCAGCAATTGGTCTCCTCAGTTCCCAGATGTTTACAGAGTGTTTTTAAAAGAAAAGAAGGGATGATGCACTGTGGTAAGCATGGCCCTCTCCGAACTTTTTTGTGACATGTGGCTGCCATCTTTTTCAAAATGACCTAATTTTTTTCTGAAAATGGTACATTTTCTCAGCTTAAACATTTGATTTGGTTTCTATTTTCTATTGTGAGTTAAAAATGGGTTTATGAGATTTGAAAAGCATTGCATTCTGTTTTTTGTAAATTTTACACTGCAGCCTGACCTTTTTGGAGTTGGGGTTGTATATCTAAATCCTTGTGACAGACAGAATATCTCTTACTTGTCTTTGTTATTTTTTTCACATGCACAGTGGAGGATAGCCAGGTATGTGCTACTGTGTTTGAAGTTCCAGAATATTGGTAGGTGAACCTGTTTTATTAAATATAGTTTATATGCAGCACTTGTTCTTCTAGTTATCCCTTTAGTTAGTTTGAGCTTAGGGCTCGATAACTAGCATAGGCTAGAACCAGGTTAGGCATCCGATGGCCATGTTGGGGTCATAGGCTTAGAGGTCTGGTTGCATGTCAGATTAGAAACTATTAGGGAGTGCCTAAAGCTCAGAGTAGAAAGGCTGACCCTGAGTTTCAATGCCCCACCACAGTTCCTGCTAGTGAGAAGCTACATTCCATGCTGGTTGGAGGATCTTCCCATGACCGCAGATCTTGAATTCAGGTCTCTGACACAAAGATAGATGTCACGTCATACTCAGGGGTATGGTCTGGTATCTGGAAGTATCTCTATTTATAAATATATATATACCTGAGTATATGTGCACAATTCCCCCAGGACTCTTGCGCCCTTTGCTCTTAATGCCTGTTTTTACATTGGATGTATGTACTGTTATTAATCTATTTATAAATAAAGCTTGTATTATTTTTATACTGGTGTGAATTTATGTTAATGTTATATGCTGCTTGCAGTAGTTCTTCTGCTCCCCCTTACTTTGTTTAGATTACTAATTTCCCAGGACTAGAATACCCTCTGTTCACAGTGGCCGTGTCCTGGGTGGAGTTATTGGCAACTTTGTTATCAAATCCACTCTCCCAAGGTGGCTACAGATGATTCATGTTAGTGGGTATTTTCTGCGGTTCATCAATTTCCCTTCATTAGTCCACTCTGTAAGCCAATAAAGGGGTCTTTGATCTCTTATCAGTTTACCCATGGGTGCCATATAGGGATAGGTTTTGAATTGGGATTGAACATAAGTTTAGCAGTTCATCGTACAAACTCGCTATATTTGACCAGTGCACCCTCCTGCTGATGTATCTAGACTACTGCCCCTGAATGGCAAATTTCTGAAGGCTCCTGTTTGAGGAAGTAGCAACACGGCAGCATGGCCATGGCAAATCATGACAGTGGGTCTTCATTGTTTGGCATCGCACATCATGATTGATGTGGATCTACCTTGATAGACGATGTGATTGACATTGTAAATTGGGGGCATTGTTTATTTTTTCATTTTTGTAACCCCTTCATGATGGAAGGTAAAACAAACCTTAAAGTGATTGTAAAGTAATTTAAAAAAAAAAATAACAAACATGATTTACTTACCTGCTCTGTGCAATGGAATTGGACAGAGTGGCCCCGAACCTCTTCCTCTCGGGTCCCCCGCTGCTGGCTCCTCTGTGCTTCATTTGATAAATAATAGATGATTTTTTTTTAAATCAGACGTAACAATACATGGGACAATCTGTTTAGTAGTTGGTCTTAGAAAACAGGTTACTTTTGAGTGTTTGACTGGAATTCTCATACAAATGCTATTGGATAAAATGGGAACAATGAACGATTGTTGTATTTCACTTTACAGGTGTCTTTATTGTCTTTGTAACTACAGTAAACAAGTCTATAACTTAGACAAATAGCTTGTTTTTTCTGACATATATATAGCCTATGGCATGTATGATACCAGAGTGCCATCTTGAGGTAGAATTTGAGAATGCCTCTTTAATTGAAAACTCAGTACACCCATGTGGGGATGGTAATTTTGGAGCAGTCTGTTGTTCTGTAACTATGGTAAACATTGTTGACAAAAGCTTGACAAGCTGAAACTTCCCAAATAAAAGCCAACAGCAGAGACTGAGAGACAGGACTCCATAATGCCTTAACACAAAGGAAGAACGTCTGTACCAATCAGAAGAAGCTATACCTAGTAGAAGCTTTTGCCTGATCTCCAGCAACTGCTTAGAATCCTGAGTCCTCATTGCACCCATGAACCCACTCTAACCTTAGCTAAGTAACCTTTAAGTGTATTTCTACTGTTTACAGACCATAAACTGCTTGTTTGCTAGGAAGTAGGTAGCATCTTGCTTGTTGAGGGTACATGTATATCTGTCAGTCTTGTGTTGTATTCTTCATAGTATGAAAGTTTTGAAGGTAAAGCATTTTTGTTTAGTAAAAACACATTTCTACACTGCAGAGGTCTGAGCTTTCGTGCTTATACTAAAAAGCAGGGGCAGACTGGCAACTTTCAGCCCAGGGGGCAAGTACAAACCAAAGGCCCACGGTGCAGCGACTCGGCCACGCTCCAACTCTCCGTCTTCCTGTCCTCCTCCTGACCATCATTCCAGGCCGAAGCTCTGCTCCCGGTGCTCTCTACTCACCGGCTGACATCTGGTTCCCGACCTGGCCAGCAGGTGGGGGGTGCTGGGGGACACCTTGGTTAGGGCCGGCTGGGGGGAGGAGAGTCTCCAGTGGGGCAATAAGCCAGCCTCTGCTCAGACATAGTTTACACCATCCATGCTGGGGGGGGGGGGGCTGCGCTCTGTCATGGTCTTCAACCCACACTCAGTAGGTCAGAGGTACTTTTTACTTATCTTCACCAGGAATCTTTTAGGCATGTCTGTAGCAGAAGTGGCGCAGCCTTTTTACGGGGCATCAGAGCGGCCCAGGGGGCAATTGCCCCTCAGCCCCTTGGCCCAGTCCTCCCCTGCTACAAAGTAACCTTACTAGATGCAAGCAAAACAAATGATGGCTCGCCCTGGATTTGTACTAAAGTTTAGTTGAAGCAGACCTGTTTTTTGTGGTGTGGTGTGTTGTGTAGCTTGTGCTAGGTAAAAATGATGCGTAAGCTTTTTAGGAAAAGCAAGGCTGCAGAGGTTTCTGGTGTTCAGAAGGGAGTGTGCAGCTTGCCTATCTGGGCCAGAGATAATACGTGGGAGCCTCTTGCTAAATCATTTGTAAAGTATGCTTCTCCCTTGAATATCACTTGGGGTGATAAAATCTCAGATAATTTTGTATATTTTAGCTTTAAGGGGTTAGATTTAAGTAAAGCAGAGAAGAAGACAGTGTCCACAGTGGGTTGTTACTTTCTTCATGCTCTCTACACTAATAAAGTCTGCACCATTTAATCTCAGGGCTCCTTTATTGTCCTTACTGGGAGGGTCTGGGATTAAACAGCATGAATTATGAAGCCACTACCCGTTTAAAGCCAGTTGGGGGAGCTAGAGGAGACTAAAATAAAATCTATCAGGGCAGTTGATAAGGTCAGAACCAGACAGGAAGAAAACAAGCAGAAACAAACAGAGAAGAAAGAAAATGCGATAGAGAAGACAGGAGGTGAAGAAAAAAACAGGCTAGTTATTTATAGGAAACAATTTTGGTGGAACTATTAAAAGGCAAGAGTACCCAAAGATGAGATAGATGGTATTTCTACTGCAGAATTGCTTAAGAGGTGGAAACATTTAGTGGGAAAAACTGTCAGGGTTGGAAACACTACTGCTAGTGAAGATAACCTAAGCCTACATTTAGAGAAAACAGAACAGACCCTCCTGTTAGCTCCAAACCGATTCCCAAAACTGCACATGAACCCAAATCCCAATCCCTTTATCCTGAGAGACTCAGAATAGGGGATTGGGAGGTTCCTTATCCTTTATGAAGGGAAGGTGGGACTCCTGTAATGGCAGTGACAGCAGGAAAACGACGCACGTATGCACCGGTCACTGTATGGTGGGGGAAGTCCTCTTTTCCTACACATGTGATGGCTTTAGTTCAGGGGTCCTCAAACTATGGCCCTCCAGTTGTTCAGGAACTGCAATTCCCATCATGCCTAGTCATGTCTGTGCATGTCCGAGTTTTACAATGCCTCATGGAATGTGTAGTTCCGCAACAGCTGGAGGGCCGTAGTTCGAGTATCCCTGCTTTAGTTGATACTGAAGCTGAAGTTAAACGTTTGCAAGGAAATCCATCCCATCAAAGGATAAATTATTGATGTAGAAGGTTTGGGAGGGCAAACAACACCAGCAGTTAGGACATAGGTAAAATTGGCTTTTGGCAAGGGACCATGATTCTGGACAAATGTTTTGGCATCAGAGTTACCCAAAAATATTCTTGGGATGGATGTACTACAAGGTTAGTCTATTCAGACTGAATGGGGTAGATTCATATTCGGGTATCCTGATAAAACATATCTGGTATGGGCGGTGAAGGCTGTGGTCAGAGGTCATGCGAAATGGACCCCTGTCTACTTTTCTCCACCAGAGAAGCCAGTCTGTCTCAAGCAGTACAGACTTCCTGAAGGCCACAAAGAAATTGGCGGACTATTCAAGAACTGTTGAGAGTAGGGATCCTTAGACCTGCTGTAAGTCCTTTCTCGTCAACAGTGTTCCCGGTAAAGAAACCTCATGGGAAATATAGAATGACTGTGGATTACAGAGGTCGAAATAAAGTGGCACCTCCATTAAAGTTAGCTGTACCTGATATGATCTCCATTATTGAAAAAGATTGCTAAAGAGGCAGGAAAATATCATGCTGTGATAGACCTGGCTAATGCTTTCTTTTCGATTTTGATAGACCCCAAGTGTCAAGACCAGTTTGCCTTTTTGTGGGGTGGCTACTAGTGATGGATTGGTAATGACTAAGCACACATCTTAGTGTGTGAAACACGTCTACCTTGCCATTTTTTTTGCCACATTGGGATGTCCAAAAGACTTAGATTTTGACCACATCTGAGTGCAGCCATTTCTTTTCATTATTGACTGTCCACGGAGGCGAGCCGGGGCGAGCACCGCTGTTGGTCATCAAGCATCCCATTACCTTGAGCAGTGTATCTCTTTCCTTTGTAGGAAAATATCATGCTGTGATAGACCTGGCTAATGCTTTCTTTTCGATTTTGATAGACCCCAAGTGTCAAGACCAGTTTGCCTTTTTGTGGGGTGGCTACTAGTGATGGATGAACATCGGCCGGGGCGGTTCGCGAACATCAGCCGCATATTTTCTCAAAAGTCCGCGAACCGCGAGTTCGCAGCGGGCCCCATTGACTTCAATGGGAGATGAACTTTAAAAACCTTTAGGTCATATTTGCAGCCACAAAAGACGTACTAGCTGTGCACAAATAGTCCCAGCACATGGACAATGTCATAACAGAAGTATTGCAATTGGAAAAGTTGCCCTAAAATTTTTTTTTTTACAGCAAAAAAATTTTTTTTTTTTCATAAATCAGCCAGAACTGACAGCAGCCGGTAAATACATGTCAAATACATATAGGGTCCATTCACACATCTGTAAAATGGGTCCGCATCCATTCTACAATTTGGCGGAACCTTTACAGACCCATTGATTTTCAATTCCAGTCTGAAAAATTAGGCATTCACAGGATAAAGGAGTAAGTGTCGGCCATTCCAGGCCCCAAAAATTAGCCCACATGGGTTTACCTGACAGCTAAGAATGTTGTATTCTGTGGCTGAAGGTACATTAGGCATTCACAGGATACAGAAGTAAGTGTCGGCCAGTATTATTGGCCCCAAAAATTAGCCCACATGGGTTTACTTGACAGCTAAGAACATAGTATTTGGTGGCTGGAGGGAGGTACATTAGGCATTCACAGGATACAGAAGTAAGTGTCGGCCAGTATAGGCCCCAAAAATTAGCCCACATGGGTTTACCTGACAGCAAAGAACGTAGTATTTGGTGGCTGGAGGGAGGTACATTAGGCATTCACAGGATACAGAAGTAAGTGTCAGCCAGTATGATAAAGAAAAAGGGAATGACCCCCTAGAAGGGTGGGACTTTAAAGGTAACTAATAAGGATCTTTCGAAAAAGATAGAATTAATTAAAATATTTAACAATTTATTGAAAAATATGAATGTAAGGGATCAATCAAACAGTAATAATACATTCAATGTGCAATACAATACAGTTGCAGATGCATGACAGAGTCCAACGCGTTTCGAAATTTGTATAGTACCAAAATCTTCCTCAGGGAATCTGTATGTTTTCCTGGAAAGCATAATCATATGCCAAAGGTGAATCCAAGAGAATAAAAGCAAAATACAAAAACATACATTAGTGTGTTACATCAATCATATCAAGGTTTTTGCATATGCGACAACATGTTGTTCCATCTCAAGAGGTAATATATCAAGGGGAAAGAGCGAGGAGGGAAGGGGGAGGGGGGGAAAAGGAAGAGGGGGTGGGGGAAAGGGAAAGGGAAAAGAGAGGATGGTAGGGGAGGGGGGGTTGTACACATACCGGCAAATGTCCGGAGCCGCTCATATTGTCCACGGGGAGATATGTAGGGGTCCCGCAGGGTGGGAGCTAGAATCAGGTATTTGTATTAATTTCCTATAGCCTGTAAATAATAATGCAATGTCAGAAAGATTCACTCCAAGGATGAATTTCCTTAAGTATATGATTACGGATCACTTCACCTGTTGTAATGATCCAAAAGGGGAATAGGTGTGTAAAAAAAAAAAATGGAAGAAAGGAATCCTTCAAGTGATGGAGAGGGTTCCAGTCACCTTTGGTTATCCTAAACCAGAGGTGCCTATTAGGACTTAATAGGTGGTGACCCCTAAAAACGAAAAAAAGGGGGGGAAAAACATAGAACGAGAAAGTACTGGAGAGCAAAAAGCTCAAAATATAGATTATCCACAGTTGGAATTATTTTGTTATTTGGGGTATCTTACCTCCGTGTAGATAAAGAGTAAATAACAGCCAAATTCAATGCCACTTCAGCAGATGAAGTATCTACTTGGGGGTGTGCTTTCTGTCCCAGAGTGGTTCAATATAGATATTGGTTTTATGCTTGTGTCTAAAATATAAAAAGTTTTATATTGCATCTATCTGGTTACCTATCCAGGATATTGTATATGGCAGGAGTGTCCCCAATAAAAGTGTAAATATAAATACCGTAGGATGAAATGAGGTGGCAGACACCCAATGACAATGTCTTCCAAGCGGGGACGGATGAAAACCCCCACGGCTGATAATACAGCTAGTGGGGTTCGCCCATAGATCTGAAGGAGTAAATATGTATAGGGTATAAGATAGGGTTCACCTTGGTAAAAGTACCCAAAGCATCCTAACGATCAAAAATTCCCCAAGAAAGATTACTTACTCAGCTGTAGGGAGGGTTGGAGGAACGGCAATTCTGTCCTATCACGGAGAGATCACTCACCGGACTGATTCTCGGCGTTCCCTAAAGTATCATAACGAGGCCCGTGATTTGCCGATAGGCATCGCGAGGTTTAGAGTGATGTCGTCATTTCCGTCTGTTTAATCTCGAGTAAAATGCCGCGAGTCTAGGACGGTGACATCACATCCGGTTTGGGCGTGTAATCCAGCACTTCACGGGACGTAGCCGCGGTGATGGACTTCCGCCCTCACTTGCAGAAGGGGCAAGATAGTAATACCCGCCCTTGATTCTAATAATTGGTACATCTTGATGCAAAATAGGACAATAAAGTGTTTTGACAAAATGTGATTCCAACCATAAATATGTCGGAGTCATAATAATAAATATTATATTATACGAAAGTTTCAAGAGATGCCAATTTCTCATTATGGATACTTGGCCTAGTAGATACAGAAGGGGAAATCTTATAAGATATCGCCCCGGCACGGGTGGTGGCGTTTAACCCTTAGATGGTCGGGGGTTCAAGCATGGAATTTCCACAAAGATTGTAGGAAATTAATCCAGCTATATAACGCATATACTCTCCAGATAGAAAATGGGACATCCAAAATCAATTTTGGGTCCCAGGGAGAGTAGTCTCACCCGTGCCGGGCTCCCAGCTGCGGGATATCTCTCCAAAAAACAAATATGGAAACATGAGATCACATGATTATGACATCCAGACAGCCGGGAAGTGGACCCACTAGGAGAAGGGAAGGGAAAAAGAGAGGGAGGGGGGAGGGAGGGTTTTAGATTGAAATGGAAGGATAATTACCTGATTGGATGTTTTTGGAGAAACAGATGTTCGTCGCATCATGCAATTACATGACTGGAGTTGCAAAATATAATATAATATAACAATTAAATACATAAATATATCAAAATAAATATAATTATAAAGAGGCCACTAAGAGATATGCATTTAGCCAAGATGAAGCTAAATGCAAACAACATTTATCCTCAGAGTGTTTAAGTCAGAGTCCTCCAGGGGGATAGGGAATAGGAGGAGACGCCAAAGATAGCTCTGAATTTATCAGAGGGAACATTGAAAGCATATAGAGCAGACAAAATAGAGGGAAAAATAGGGGGAGGGGGGGGGGGGGGGAGAGAAAGGGAAAAGGGGGGGGAAAAAAGGGGGGGGGGAGGGAAAAAGGGGACAGAAAGCACACCCCCAAGTAGATACTTCATCTGCTGAAGTGGCATTGAATTTGGCTGTTATTTACTCTTTATCTACACGGAGGTAAGATACCCCAAATAACAAAATAATTCCAACTGTGGATAATCTATATTTTGAGCTTTTTGCTCTCCAGTACTTTCTCGTTCTATGTTTTTCCCCCCCTTTTTTTCGTTTTTAGGGGTCACCACCTATTAAGTCCTAATAGGCACCTCTGGTTTAGGATAACCAAAGGTGACTGGAACCCTCTCCATCACTTGAAGGATTCCTTTCTTCCATATATTTTTTTTACACACCTATTCCCCTTTTGGATCATTACAACAGGTGAAGTGATCCGTAATCATATACTTAAGGAAATTCATCCTTGGAGTGAATCTTTCTGACATTGCATTATTATTTACAGGCTATAGGAAATTAATACAAATACCTGATTCTAGCTCCCACCCTGCGGGACCCCTACATATCTCCCCGTGGACAATATGAGCGGCTCCGGACATTTGCCGGTATGTGTACAACCCCCCCTCCCCTACCATCCTCTCTTTTCCCTTTCCCTTTCCCCCACCCCCTCTTCCTTTTCCCCCCCTCCCCCTTCCCTCCTCGCTCTTTCCCCTTGATATATTACCTCTTGAGATGGAACAACATGTTGTCGCATATGCAAAAACCTTGATATGATTGATGTAACACACTAATGTATGTTTTTGTATTTTGCTTTTATTCTCTTGGATTCACCTTTGGCATATGATTATGCTTTCCAGGAAAACATACAGATTCCCTGAGGAAGATTTTGGTACTATACAAATTTCGAAACGCGTTGGACTCTGTCATGCATCTGCAACTGTATTGTATTGCACATTGAATGTATTATTACTGTTTGATTGATCCCTTACATTCATATTTTTTTCAATAAATTGTTAAATATTTTAATTAATTCTATCTTTTTCGAAAGATCCTTATTAGTTACCTTTAAAGTCCCACCCTTCTAGGGGGTCATTCCCTTTTTCTTTATCAACCAATCTAGGGATTATGGTAACACAATATCTGAGAATTACCCACATACCTTTTCATATATATTTTGGGTGGATAACACACCCGACCCCCGCTCTCTGCGGATAGTTCTCAGGTTACCCACTATTAGAGATTAATGATTTAATTTCCTAAAAAAAAAAAAAAAAAAAAAAAAAAAAGGTTTTTTAACGGAGGAAAGGGTCTTTTACCATATTTTCCTCTATAAACCTCACTACAGGCTATCTATATAACCTGTTTATTGTAGACGTCCCAGAATGGGAGGCTTCCAGGGAGATGGCTGGGAGGAATTGATGTCCGACATTGAAAGCCAATTCCAACAAAAAGAGCAGATAGAATCGGACATTTTCACTTTGTTCTCCACTTTAAAACGCTTCTTAGAAAAAAAGTCAGCATTACACTGGCATATAAAATCCTTTGACAAATATGTGAAAGAAGGTCTGAATCCTTTAGGATTAAGGATTCAGATCTTCCCTACCCTTGAAAATATCTCGACAGAACTTAAACAGGATTGGGAGAGAATTCTTAACGAATGCTCCAAGAATCTTATGATTCTCCTTCAAACCGAATATCAAACAATTAAAACTTATTGAGACAGAAGTTTCTGCTATCAATAAACAACTAGCCCCATTAAAAACCTCCCCTCTATACACAGAACAAGAGAGTAAATTAAAAACATACCTTGAAGATTATAAAAAAACAATATTACAAAGAAAAGAGAAAAAATACTGGAGGGATAGAATAGCCTTCAATGAAGGTAAAGCATACAGATGGAACCAAGGGCAACGCAATATGAGACGAAGGAGTGAATACAATAGGAATGATAACTATTCCTCTGACTCCTCTGCCTCCAACTCATCCCAAACCAACCAACGGGGACGCCCGAAAGGCGAATACCCACAATGGGGGAAAAATAAGGACAAAACTAAAAAGAAAAAACCCAATACCTCACAGGGACCAACCTCCACACCTAATAATATTGAGGGCACTGCCAGTGAAGCTATGGGCGGTTCCATCGAGAACCAAGGGACAACAACAACTAAATCAAATAGTAAGGGTCATTTTTTAGGAAGACCTCATACGCGACAAGCAGTCAAAACGCAAGTCAGCATGGACTCCTTTGCAGTCCGGTTGGCCGAGAAAACGGACTAACCATTATTAATTTATCATCTCATAATCTCACCAAAGGGGAGGAGGAAATACTTAGACTGGATTATCCTTTTGCCCTAGCCAATCCATTGACAGGTTTAGTGTCATCAAAGACATAAATCTATTTGCAAGGGAAATTTTTTTCAAAAGTAAATATTTTAAACAGTCTGATAAAGCGCAAAAACCTGATACACAATTAAAAGCAGCGGAATATCGAGCTCTTCGGGACTTGAATTTACTCTTACAGGAAAGTGGTTATGACAATGAAGAAATCTGGGAAAATCTAAATAGCTCCTCAGATGAAGAATCCACACCTACACAGAGTAAAGAAAAAGTTACCCATAAACGCTTTAAGAGAAAATCTCCAAAGTTTCCACAACTGAACCAAAATCCAACAATAGCCCTTTTTGTTAGGCAAGTCTCGAAAGATATTGATAAACTCAATATCCAATCTACCAAAGATAACCTCCTCCCCGACCAACGTGAAGCTTTAAAAACCCTCCAAAAAAATAATAATATCACTATTAAACCCAGTGATAAAGGAGGGAACATTGTCCTTCAGGACAATGCAGACTATGAAAAAATGTGTTTCCAACTTTTGAACAACACAACATGCTATCGAAAAATATCAGCCCAAACAATTTTAACATTCAATAATGAATACTATACCATCATTGATGGAGCCAGGGAAACAGGCACAATTACAGTTGAATTGTGGGAATACATGAGGACACCATATCCTCGTATTCCCACTTTCTATTGTTTACCTAAGATCCACAAAGATCTCAGGAATCCACCGGGCCGTCCCATAGTTTCGGGGAATGGCAGTATCACCGAAACAGCGAGCCGGGTAGTGGATGCCCACTTAAGACCTCATGTTACTGGCCTAACCTCCTATACCAAGGATACTATTCACATGCTTCAAATCTTAGAAGGTGTGACCATTCCACCCAATGCTCTACTTGCAACTATAGACGCGGAGTGTCTATACAACTCCATACCACATGAGAAAGGTCTTCTTGCCATAACCAAGATTCTGAAACAGCGAGGCCCTCAGGAACTAAGGTACAATATGTTTATTTTGGAAGTTCTGAGATTTATCTTGGAGCATAACGTGTTTTCTTTTCAGGGTTCCCATTACCTCCAGGTACAGGGAGTAGCGATGGGGACTTGCTGTGCCCCATCCTATGCTAACCTGTACCTGGGGGAATGGGAACATAATATTATCACCAGTGAGGACTTGTCGATGTACTTCTGCCACGTAGTCATGTGGCAGAGGTACATCGACGATATTTTCCTGGTATGGGACGGTCCGGTGGAACTCCTTGAGGAATGGCTCATAAAATTAAACCAAAATGATATGAATTTATATTTTACCATGCATCATGACCCAAAATCTGTGGACTTCCTGGATATCACTATTCATAAAAGTGATGAAGGCCATATATCAACAACCCTATTTAGGAAGTCCACAGCAGGGAATACCTTGCTGCATGCAGCTAGTTTTCATCCTGAGCCACTCAAGAGATCAATCCCATTTTCGCAATATTTACGAATTAAGAGAAATTGCTCCCTAGAAAGGGACTTTAGGGAAAAGGCAGGGGAACTTACACAGAGACTCCTCGAAAGAGGATATTCTAAGACGTGTCTTAGAAAAAACTTCAATAGGGTACAAACTATGAAGAGACAGGATCTACTTTTCAAAACCTCCAAAAGGGAAAGGGCACCTATAAAGAACCCACCTAGAATTATTCTTGACTACTCTAATGAACATACTGAAATTCATGGAATTCTTAAAAAGCATTGGGCAATATTGAGGGAAGATCCTATCCTTGAACAAATAGTAACTCCTTCCCCTGCTATCACATACAGAAGAGCCACCTCCATGATGGACGATCTAGTCCAAAGTGAATATAAGGGGGCAGAGCGAGGAGACCCTTGTCGCGATAAAGGGACATTTCCCTGTGGCAATTGTGACCAATGTAAGGTGATAGTCCGCTGCAAAAGCACCAAGCTCCCCAATGGTGAATTACATCATTCGAAACACTTCGTTAATTGTAAAACTAGGGGGGTTGTGTATCTGATGCGGTGTGAATGTAAGGCCTTTTATGTTGGTAAAACCAAACAAGAACTTGGGAAACGCATTAGCAAACATATGCAAAGCCTCGACATTGGCAATCTCTATTTGCCACTGGGCCGACACATGGCCTTCGCGCACAGATACAGGACCCCCAAAGTTACATTTTACGCCCTTGAAAGGGTACACATTCCGGCCAGGGGGGGGCGATTGGAACAAGCAGCTTCTCCAGCATGAAATGCGCTGGATTGCGAGACTTGGGGCAACGACCCCCCCTGGCCTGAATGAAACAGCCAGCTACAGACCTTTCTTGGAGGGATTCGTCTCAGGAAAGACAGACTAAGGATCTTCCCTTTGAGTAGCCCTTCCCCCTTTTGTTTTGAGATCTAGGATCGACTCCCCTTCATCTTTTCATCCTTTTTGTCTCTTTTTCACGTGCTTCCCCTCCCTTCCAAACAACCCCTCCTCCCCCCTTTTCCCCCCCCTTTTTCCCTCCCCCCCCCCCTTTTTTCCCCCCCCTTTTCCCTTTCTCTCCCCCCCCCCCCCCTCCCCCTATTTTTCCCTCTATTTTGTCTGCTCTATATGCTTTCAATGTTCCCTCTGATAAATTCAGAGCTATCTTTGGCGTCTCCTCCTCCTATTCCCTATCCCCCTGGAGGACTCTGACTTAAACACTCTGAGGATAAATGTTGTTTGCATTTAGCTTCATCTTGGCTAAATGCATATCTCTTAGTGGCCTCTTTATAATTATATTTATTTTGATATATTTATGTATTTAATTGTTATATTATATTATATTTTGCAACTCCAGTCATGTAATTGCATGATGCGACGAACATCTGTTTCTCCAAAAACATCCAATCAGGTAATTATCCTTCCATTTCAATCTAAAACCCTCCCTCCCCCCTCCCTCTCTTTTTCCCTTCCCTTCTCCTAGTGGGTCCACTTCCCGGCTGTCTGGATGTCATAATCATGTGATCTCATGTTTCCATATTTGTTTTTTGGAGAGATATCCCGCAGCTGGGAGCCCGGCACGGGTGAGACTACTCTCCCTGGGACCCAAAATTGATTTTGGATGTCCCATTTTCTATCTGGAGAGTATATGCGTTATATAGCTGGATTAATTTCCTACAATCTTTGTGGAAATTCCATGCTTGAACCCCCGACCATCTAAGGGTTAAACGCCACCACCCGTGCCGGGGCGATATCTTATAAGATTTCCCCTTCTGTATCTACTAGGCCAAGTATCCATAATGAGAAATTGGCATCTCTTGAAACTTTCGTATAATATAATATTTATTATTATGACTCCGACATATTTATGGTTGGAATCACATTTTGTCAAAACACTTTATTGTCCTATTTTGCATCAAGATGTACCAATTATTAGAATCAAGGGCGGGTATTACTATCTTGCCCCTTCTGCAAGTGAGGGCGGAAGTCCATCACCGCGGCTACGTCCCGTGAAGTGCTGGATTACACGCCCAAACCGGATGTGATGTCACCGTCCTAGACTCGCGGCATTTTACTCGAGATTAAACAGACGGAAATGACGACATCACTCTAAACCTCGCGATGCCTATCGGCAAATCACGGGCCTCGTTATGATACTTTAGGGAACGCCGAGAATCAGTCCGGTGAGTGATCTCTCCGTGATAGGACAGAATTGCCGTTCCTCCAACCCTCCCTACAGCTGAGTAAGTAATCTTTCTTGGGGAATTTTTGATCGTTAGGATGCTTTGGGTACTTTTACCAAGGTGAACCCTATCTTATACCCTATACATATTTACTCCTTCAGATCTATGGGCGAACCCCACTAGCTGTATTATCAGCCGTGGGGGTTTTCATCCGTCCCCGCTTGGAAGACATTGTCATTGGGTGTCTGCCACCTCATTTCATCCTACGGTATTTATATTTACACTTTTATTGGGGACACTCCTGCCATATACAATATCCTGGATAGGTAACCAGATAGATGCAATATAAAACTTTTTATATTTTAGACACAAGCATAAAACCAATATCTATATTGAACCACTCTGGGACAGAAAGCACACCCCCAAGTAGATACTTCATCTGCTGAAGTGGCATTGAATTTGGCTGTTATTTACTCTTTATCTACACGGAGGTAAGATACCCCAAATAACAAAATAATTCCAACTGTGGATAATCTATATTTTGAGCTTTTTGCTCTCCAGTACTTTCTCGTTCTATGTTTTTCCCCCCTTTTTTTCGTTTTTAGGGGTCACCACCTATTAAGTCCTAATAGGCACCTCTGGTTTAGGATAACCAAGGTGACTGGAACCCTCTCCATCACTTGAAGGATTCCTTTCTTCCATTTTTTTTTTTTACACACCTATTCCCCTTTTGGATCATTACAACAGGTGAAGTGATCCGTAATCATATACTTAAGGAAATTCATCCTTGGAGTGAATCTTTCTGACATTGCATTATTATTTACAGGCTATAGGAAATTAATACAAATACCTGATTCTAGCTCCCACCCTGCGGGACCCCTACATATCTCCCCGTGGACAATATGAGCGGCTCCGGACATTTGCCGGTATGTGTACAACCCCCCCTCCCCCTACCATCCTCTCTTTTCCCTTTCCCTTTCCCCCACCCCCTCTTCCTTTTCCCCCCTCCCCCTTCCCTCCTCGCTCTTTCCCCTTGATATATTACCTCTTGAGATGGAACAACATGTTGTCGCATATGCAAAAACCTTGATATGATTGATGTAACACACTAATGTATGTTTTTGTATTTTGCTTTTATTCTCTTGGATTCACCTTTGGCATATGATTATGCTTTCCAGGAAAACATACAGATTCCCTGAGGAAGATTTTGGTACTATACAAATTTCGAAACGCGTTGGACTCTGTCATGCATCTGCAACTGTATTGTATTGCACATTGAATGTATTATTACTGTTTGATTGATCCCTTACATTCATATTTTTTTCAATAAATTGTTTAAATATTTTAATTAATTCTATCTTTTTCGAAAGATCCTTATTAGTTACCTTTAAAGTCCCACCCTTCTAGGGGGTCATTCCCTTTTTCTTTATCAACCAATCTAGGGATTATGGTAACACAATATCTGAGAATTACCCACATACCTTTTCAGTGTCAGCCAGTATAGGCCCCAAAAATTAGTCCACATGGGTTTACCTGACAGCAAAGAACGTAGTATTTGGTGGCTGGAGGTACATTAGGCATTCACAGGATACAGAAGTAAGTGTCGGCTAGTATTGGCCCCAAAAATTAGCCCACATGGGTTTACCTGACAGCAAAGAATGTAGTATTTGGTGGCTGGAGGTACATTAGGCATTCACAGGATACAGAAGTAAGTGTCGGCTAGTATTGGCCCCAAAAATTAGCCCACATGGGTTTACCTGACAGCAAAGAACGTAGTATTTGGTGGCTGGAGGTAGATTAGGCATTCACAGGATAAAGAAGTAAGTGACGGCCAGTATAGGCCCCAAAAATTAGACTACATGGGTTTACCTGACAGCAAAGAATGTAGTATTTGGTGGCTGGAGGGAGGTACATTAGGCATTCACAGGATACAGAAGTAAGTGTCGGCCAGTATAGGCCCCAAAAATTAGCCCACATGGGTTTACCTGACAGCAAAGAACGTTGTATTTGGTGGCTGGGAGGTACATTAGGCATTGCCAGGATAAAGAAGTAAGTGTCGGCCAGTATAGGCCCAAAAAATTAGCCCACATGGGTTACCTGACAGCTAAGAACGTAGTATTCTGTGGCTGAAGGTTCATTAGGCATTCACAGGATACTGAAGTAAGTGTCGGCCAGTATAGGCCCCAAAAATTAGTCCACATGGGTTTACCTGACAGCTAAGAATGTTGTATTCTGCGGCTGAAGGTACATTAGGCATTCACAGGATACAGAAGTAAGTGTCGGCTAGTATAGGCCCCAAAAATTAGCCCACATGGGTTTACCGGACAGCAAAGAAAGTTGTATTCTGTGGCTGGAGGTACATTGGGCATTCACAAAAAAAATAATTGTCGGCCCTGAAAGGCCCCAAAAATTGGGCATTAAATGGACATGAAATGCTTTTTATGCCGCTGTATTTAGCGAAGGCAAGGACCAGGAATTGTGGGTGGATGGCGGTCTGGTGAATATTTGTGGCCTGGCATGAGGAATTTCAATGAAACATGGTCTACTGGTCACATGTGTTGAATTCCTCAGAGATCCATGCCTCATTCATTTTTATAAATGTGAGGTAGTCTACACTGTCATGAGCTAGGCGAGTGCGCTTATCGGTCACGATCCCCCCTGCTGTGTTGAACGTCCTTTCGGACAGGACACTGGACGGAGGGCAAGCCAACATTTCCATTGCAAATTGTGCAAGCTCTAGCCAGAGGTCAACCCTGCCCACCCAGTAGTCCAGGGGTTCATCAATCCTCAGAGCGTCCACATCGGCCGTTAACCCGATGTAGTCGGACACCTGTCGGTCTAGGCGTTATCTGATGCTGGATCCGGAGTACAGCTGTCAATGGTTCGGCTGAAAGAAGGATCTCATATCTGAAGTGACCAAGACATCTTCAAACCGCCCTCTTCTTGCAGGCGCTGTTGGATTGCTACCCGCAACTGTCTCTCTGTCACTGGAAATTCCTCTGCCAGCGCACGCAAAAGCAGAATGCAGCATTTCCCGCAGCAAGGCCTCGATGTGCTGCATTCTGACCGCCCTCTGTGATTGTGGTAACATTTCCGTCATTTTTTGTTTGTACTGGGAGTCTAAGTACGTTGCCACCCAGTACTGGTCCTTGGCCTTTATGCTTTTTATACGGGGGTCCCCCTTAAAACACTGGAGCATGAAGGCCCCCATTCGTACTACACTGGAAGCGGTGTAGTGGCCTGCTTCCAGCTCATCATCCAGGATAATTTTGTCCTCGTTCTCCTCCCCCCATCCACGGATAACACCAAGGATTCCAGAAAGGTTTAAAGCATGCTCTTCTTGCTCCTCCCCATCCCCCCCCCAGCACCATCCTCCTCTGACTCCTCTTCAGACTCCTGCTGTTGACTTGTCTCAGATGGAGTAACACCCTCTGGGAATTCATCCAACATTGCGACTTCCTCATCTTCCTGCTCCTGCTCCTCGATGGCTTGATCCATGACACAACCCAATGCACGCTCCAGAAAGAAGGCATAAGTTACGATGTCACTGATGGCGCCCTGGCTGTGACTGACCAGTTTGGTGATCTCACGGAATGGCCGCAGAAGTCTGCATGTGTCGCGCATGAGCAGCCACTGGCGAGGTGAAAAAAACCCAAGCTCCCCAGAACCTGTCCAGCCGCAGAGTTTGTATAGGTAGTCGTTAACTGCACGTTTCTGCTGGAGCAGCCTATCAAGCATATGCAACGTTGAGTTCCATTGCATCGGGCAGTCACAAATAAGACGCCTAAAGGGCAGGTTGTGTCGTCGCTGAATGTCAGCAAGGCGAGCCATGGCTGTGTAAGATCTTCGGAAATGGTTAGAGATTTTCCTGGCCGGCCGTAAGACGTCCTGGACCCCAGGGTATTTGGCAACGAATCGCTGCACGACCAAGTTCAGGACGTGTGCCACGCATGGCACGCGTGTTATTTTGCCCTGTTTCAGCGCGCTCAGCAGATTGGCACCGTTGTCGCACACCACTTTACCAACTGTCAAATTGAGCGGTGTCAGCCACTGATCTGCCTGTGAACGCAAAGCTGAAAGGAGTGCAGGACCAGTGTGGCTCTTGGCTTCCAGGCACAACAGACGCAGCACAGCATGGCAACGTCTCATCTGGCATGTGGAAACGGGTTCTGGGAACCTTGGGCGGCGCAGCGGAAGAGACGGTAGCAGCGGAAAAGGAGGAGTGCTTGTGATGCGGAGGTGAGGAGATGCGGCAACGTCACCCGGAAGCTGAAAGGTGCACGATGCGTTTCTGAGCATGCGCCAATTCCCGCTCAGGACTCGGGCGATCACGGGGGACAGCCAGCACTTCCCCTCCAGCACTTCCCCTCCTGTGACGGACGGTTTGACTTGGTCTTGTCCTACATGTGGATGGATGGCACCAACCAGAGGAGTTCTGCTCATATACTGATACTACAGCCTTTCTTGCCGTGGTTTCATGTGAGTTGCTACAGTTGCTTTTTATATACCATAATACATTTTGTCTGCACTTAGAGCGCTTTTCTGTGTTTTTGTATTTGCTCCAGAGTTTTTCCTCACTTCTGAGAAGAGCTGCTCAGTGTTGTTGGACATTCATATCATGGACTTTTCTCATGGACATTCTGCATTTATTTTACTATTTTAGATTGGTTTCCTCCCCTAGGCCCCTAAATGTGACAGGTACAGTGAGTTGCCATTTGATAATTTTTGCCTCTCTGCCTTCGATGGGCAGATCCTGTCTAACCAGCTTTCCCCTGCCTGAATAAACCTTTTATTTGACTCCCTCTGAAGGTATGCTTCTGAGTTGCTCCAGACTTTGGTTAGTCTGCAGTGCCTGCTTGAAGGTGGCACTACAAGTTCCAGTCAACTGTCCCATGGCGAATGAGTCCCTTGGGTCACAGCAAAGAAAATGTTTATGGGTCTCATCAATGTGGGAATCTCATCCAAAAGCTCTCTCTTTCCACTCCCCCCCCCCCCCCCCCAATGTGTAATTAAATATTTTGTTCATGAGTCAGAAAATTTTGCAGAATGATGTCCTTTTCATCCATCAACTTACGGTGCTTTGAGATCAAGGACTGGACGCACTTTGCCACCATTCCTGGGCACAGTGAACATGTTTGAATAAAACCCCTGAAAACGTTTCTGAGAGGTTACCGGCACAATCACTCCCTGTGACAGCAGAGCTTGCACCACCTCTAGTAGGTCCGTTAACCTATCTGGAGATAGGCGGAGGTTGGACGGGAAGAACCTGTCCGATGGTCTGGACCTGAATTCGATCTTGTAACCCGATCAGATTAGTTTGTGAACCCATTTGTCCTGAATCAAGGAAGTCCATGGTTCCAGAAAGAAGCAAAGATGTTCCCCCACCCCAGAAACGGGTGAGCCCATCCCTTCATGCAAGAGGAGGATTTGTCCGCAGATCCGGATTGGTCTTTTCTCGGCTTACCCGACCATGTCTTCTTGGAACCCCCTGAAGACCTGAATGGCTTAACTCCTTTCTCCTGCAACCCGGAGGTACAAAAGGGCCGCCTATGAGCAGTAAATGAAGGCCCCCGTCTATTACGCGGTGCCTTGCTCTTGGTGGATTGGGGAAGAAGAGTACTCTTTTCACCCGTAAAGCCTTTGATCAACTCATCCAGGAAGGATCCAAACAACCTGTCCCCCAGGGAACGTTAGAAAGAGCCTTTTTGGAAGCCTGGTCTGCAGACTAGCTTTTTAGCCACACCATGCGCCTAATAGCAACCCCCACCGCAGACACTCTGGCTACCAGTGGAGCCGCATCCAGCGACGCATCACGTATATACAGAAGTGCTTGGACCATTTGGTCCATTAGCTCTATCAGGCCCGACAAGAGCTGCTCCATTTCCAAGTCACCTTTCAGCAAATTCGCCCATTCCGTTATGGTCTGTGACACCAGAGTGATCACAAAAACCGGTTTCAGTATTGAGCCCGTTATCACATGCAAATGGCAGGACAGAGACTCAATCTGTCTATCAACAGGGTCTGTAAATACCGGGGACTCCTCCTCCGGAACCACGGTAGACTTATTTAGTCTGGAAACTGGATGATCCACCTTTGGTGGTGCGGTCCATCTAGCGGATACCGCGTCTGCGAAGAACATTTGTTTGATGCGCCCCCACTGTTCATTGACAATGTTGTCAAAAAGTTCCGGACAGGGAAAAATCTTGCCGACTGCTGGGATTTCCAGGTGCCAAAAGACACCCGCGTCCCTGACGCTGTAGAATCATCTGCCAGGGCGCTTTCTACCAGTGGCATTTTTTAAAACTAAATCCACTTTTTATACCAGGTTTTCTGAAACTGCTGTAAATGCAGACAGGGGCTGTGACCCGGAGGGTCCTGCAATTACACTGAGGGGGTTTGTGGGGGAGATTTGGTCCTGGGACTCCATATTTACTTTTACACATTTTTACAAAAAAAGAGTGTCACTTTAAGAAAAAAATGCAAAAAACGCGATCCGCACTGCTGCACCAGCGGCACCCCAAGTCCCAGCCCTAGCACAGCCTGAAGCAGGGTGAATGAGAAATAGCGCCCCATGCATTCCTATGGGGGAACTATCAAAACATGGCCGTCCATGCATTTCAATGGGAAAATTTTTACATTGATGCAGAGCGAAACTACAGCAAAATGGCGACCCCCCACGGCGTGCCCGGCGGTCTCCAGGACCCTCAAGGGGGTCGTTAGTCAGTGGCATGGGGGGGGTCCGTAGGAGGGGCCCCCACCAGGATAAACCTCCCACCCTGAAGAACCGCCGCAGCAGCCGCAATACATCCACCCCCCTGAGGTAGGAACCTGCTTGTGAGAGGGGGAAAGCCTAAGGGGGGGGCCTGGTATCATCAAGAGGCCAGAGGAACCGAGGGATACCTGAGGATCCGACTTTCCCAAAGAGGGGCCCACGTCCACCCCGAGACCGCCAGACCGCCAGACCCAAAGTCCAAAAAAAACCCCAGCTAAGACCGAAGTCCCAGCAGGGAACTAGGTCCTACTCCTAAACTAGGCAGAAACAAACTGAAGCCTATAGCAGAGTGTGTGGGTGTATGCCTGCAGGGATGGCCCCATAGGCATAGTAAAGCTTTTTCCTGCCTAGTTTTCTACTCCTGTAGGGGACATCATAACCCAATGGTCAAGAATTATATGGAGCTGCGTCTGTCAATGAACGATAGACAAATACCGATTACACATACCCTGGCATGTCTATGCCACCCACAAACAAACAGCCTGTGAATTATCTTAATGAGACTTTAAAAGACCAGTATGTGGGACTCCGGGTAAGTGGAGGCACCATCTCAGACAATGAAAGTCAAGTTATTCCTAACCTGGCGTACCCCTCAAAACAAGAAGCAGGTTATATCATCCTTGGGAGCAGCCAGCTACTATGGAAATGTGTGTGCACCTAAAGTGCCTTGGCCAAACCCTTGACTGACCTAACCAAACTGAAGCTGCCTAAGTTGGTGTCTTAGATGCCAGAGTGTGATAAAGTAAGCAACAAGAAAGAAATCCTCTAAAAATAGGGGGAAGCAGGAAAATCCAATGCTAAAATCAAAAGTATTCCTCCTGGGCAGCTACCCAAACAACCCCACAGGGGGGGAAGAGACTGAAACATAAAATGGAAATGGGGCGCCTCTAGGAGCATTGATCAATCTGTAGTAGTAATCACATAAATGAATATTGCTCACCTCATAGATTGGCCAGAAAAAATATATTGTTACCGTGGCAAATAAGCATAAACAGTGTTCCTTTACTCAATAAAGATGAAGTAGTTATTAGATCTCTCCCAGAGGGTCCTCAATAGATAAACATCAAGTTGCTGTTTAACTGAAGTACAAGAGCTTCTAAGTGTGGCTATTGTACTTTATTTAAACAGCATTTAATGTGTATTCATTAAAGATCCTCTGGGAGCAATCTCACATCTACTTCATCTTCATTGTGTAAAGGTAACTGTTTATGCTTGTTTGCCATGTTACACAATATTGTGTTTTTCTGGCCAATCTATGATGTGTGCAATATAAATTCATTAAATTATAGCTACAGAATTATCAATACTTTAGAGACACCCTGTATCTCCCAGCCAGGGTATTCCAGACCCTGAAGGAGACACTGGCCAGTACTCCTGAACTGCAAGCTCTGAATTTCATCTATAGGTTTCTTTTGCAAACCAATGCTTCTTTCTGTGCTTTAGGTGTGGTCCTCAGGTAGGTGGATAAGTCACAGGAAGAACTTCTCTACCTGGGCCACAAGCTACTTCTAAGAAAGTTATGACACCATTCAGAAGTGCTTTATAATCATGCTGGCGCTGAAGAAGCTGCAACACTACCTGTGAGGCTGTAGCCAGCAATCACCAAACATAATCCACTCAGCTGGTTAAACCACTTTGCTGGGGAGTCTCCTGCAATGTGATTATCACCATCCAACGTAAAAAAGGAGGGAAACATGGCAATAAATACAGACTGTCCTAGCAAGCAGAGCCAAAAGAATCAAGTTATGTTGGAAAGGGAACTTGAAATGCTTTCCATACTAAATTCTAAAGAGAGGTAATGTGATGATAATGAAACCCAGACTGTGAAGATAATGGAGTAAGAAAAGCAGTCTAGTAGCTGGGTACACATGGCCCAATATCGGGAGATATCAGCCGGTTAAAAAAAAAAAAAATACCGACATTTGGCCCATGTATATGTTCGGCCGGCTTTTGTCAGACGTGCATGCTGGAAAACCAGCAGCCGACTGACTCCCGATCAGCGCTCTCAGCCAATGGCAGAGAGCACTGATCGGAATGTTGTGGCGGTGGGCCCACCCCCTGTCAGAACACAACAGCTCAGCAGGGGAAGATAGCTGCACTAATGTTGGACCATTAGTACAGCATCTCTGACTGGAGCTGGGTTGCACAAAAAAAACTGTACAGTGTACAGTACCTGACAATGTGACATCCTAATTTTCTACTAAATACTTTTTCCCCTAAATACTCAAACCAGTAACAAATATGATCAGATTGAAATCTCATGACTAGGGACGGTGACACATTTGAAAACTGGCATTCCAACTTTGAAGGAATGCAACCTCACTTAGGCAGGCTCTTCATAGGGCTTTTGAAGAGACCCTGTAGTAAATGGTCAAGTCAAACGCAGCTTAGAGAACAGCTCAAAGGAATACACATCTTTTAGTCTGGTGAGTTGAACTAGAGCTGAACTTTTGTATATATCAAACTCTACACCGCAAACACCTAAAACATCATTATTTTATTTTGCTAAATAATATGCTGGTTGTTGGTTTTTGAAACCTTTTCATATAAAAATATAAATGTACCCAGGATAGTTGGCATTAGGAGTGTGTCCCATGAGCATAATAAAAGACACAGCACACCAACAACACACACCTCAGACCTGGTGTTATAGCTCTGAGACATCCTCTACAGAGGCAAGAAACGAAGGCTGCATCGCAAGCTGTGGGCTCTTGTTTTATGAATTAAACTAAGGATACTGAGAATCACTTTCTAAGGGCTAGTGACGCTTGCAAACATGACAGAACTTTGCAAGTGGCATTGTACCAAAGACCAGGCAGACTCCAATTAGGTATATTTTACTTTTAAATCCCATTTACAGTTTTTTTATTGTTGCTTACATCTATTTTGTAATATATTTTCTGTAAATATTTTTTGCACCATTTTTCTTTTTATTAAAACAATAGATAAATATCACAAAGCTGAATCTCTGAATGCCTAACTTGAAATAAAAGAACATGGACTCAGTGAAAAAGCTACCATAGTGTAAAGCTGGCCATACATGGATCGAAATTCAGCTAGTTCAGCAGGGATTGGCTAAATTTCAATTCATATATATATACACACTGTGGTTGTACAAAAGTCAAACTACCAATCAACTTCTGTAAAACCACCCTGTTGGATGGATCAGCAGCGCTAATCAGTGTATTCTGATAGTGGGGAATAAAAAAAGGATAAAAACATAAATAAACTTTTACAGCGGTTTATCCTGTCAACAGGAGCACATCAGAAATAGTCATAATCCACCAGTTTAGAATGGCTCCATGTGAATTAGTATTGATGACGATCACTCTTAGCCTGCTGATGCTTAGATTGTTGTATAGCCAGCTGAAAAATCTCTGAGCAGGGGGATGTTAAGAGTATAATAGTTACAAGCATGATTTTCTGTGCTTTACATGAGTTGTGTCTTGCTAGTACTTCCTTTAGAGGTCAAGGTAGTACATTTCTCTAGCTCTCCTGCAGTCTTTTGTTCTTTTTTGTTTTGTCAAATTGAATTGCTCACTGATTAAAGCCTTAGCTTAGTTTTTTTTTTTTTTTAAATCAACGTAAGGGACATTACTTACATTTGCTGAGAAGCATCTCCTGTGCTGCTGGCTGCTTTCTTGAAATCTTCCATCCTCTTCTCTCCCCTCATATCCCCGCAGCAGAAATCTTCCAGTGCTGTGGGGGTTAATGCAGCCTTTGGACATGTAAAAGGCACTTGTCAAGAGTGCCAACTATGCCCACCCTTTCTGCCACCATTTCCTATTTATACAAACTGTACTATAACTTTGTTCAATCAATTGAGGAGCTGGGCACTTTCATTAATTCAATAGGAGGGGGTAGAGGAGGGAAGAATTCAATTAAAACAGAAGCCACCAGCACAAGGGATATGTTGCATTAAATGTAATTTCTGTCCCTTGTGCTGCTTTTTTAAAATTTTAACTAAACTCAAGCCTGGTACACACTATGAGTATCACATACCTGGTGAAGACTGGAATGTTGTGGAGGCCTCTCTTGCTCCTCCCGCCTGACACTCCTGAAGGTGGGAACAGAGAGTGTAAGGCAAGGAGTGGCACGAGTGCCGTAGCGGCTAGCTGGTGGTGTTCACTCTGTAGGTGGGTACAGCTGGTATTTGCAGTCCTTGGAACAGGGTGCAGTGGCAGCTTGGCACCAAAGCGTGGGAGCAGTAGCCAGCGGAAACCGGGCAGTGAGGTACAGATTCAGCAAGCAAGCAAGTCCAGAAGATAAGCCAAGGTCGATAACAGCCGGGCAGCGCGGTACAGGGTAAGCAGGCAGATCAGATCAGTTTAAGCAAGCCAAGGTCAGGATAGTAAGCAACAGAGCAGAAGCACGGGCAGGGGCAAAGTCCAAAAGCAGGCCGGGTCATACACAGGTGAGAAGTAACAACAGATCAGGTCTCAGAACCACAGGAACAAGCTGAAGACCATTCAGCAACTGCTCACAGTACTAGAGCAGTTTAAATACGCCACTGGGAGCCAAATGCTAATTGGTGACTGCAGGTGTGCAATGTGCACTGGTGTAAGCGAAAGTCAGTACTGGCCTTCTGGTGGAGGAAATCCGGTTTACCTTACATTGCCCCCCCTAATGGGCAGCCTCCGGATGCCCATCTGAGACATCTTCGCAGGATGAGCTTGGAAAAAAGTTTTCACCAGTCTTGGGGCATGAACATTAGCTTCAGGCTCCCACGAGTTTTCCTCAGGACCATAACCTTTCCACTTGATTAAATATTGGGTACCTCCTCTCCCTCTCCTACAATCCACAATGGCCTCAATTTCATACTCCTCTTCATCGTCAATCATGATTAGTGCTGGAGGGTCCGGATTACGGGCAGGAAAGGGATCTGGTACAGCAGGCTTTAGCAGGGACACATGAAAAACTGGGTGAATCTTGTACTTCTCAGGTAGAAAAAGTTCATAAGCTGTCAGATTTATCATTCTTTTTACAGCAAACGGACTGATGTACTTGGGGGCCAATTTCTTGGAAGGACAGGCCATCTTCAAATTAGTGGTTAATAACCAAACCCTGTCCCCTGGCTTGAGATCCAGATCACCCCTTCTCTTTTTATCAAAGTATTTCTTGTTGTCTTGTTGAGCTTTGGCAATAGCTTCCTGCAGAAGTTTATTGTTGTTTTGTAGAAACCCCAGTCGCTTCTGGACCGCTGGAACAGATAAATCAAAGACTGCATGGAGGAAAAAGGAAGGATTGAATCCGAAGTTCGCAAAGAATGGAGTTTGACCAGTAGTCGAGTGGACAGAATCATTGTAAGCGAACTCTGCTAGAGGAAAGAGCGAAGCCCAATCATCCTGCGAGAAAGAAGAAAAACACCGAAAGGTATTGCTCTAGGGTCTGGTTGGTTCGTTCCGTCTGACCATTCGTCTGGGGATGATATGCTGAAGAAAACCATGTCTCAATCTTAAGTGCCTTACAAAGTTCTTTCCAGAATTTGGACGTAAACTGGACCCCTCGGTCAGACGTTATGCTCCGAGGAACCCCATGCAACCGCACTATTTCTTTGACAAATGCTTTTGCAGTCTCTGGAGCAGATGGTGTTCCAATCATTGGTACAAAGTGTGCCATCTTTGATAGCCTATCAATGATCACAAAAATAGAAGTAAAGTTTTCAGATACTGGGAGCTCGACAATAAAGTCCATATTAATCATCTCCCAGGGCTTGGTAGGAATGGGCAAAGGCCTTAATAGGCCCCAAGCTTTAGTCTTGTCTCCTTTGCTTCGAATACAGGTTTCACAAGTCTTCACGTAATCCTGGCAATCCAACCTCAGGCTAGGCCACCAAAAAGACCGTTGTAAAAGTTCCAGAGTCTTGCGCATCCCAAAATGCCCTGCCAAAGGGTGGTCATGGCACAAATTTAAGGCTGACTGGCGAAGACTTGAAGGTACAAAAACTTGTTGCTCATGGACGAACAATCCATCCCATTCTTGCAATTGTGAATCACATGGTGCACCTTCCTCCTTTGATGCTTGTTTGAGCTGTGACACAAAATCTCCTTGCAGTAACAGAAAATTTTGCGAGGATGAGGATAGGATGGTGTCAGGTTGAGTAGCTTCTTTTTCTTCCAGAAACATACGTGACAGGGCGTCAGGTTTCCCATTCTTAGAACCAGGTCTGTAGGTTATGTGAAATGAGAATCTTGAAAAAAATAAGGCCCACCTGGCCTGACGGGGTCTTAGACGCTTAGCTGTACGGAGATACTCTAAATTTTTGTGATCCGTGAAAATAAGGATTGGATGACTTGCTCCCTCAAGCAGATAACGCCATTCCTCCAGAGCGGACTTGATGGCGAGTAACTCACGGTCTCCCACATCATAATTTCTCTCTGATGGACTGAGTTTTCTTGAGAAGAAAGCCACAGGATGTAGAAGAGACTTAGCGCCTTGTCGCTGAGATACGATAGCACCAACTGCATTTTCCGAAGCATTGACTTCCAGGACATAAGGTAATGCAGGATCAGGATGTTGCAGAATTGGTGCTGATGTAAAGAGAGCTTTTAATTTATCAAAGGCAAGTTGCGCTGCCGGAGTCCACTGAAATCGGTGTTTTGTTTAGTAAGCTGTGTGATGGGGCTGATGATAGCTGAGAAGTTCTTGATAAATTTACGATAAAAGTTAGCAAATCCAACAAATCTCTGGACTCCTTTTCGATCTGCTGGCACTAGCCACTCAAGAATGGCACTAACTTTTTGTGGGTCCATTGCAATGCCGGATGTTGCGATAATAAGCCACAGAAACTGGATTGTTTCTTTCTCAAATTCACACTTCTCAGCCTTTGCGTATAACCGATGTTCCCGGAGACGGTTGAGGACCTTTTTATCGTGCAGCCGGTGTTCTTCAATGGAAGGGGAGAATATGAGTATGTCATCAAGGTACACAATGATGAAAAGGTCAAGGAAGTCCCTAAAGATATCATTGATGAAATGCTGGAACGTTGCTGGGGCATTACACAGTCCAAAGGACATGATTAAATACTCAAAATGCCCAAAGCGGGACCGGAAAGCGGTTTTCTATTCATCCCCCTTCCGGATCCTTACTAGGTTATATGCACCTCGAAGATCAAGCTTTGTGAACACTTTCGCTGTTCTGAACCGCTGGAAAAGATCTGGAACAAGGGTATCTGTTTTTAATTGTTATTTTGTTTAGCTCTCTATAGTCCACACAGGGTCTCAAGGTGTGATCCTTCTTTTCAACAAAAAATATTCCAGCCCCAGCGGGGGATGTGGATGGACAGATGAATCCCCTTTCTAGGTTCTCATTAATGTATAGGCGCAATGTCTCAAGCTCCAGTTCTGCTAGGGGAAAAATACGTCCGAATGGAATGTCGGCCCCGGGTAACAGTTCAATTGGGCAATCGTACGGCCGATGGGGCGGTAAAGTCTCAGCATTCTTCCTATCAAAAACATCTAAGAAATCATGGTAAGTTAATGGAACATATTGTGAAACTGAAGTCTCTGGTTGCAGTTCCATAAGGGGGGCCGAGGTGGTGACCGTATTGGGAAAACAGTGTTGCTGGCAGTAGGTGGTAGGGAATGAAACAGCTCCAGACTCCCAGTTTATTTGGGGATTGTGTGCCTGCAACCACAGAATGCCCAGGATGATGGGGAACAAAGGTGATGGGATAATGTCCAGGGTTAGGTATTCTGAATGATTAGAGGAGGTTACTGCCAGTAGCGGACAAGTTTCTTGTGTGATAGGACCTGACTTGAGATTCGAGCCATCCGCCAAATGAATCTTCAGATGCTGCATTTTAGCTTGCAGTGGGACCTTGTGGTGTTCAGCAAATTAATAGTCCATAAAACAACTGCAGGCCCCGTAGTCAATAATGGCTTGAGTTTGGATGCTCCCTCCAGGTAGCTGCAGGGAGAGAGTCAGCAAAAGGTGAGAGGAGATGCTCTTCAGAGGATATCTGGAAGTATCAGAAACAAGGACAGACTTACATGGTCATATCAGGCAGTCACGCAGAAAGTGACCAATGCCCCCACAGTAAAGGCATAAGTTGTTCTGCTTGCGTCTAAGTCTTTCCTTGGCTGACAGAGGTGAACGAGAAAGTCCCAACTGAACAGACTCAGCCTTGAAAGAGGATGGTGGCGGAGCTGGGGATACAGGTGCTGCTGGTGTCCATGTAGGTGGAATGTTGCCAGATTTTTCTGCCCTCCTCTCTCGGATTCTGCGATCAAGCTGAATAGCAAGCTGGATCAAGTTTGAGAGCGTAGTTGGTGGATCTAGTCTGGCAAGTTCATCTTTAAGAGCCTCTGAAAGACCCAAACGAAACTGGTACTGCAAGGCTGCATCATTCCAGGCAGTGTCAGAACTCCATTTGCGGAACTTAACAACATAGTCCTCCACAGGCTGAAGCCCTTGCTGGAGTTTATGTAGAATAGCTTCTGCTGTGGAGGTCCGTTGGGGATCATCATAGATCTGGGCCATGGCTTCAAAGAAGAAAGAGACTGATGCATGAACTGGGCTGGCCTTTTCCAGAAGCTGATGAGCCCATGACTGTGGTTCCTCACGCAAGAGAGAAACGACAAAGCCCACCTTAGTAAATTCAAGGGAGAAAGTTCGTGGTTGTAACTCGAAATACAACTGGCAGGCATGGTGGAAGGCCCAAAACTTATAGCGATTTCCTGAAAAGCGTTCCGGGGTAGGTACCCGAGGCTCCAGGGGAGGAACCATTACTGTAGATGCAGGAGCTGGAGCAGGAACAGTAGCTGAAGTGCCAGATACAGAAGCTTGAGATACAATGGGCAGGGAGCGTAAATGACCTTCAATCCGGAAGTAATTCTCCTGGAGTCCGGTCACCACTTGGATTAAGGCTGTGATTTGTTGGCACACCGCTTCAAGCAGAGAGGAGCCTCCTCCAGTCTCAGTCATGGCTGAATGGTACTATCACGTACCTGGTTAAGACTGGAATGTTGTGGAGGCCTCTCTTGCTCCTCCCGCCTGACACTCCTGAAGGTGGGAACAGAGAGTGTAAGGCAAGGAGTGGCACGAGTGCCGTAGCGGCTAGCTGGTGGTGTTCACTCCGTAGGTGGGTACAGCTGGTAGTTGCAGTCCTTGGAACAGGGTGCAGTGGCAGCTTGGCACCAAAGCGTGGGAGCAGTAGTCAGCGGAAACCGGGCAGTGAGGTACAGAATCAGCAAGCAAGCAAGTCCAGAAGATAAGCCAAGGTCGATAACAGCCAGGCAGCGCGGTACAGGGTAAGCAGGCAGATCAGATCAGTTTAAGCAAGCCAAGGTCAGGATAGTAAGCAACAGAGCAGAAGCACGGGCAGGGGCAAAGTCCAAAAGCAGGCCGGGTCATACACAGGTGAGAAGTAACAACAGATCAGGTCTCAGAACCACGGGAACAAGCTGAAGACCATTCAGCAACTGCTCACAGTACTAGAGCAGTTTAAATACGCCACTGGGAGCCAAATGCTAATTGGTGACTGCAGGTGTGCAATGTGCACTGGTGTGAGCGAAAGTCCGTACTGGCCTTCTGGTGGAGGAAATCCAGTTTACCTTACAATGAGGTTTTTTTTTTTTTGTTCAACCCAAAAAAAAAAAAAACCCATTTGGAGCCGCTGTACTAACAATCCAACGAAAGGCTAGCTTCTGTAAAACCAGCTGGCATACCCACAAGCCAAATGTCGGCTGTTTTTTATTGAACCGGCCGATGTCTCCCAACATTTGGCCATGTGTACTGGGCTTTAGGCTGCAAGGCAAATGGTAAAATAGGTGTAACAGGGTTTTGAGGGCACCCCCTAGTGTCTTTGGGGTCCCTAACCCTAGTTAACTCACTATGCCTGACAGGCGGATCCTGAGCCTCCACTATCTGGGAGCTGGGGTACATGTCTGCGGCAGTGCCTCCACCCAGTGGGGCATCCGGGGTAGGGATGTGGGGTCCCACTGGGAACATACTTGGTGCAATGAGACTGACACAGCCTAACTGAAACTAACTTTATATAGTAAGTAGCAAATGAATCAACATACATGGGAAAACACGGTAACACGGATAACAATGCAATGTGGATTTTCCTCATCCACCCACTAGCACACCTGCGTCCCACCCCCTTATCTTCACCCTAATGGCCGTTGGTGCACATAGGAAAGTTGGGGCCCTTATAAGTCCTGCTCCGCAGGGTCACTGAAGCAGCCTGAGCTGTGCAATGTCCACTCTGGACCTCAGAGTCTTTACTGTGAGTGAGGAGACAGGTGCCCTGGGGTGATACAGGGAGAGGCTTGGTTTACCCTCACAATGCAATTTACCAGATCAGTCTGCTGCAGTCTCCTCTCACTGGATTCACCAGACGTCTGGACTCAGTGCTTATCTTTGCCAGGGGTCCCTCTCTCAGCTGGTGTGGTCTTGGGTGAAGTAAGTTCTCTCAGCAGGGTTCTATCTCTGTGCTGCAGTCTTTCACAGCTAGTCACATGTCCTGTCTCTGGCTGAGCATGTGGTAACTTCTAGAAGTCTTCCATGACCTCCTTCCTCAGAGCTGTGCAGGAAGTCCTCCCAGGACATTAATAGGTGATAAAACCTGAGCAGAAGGATAAGAAGTCATCCAGAGTTGGTGTCTATCTCCCTCAGTCTTTCCTCACACACCACTTCCTGGTCACACTGTGATGATGCCACAATCATGTGACTGAAAAGGCCAAATCCTGTGTTCAATGCTCAATGTTTTATTAACTGCATACTGAGTCCATCTGCCATCTACTGGGCATTTCAGATAATACAGCCTGTGTAACTCTATTAGGGTTACATAGGAATGAAGTGTACATTTCACAGGATGAACAAAAATAGTAGCCTCAGATAATAGTCAAATCAAGGTGCTCTTTATTCAACAGTTTCTGCTCACGCAGCCTGCCAAACCTTAACCCCCCCCTCCCCCATATTATTCTAATGAGGAAGAATGTTTCATATGCACAGGATGTGACTATGTTAAAATGCAATTCGACCATCCACCAGGTCACACTGACCAAGGGGCTCTGTGAAAGAAGTCATTACAGGCAATTTGAATCTGTTTGTTTGCATTGCAAAGGCTTAGAAAGTACAGAGAATAATGTTAAATTACACAGCACAATTCTTATCAGTCAGGTTATTTTAGAATGTAATGTCTCAGAAACCATTCCTCGCAAAAGTTTTTTTATTTTTTATATATTAAAAATGCTTTTTAGCTAATCCGTATTGAAGAAGTATTTCATCATTTAAGGAAGAACTGTCACTGAGCATTAAAGAGTGCTTTATGTATAACGAACCATGCTATAGCAAATGGATAGTCATTTGCCAGTGCTATGGACAATTCAGGCAGTTTCTACTTCAGATATTGCGATGAGTAAGGCCTAAAGCATCATTCTTAAACCTGAAGTTAAATCTGCTTTTATTTTTCTTTCTTTGGTGCATTGCTCCCTTCTTCATCAAGATGCTAATAACATTTCTACTGTAAGAAAAACTTATTGTTTTCAATATGTACTTTATTTTACATAGTTACATAGTTATTCTGGTTATAAAAAGATCATCCAGTTCAACCAATAATTTTAGATGCTGTGAACACCTCACTGGGTCTCTATGCTGCTCTAATGCAGCCACATCATTGCTGGTGGGATGAGCTGTATATGTAGGTTCCTGAAAACAGCAGACTGCCTTGGTTACTCCCACATATGATGTTCAGCCTCCAAAATTAAAAGAACTGATTGAAAAGAGCGGGTCAGGGACAGTTCAGCTGCGGAGA
This sequence comes from Pelophylax lessonae, assembly GCF_965119305.1. Taxonomy (NCBI): domain Eukaryota; kingdom Metazoa; phylum Chordata; class Amphibia; order Anura; family Ranidae; genus Pelophylax; species Pelophylax lessonae. The sequence continues at coordinate 662,260,897 of NC_138768.1, read as the reverse complement.
AAAGAGCTAGATGAGGAAATCATGCAGGCTCTATCTAACTTGGTGCAGCTTCCAAAACACAGTGTGCAAAGGTCGTAGTGTGCTGTAAAAGTAAAGGTAAGCCATTTCAGTACAGGATGAGGAGCCTGTAAAACTGTGCAGGATGAAGGTATGGCTGGAGGTTGTCTTTAACTGCTTCCCGCCCAGGTCATTGTAAAATGATGCCTGAGCAGGAGCCCTATTGCTCTGGATGGACATCATATGACATCCTTCCCAGAACGTGCCTCGCACTGCAGCAATCTGTCATCCGCTGTGTCCCTCCCAACACAGATGATAAATGATCAGTGTACCGGCCTGCTGCTGGTACCATGTGATTGCTGTGACCAATCACAGCAGATCACATGCCAGTTGTAAACAAGGAATGGCTTCGATTCCTGACATTCATTGTGTACAATTGGTTGCTAGCTGTGATTGCTCATAGTGATTGCATGGTACAGACAGGGCCAATCACAGCCCATCTGTATCATATTATTAGCTGTCGCCAATCACAGCTAATCGCAACATTACACACTGAATGGGTCTATTTCATTCAGTAAAAATTCTTGTGTATAGCAGTGAAATTCACTGCTAGAAGCAACCATGGCTTGTAAAAAAAAAAAAAAATCCTTATTAGAGTATTGCTCTGGTCACAGTATGTAAAAAAAAAAGAAAAACTGAAAAGAAAAAGGACAGTGTCCTTGCTGTACTGTACTGGTGACAGTATTTAAAAATAAATAAATAAAAAATGTGGAAAAAAACAATCTTTTAAAATGTTTTAATTGTGACAAAACATTACAACTTCAAAAAACAAATTTTCAGGCCTCAAGAAATGAGACCATCAGTACATTTGGACTAATCAATTTTCAGATATATATACCATAGTTTGTGGACTCTATAACTTTCCTACAGACTAAATAATATACACTGATTTGGCTTATTTTCACCAAAAACATGTAGCAGTAAACAATTTGGCCTAAAGTTATAAAGAAAGATTATTTATTTGCATTATTTTACAACAGAAAATTTTATTCAAAATTTTCAGCCTTTTTTTTAATATTAGACTCTTTGTGTGAAAAAATGCTACAAATGTGATATGTGTTGCATGGCCACACAATTGTCATTCAAAGTGAAAATTGGCCTGAGCAGGAAGGGGGTAAAAGTGTCCAGAATTGAAGTGGTTAATCTGTCTTGTAATATATCGTTATTGCCTAAGGTCTCCTACTGACTATTCCAACTTTTGTTTCCTTCCCTCTGAATACAGTTTTTGCTAGTCAGTCTTAAATTGCAAAAATAAAAAGCATCAGAATGTAGTGAATCCAGAGACAGTCAGGCAACTAGCAATGTACATTTGCATGCAAAAAACATGCCATTGATCAAATAATGTCGTCTAGTGTTTAGAAAAACAAATTAGACATTTTATTTCTCAATTAAGGCATTTTTCATTGATCAGCAATCTTTTTCCTTAAAAAAGTAATTTTTTATTGTTTCCCTTAGGTTTATTTGGGAACATTTGCAGTTGAATTAAAATGTAATTGATGCTACAAATCAAATAAAAGAATGCTTAAATAAAATATTCTGACATGGTGAAACAAAACAGATGACTTTCCAATGATCTGATGACTGTCCACATTTATCACAAACCCATCTCTATCTGTAAGGTAATTCACATTCATATCGTATAGACTGAAAGTCAACACATAACTATATGCTGCACTAGAGTCTATTACGTATGCTTTTTCTTCCTGGGTTCAGGCACGAATCAAAGAGGTGATTTGTTCCCCAGAATACATCAGTGAGATGCCTGATTGAACTCATGGAGTGCCAAGTAGTTCTCAAGGTTAGTTTTTTTTCTCTCGCCAGCATGAATTTTCTACAATTCTAAGCCTGCTCTCCAACCTCTCTCTACAAAAACCTCGGCACTTGTTGAAGTATAAAGTTTTCACTGTCTACCTTCCAAAGATTCCACATCTCTGATCTCCTTTACTAAGTCAGTATGAGAGGGCAGCAAGAAAGTAGTAAAGGATGTCCCCCTTGGCTCTGCAGGATGCTAACCTCTGAGATGCACAGGTGTACCATTGTGTTCAGTCACTGCATGCGGCGTCTCATCTGGTTAGTGGAACTAGGACCAAAGAACTGCAGAGCTACCGAGAATACTAAATTATACCTTATACAAACCTTCTATGAGGAGAAATGAAATTGCTTCTTAAAGGCCTAAACATTTGATAAGAGTTCACCTGTTTTCTTGGAGAAATTGCAACAAATGTAATTTACATTCTCCTATTTTTATTTTTTTTGTACTATAAATCTTTTATTTTGGAAAATTCTATAAGATACAAAGAAATAAGGCAGAATAATTATATCTTCAAATAGTGCATCAATAAGAGCAGTACAGAAATCCAGCCATGTTGTGAGTTGGCAAAAAATGGCCAGAGCTTCTAGACAAAAATAGTAGTGCAAATTAACAAACAATACCCCTTATTTCTTAACCATTGATATTTTTTAGAAGAGTTTGAAGCACATTAAAAATAGAAGAAGAGATTAAGGAAAAGGATTAGACCTGTATCACCGAGTTTTTCTTTTTTGTGTCAGACAGGTTTTGCATTTTAATACAAGTCTATGGGAATGCAAAACCAACTTGAAGCTGGCAAATGCATGTAGAAGGAGGTCAACTGCTGGTCAGTTGCAACTATCAATGAATTTTAAATGATCTCAGAAGCTTCTCAAATTGATCCCATAGGCACATGCCCAAAGGCAAATGACACAGGTCCTAAAGGTCACATCTTCAAATGTACCACACTTCACTGGTACCAAGGCAGCTCTCAATAGCTTGCAAACTCAGTGTATATCTAAAGACCATATAGACATGGAAAAATAGAAGTAGAAACACTGGTGCACTGAAAAGTGCTGATAAAACAACTTCAATAAATAAAAAAAGGTTAATACTAGACGTACAATTAAGTGAATTGTTCAGGGTATATCACCAACCCAAATCATCCAGAGAAACAGGTGCTGAAACTCTTATTAGACTGCAGTAGATGCTAAGCTAAGTTGGATACTATGAATTGAAGTGGGCACTGGGAGAACCAGAGGGGTGGAAAACACAAGGCCATTCCAATATGGTGCAGAAGGAGGACCAAATGGTATGCTTGGTGATAAAGTATTTCCTCTACAATCACATTTTGGGGCACTGTCACTGCTGTAGAGTAGAGGAGAATGGTCCTAGGAGTTTTAAATAGGCAGAGGAGAACTGTCCAATGGTGCCCAAATTCCGTCCATAGCATCAGGGGTCGGGGAGAGATGAGCCTCAGAATGAAGCAAGTAAACAGAACAGGTTGGCTGGGCATGTGAGCTTTCACTGTTTGTCTTAGTGATATGTCCTAATCAAGTCACTTCATTGCAGGTGCAATTTTAATTTTAAGCAGTAGGTTGGGTGTTAGGGCTCTTTCACACAGGCGGACCGCTCAGATCCGCCTGTCCGTTTTTTTGAATGGTCCCCCCATGCATCTCTATGGGGCATCGGATGTCAGCGGAGACATTTTCGCTGACACCCGATCCGATCCGATCCGATCTCCGTGAGAAAAGCGGAGTCCGTTTGGTGGACACACTGTGTGAAAGGAGCCTTAAGGTTAGGAGAAAAATGTTAACTGCTCAGGTGACTGAAGTGTTATTCATAATAGGGCCTATTTTTGAAAGGAATGTTTGTTCTCAGCCCTAAAAGATCCACATCTAGATGTCCAGTGCCAGGTCTTGAGCTCCTAAGAGTAATTTACTATTCATACATTTACAATTTAACACTTAGGGCTCATACAATTCTCCCTTTACCTGTCATGTACATAGACAATAAATGTCTAAGGAAAGGCAGCCTAACATGTCATGAAATATACAAAACGTCCTCATCACTAAATGACGCTAAATAAAACAATAAGTGTGACATTCATCAGTCATTTATGGCAGGTGAATCAGTCACTGTAATTTAAAGCATGTGTCCCAGGAAAATACATCTACACTTAATGTCAGCTTTTACAAATATGCTCTTTAGATTGAAAATAGAGCACTTTTGTGAAGTATCTTCACATATATATATAGGCATATAAACACTTTTGCTTTAAAAATAAATGTTAGATTTTTTTTTTAAGTTTACTGGACAATCCACACAAAAAATCATAATAGAATAACTGGCTCAGAGGTGCAAGGCAGAGAAGGACAATACATATAAATGTGAAAAGGTACATAGAATTAGGACCTATCAACACTGATCTGTGCCTTAACACTATAAATCATTTTTCAAAGTGATCACTTATGTGGTGGGGTTGATTTACCAAAGGCAAATAGACTGTTCACTTTGCAAGGGAATTATCCCCAGAGCTTAGTAAATGAGGTGAGACTCTGCTGACTGCCATCATCCAATCATGTGCAAGAAAAAACTATATATATATATATTTTTTTTTTTCTTCTTTTTTTTAAACACACGATTTGGCATTCTTTGCAAAGTGACATATCACCACATTCACTGAGCTCTAGGAAAAATTCACTTGCAAAGTGCAACCTCCCTTGCAGAGTAAACAGCGTATTTGTCTTTAACAAACCAATGCCACTGATTATGTTTCATTTTAACATTAAGACATTGGATTGTTCTAAGAAAACATGTTACTTTATTTTCTGGCCTGCTGTAGGTCTACCTGCTTTTTTTTTTTCTTAACAAAAGATCCCCTAAGATCAATATAATAGCTTATAATGGATTATAACTTTAAAGTACATCATACCATGATATGAAGGACAGAGGGGGAAACATATGTGTTGGAATGTGAATATTTAAGTAATTAATATTTTCTGTTCCACAGATTACAGTTACCTAATCATCAGCATCAGTCACAATCAATGCTCATTGAAACTAAATTACAAGAAAAACAAAGCATTTAAATGACATCTCAATGTCAGTGGTAATGACAAGCTTTAGCACTAGGCAAATACAGGTCCTTGACGCTGATCAATAACTACTATTAAGATCAATTTAGTGTCTCAAAGTCAACGGAAAGCTCTCAAGACGTCCCATCCAATTAAGTGTAAAATGCTAGTAATGGCGCAGTCACTCCACTTACCACGAGAAGCATGTTTAATCAGGATGCTGTTCCCAAATCACACACACAGTAATATGTGCCTTGGACCCACTGAGAGACATCCTTTAGAGAATGCTAGAGACTAGGGAATCTCTAATAGTGTGTGCAACAGCTGTCACTGCTAATGCTCTGCCTGTGAAGTCCTTGCCTCTCTGGTGTTGCTAACCAGCCCTAATTTGATTACTTTCTTCCCTTATTCTTGGCTTGGAACTCTCTTTCAGAGTGACAGAAACACAACAAGAAAGACAAAAACGAATATCTGTGTTGCAGAGATCAGCCTGCACATCCTTTAACTCCCAGAAGGAGACCTTATTGTGCATCCTTCCAGCCCAGCGGGATAGGATTTGGTTGGAACAAAAGGACTCAAGACACTACAATGCTTGGCATCCCAGAAGGGACATACAAACATCCTCCTTACATCAGTGAAGGGTATCACAACTCTTTTTGGATAAATGACTTCTGCTCCATGTTGCAGAGAACTTTTTCCAAAGTTACAAACAGTGATATGGTATATGGTTGAGATACTGTACATCATATATTTATTGCATAATGCTGAACATTTTTTGATAGGGAAACAGATATGTATCCATACCTATCTTATAGTAGATGTAGCCCCCATTCACTAAAATATCTTACAATATTTACCAATCTTAAAAAATATATAAACCCAAAAACAAAAAAGTAATTTATTACATTTTACCAACCCTTTATTATGAAGGCTGCCATTAACACACCTCCTGTCTTTGGGCATCTCCTCTGTCTACCAAGGAGCAATGAAGACACCCTTGGACAGCAGCGCTCTCTGGGAGAGAGTAGTATTCGATTATTTACAATTACAGAACTTTTTTTTTCCTTTTGGAATAAAGGATTTACATAAATGAATAACAACTGACTATTGTAGGCTTCACTGTTAATGGTATATGTTTTGTCTCAATCTGCTACCTTTGCTGGTAATAGGAAGTTTTAAGAAAATTTCTTTCTGGATAACCAGCTGAAAATAAAGAGAAAAAAAATAAAAATGAAAACTAAGAATTGATAAGCTGCTATATATTACATTTTTGCTTTCGGGTTTAGATACTCTTTAATCTTGACATTGTTATTAGAAAGGCCATTTGTAATCTTGCCATGAAGGTTGTTTAGGTATTTCCTGGACAGATAAGATTTACCGTCTTTTTAACAGGGAGCTGCTTCATTTCAATTAGAAAATACCACAGGGCAGCTTTAAAAGCCATGTCAAGTTCCAGGTTTTGGGTGGGCACATTAATGCTTCAGTACATCTCTTTGGACCCTGCAGGCAAACTTTCAATGTTATCAGCTGCATTGTCCTTTATGAACATATGCAACTACTACAGATGGATTTGTTATTTATTGGACATAACTAAAGACAACACACCAAGAGAAATGAGAGCTCTATGCTAAATCTGTATGCAGTGCCAGTCAGATAGGGCAACATACACTGGTGAAAATAATTATTTGATCCTCTGCAGATTTTGTATGTTTGCCCACTAACAAAGAAATGAAGGGCCTATAATTGTTATCATAGGTGTATTTTAAATGATAGAGACAGAATATTAACTAAAAATCCAGAAAAAAAAGATACAAATGTTATAAATTGAGTTGTACTTCAGTGAGTAAAATAGATTTTTAATCCCCTATCAACCAACAACAATTCTGGCTCCCACAGACTGACTATAGTATGTGCTCATGTGGTACACAGATTATTCCTGTCAGTTTAATAAGGTGCTTCTAATGACAACGCATTATGTGTATAAAAGACTTCTGTCCACAGAACCTTTCTTCAATTCAAACCTCATCATCATGGGCAAGACCAAGATGAGTTGTCAAAGGACATCATGGACAAGATTGTAGACCTACACAAGGCTGGAACGGGCTACAAGACCATCAGCAAGAAGCTTTGTGAGAAAGAGACAACTTTTAGAGCAATTTTTTGCAAATGTAAGAAATACAAAATAACTATTATTTCCCTCTGTCTAGAGCTCCATGCAAGATTTCACTTAAAGGGGTAAGGGTGATCATGAGAAAAGTGAAGAATCAGCCCAGAATTACACAGGAGAGGCTTATAAATGATTTCGAGGCAATTGGGACCACAGTCACCAAACAAACCATTGGTAACAAAAAACACCGCCCTGGACTGAAATCTTGCAGCGCCCGCGAAGTCCCCCTCCTCAAGAAGGCACATGTACAGGCCCGTTTGAAGTTTGCCAACTAACATCTAAATGATTCGGAAAAGGATTGGGAGAAAGTGTAGTGGTCAGATGAGACAAAAATGTAACTCTTTGGCAGTAACTCGACTTGCCGTGTTTGGAGGAATAAATCGCTGACTATGACCCTAAGAACACCATCCCTACAGTCAAGCATGGAGGTGGAAACAATATGCTTTGGTGCTGTTTCTCTGCTAAAGGCACAGGCCAACTTTGCTGCATTGAGAGGCCAATGGATGGGGCCATGTATTGTAAAATTTTGGATGAGAACCTTCTTCCCTCAGCCAGAATACTGAAGATGGGTCGTGGATGGGTCTTCCAGCTTTGACAACAAAGGTAAAGTCATGGAGTGGCCTAGTCTCCAGACCTTAATCCTAAACAAAATTTATGGACAGATCTGAAATTTCGAATTGCAAAGCAACAGCCAAAAAGCCTTAAGAATTTAGAAAAGATCAGTAAAGAAGTGGACCAAAATCCCTCTTGAGATGTGTGCAAACCTGGTAACCAACCACAAGAAACGTCTTACCTCTGTGCTTGCCAACAGGGGGTTTCTTCACCAAGTACTAACTCATGTTTTGCTTGGGGATCAAATACTTATTTTACTCACTGAACTGCAACTTAGCTTATAACATTTGTATCATGTGTCTTTTGTGGATTTTTGGTTGAAATTCTGTCCCTATCATTTAAAATACACATATGATATAAATTCACAGACCCTTCATTTCTTTGTAAGTGGACAAACTTACAAAGTCGGCAGGGGATTAAATAATTATTTTCGCAACGGTGTGGAAGGTATACAGTTCTAGGTATGCATGAATTAAGGTTTTCTATTTCATATAAGCCACAACATTTATCCATAATGTGAAAAACACTAAAACCCAAAATAATACTATAAGCAGCATACTGTGTACATTCCACCAATTCGAAGACTATTGAGAAACAGCACATAACAATATTCTGTTTATTTAAAAGTAAGTCTGTTGCTTACCCAAAACATGTGTGAAAATGCAATAACTGCAGGGAAACAACGGAATACTTACTTCTCCTTCTGCCTGATTTGTTGTAATAAGCAGTAGGGATGATCGAATGGTTCGGGTCGACCATCGGTTCGACCCGAACATTGACTGTTCGAGGTTCGGTCGAATTTAGAACTTTTTGCTGAAAAAGTTCGGAATTCGGCAACCAGAACCGACCAAAATGCAATGGGACAGGAACTGGGCTTTAAAAGCCGTGATTGGACCAGAACCATTAGCAAAAGCCAATTGAGGGGGCAGGAGAATGCTAGGAATGTGATTGGAGTGACTAGGGGGTCCCTAGGCTAATTATTAGTGAATACGCCCCCCAGTATATAAGATAGCCCCCGCCAAATTCCTAGCATTGTAATACAGGGACATGGAAGAGAGTGGAAGCAGTTCTGTTAATTTTACTTTAAAAGTGTCATTTAGCATTTATTAGTGTGAGGAAAGGGATATCTAGTGTAGTTAGGGTGCTCTTTTACACTTTAGTTAGATGCAAAAATTTAGTTTCTGTAGGGAAAGTGTTAAGTGCCAGGGTGACCGTAATGTAGTGTAGGGTGAACTGACTGCTATGGCAGGGTGACCAAACCCTTCCATTTCAGGGTGACCGTAATGTAGTGGAGGGTGAACTGACACTGACTGCTATGGCAGGGTGACCAAACCCTTCCATATCAGGGTGACCGCTATAGAGAAAAGCTAGTTTCTCTGAAGTCACATTCGGTGCAGTAATATGGCTTCTCCCCTGTCAGCTTGCTTTTTGGCTGCAGGCGTCTATAGGGATTTTTTGAGCACATGTTTGGAGTCAGGCATGACATCTGAACATGTGTATAGGGGGTATATATACACATACCCATGTATGTATATATACACCTGCACATATATAGGTGTGAAAGTAGCAGAAAACACTACTTGTGCTAATGAAATAATTAACACCAATATAGTTACGCTCCTATCACACCTATATATGTGTATGTGTAAAATACATATAAGTATGTGTGTATATATATACCCCTATACAGAAGTTCAGATGTTTTGCCTGCCTCCAAAGAACCCAAAAAAATGCCCAAAAAAACAAAAAAAACGCCCAGGTGTGTTGTTGCAGGCATTTTTTGGGGTTTTTGGAGGCATGCAAAACATCTGAACTTGTGTATAGTGGTATATATACACACATACTTATATGTATTTTACGCTTACACATATATAGGTGTTATAGGAGCGGAGCCATATTAGTGTAAATGATTTCATTAGCGCAAGCATATATTTCTGCTACTATCACACCTATATACAGGTCCCTCTCAAAAAATTAGCATATTGTGATAAAATTCATTATTTTCTGTAATGTACTGATCAACATTAGACTTTCATATATTTTAGATTCATTACACACAACTGAAGTAGTGCAAGTCTTTTATTGTTTTAATATTGATGATTTTGGCATACAGCTCATGAAAAACCAAAATTCCTATCTCAAAAAATTAGCATATTTCATCCGACCAATAAAAAAAAAGTGTTTTTAATACAAAAAAAGTCAACCTTCAAATAATTATGTTCAGTTATGCACTCAATACTTGGTCGGAAATCCTTTTGCAGAAATGACTACTTTAATGGCGCGTGGCATGGAGGCAATCAGCCTGTGGCACTGCTGAGGTATTATGGAGGCCCAGGATGCTTCGATAACGGCCTTGAGCTCATCCAGAGTGTTGGGTCTTGCGTCTCTCAACTTTCTCTTCACAACATCCCACAGATTCTCTATAGGGTTCAGGTCAGGAGAGTTGGCAGGCCAATTGAGCACAGTAATACCATGGTCAGTAAACCATTTACCAGTGGTTTTGGCACTGTGAGCAGGTGCCAGGTCGTGCTGAAAAATGAAATCTTCATCTCCATAAAGCTTTTCAGCAGATGGAAGCATGAAGTGCTCCAAAATCTCCTGATAGCTAGCTGCATTGACCCTGCCCTTGATAAAACACAGTGGACCAACACCAGCTGCTGACATGGCACCCCAGACCATCACTGACTGTGGGTACTTGACACTGGACTTCAGGCATTTTGGCATTTCCCTCTCCCCAGTCTTCCTCCAGACTCTGGCACCTTGATTTCCGAATGACATGCAAAATTTGCTTTCATCCGAAAAAAGTACTTCTCTGTAGCCCAGGTCAGGCGCTTCTGCCGCTGTTTCTGGTTCAAAAGTGGCTTGACCTGGAGAATGCGGCACCTGTAGCCCATTTCCTGCACACGCCTGTACACGGTGGCTCTAGATGTTTCTACTCCAGACTCAGTCCACTGCTTCCGCAGGTCCCCCAAGGTCTGGAATCGGTCCTTCTCCACAATCTTCCTCAGGGTCCGGTCACCTCTTCTCGTTGTGCAGCGTTTTCTGCCACACTTTTTCCTTCCCACAGACTTCCCACTGAGGTGCCTTGATACAGCACTCTGGGAACAGCCTATTCATTCAGAAATTTCTTTCTGTGTCTTACCCTCTTGTTTGAGGGTGTCAATGAAGGCCTTCTGGACAGCAGTCAGGTCGGCAGTCTTACCCATGATTGCGGTTTTGAGTAATGAACCAGGCTGGGAGTTTTTAAAAGCCTCAGGAATCTTTTGCAGGTGTTTAGAGTTAATTAGTTGATTCAGATGATTAGGTTAATAGCTTGTTTAGAGAACCTTTTCATGATATGCAAATTTTTCGAGATAGGAATTTTGGTTTTTCATGAGCTGTATGCCAAAATCATCAATATTAAAACAATAAAAGGCTTTCATTGCTTCAGTTGTGTGTAATGAATCTAAAATATATGAAAGTCTAATGTTTATCAGTACATTACAGAAAATAATGAACTTTATCACAATATGCTAATTTTTTGAGAGGGACCTGTATGTCAAGGTGTATATATACATATAGGTATGTGTGTATATATACCCATATACACAAGTTCAGATGTTTTGCCTGCCTCCAAAGAACCCAAAAAAATGCCCAAAAAAACGCTAGCGCAAAAAAAAAAACGCCCAGGTGTGTTGTTGCAGGCATTTTTTTGGGGTTTTTGGAGGCAGGCAAAACATCTGAACTTGTGTATACGGGTATATATACACACATACTTATATTTATATATACACCTAGACATATATAGGTGTGACAGTAGCAGAAATATATGTTTGCGCTAATTAAATCATTTACACTAATATGGCTCTGCTCCTATAACACCTATATATGTGTAAGTGTAAAATACATATAAGTATGTGTGTATATATACCACTATATACAAGTTCAGATGTTTTGCCTGCCTCCAAAAACCCCAAAAAAATGCCTGCAACAACACACCTGGGCGTTTTTTTTTTTACGCTAGCGTTTTTTTGGGCATTTTTTTGGGTTCTTTGGAGGCCAGCAAAACATCTGAACTTGTGTATAAGGGTATATATACACACATACTTATATGTATATATACACCTAGACATATATAGGTGTGATAGTAGCAGAAATATATGCTTGCGCTAATGAAATCATTTACACTAATATGGCTCCGCTCCTATAACACCTATATATGTGTAAGTGTAAAATACACATAAGTATGTGTGTATATATACCACTATACACAAGTTCAGATGTTTTGCCTGCCTCCAAAAACCCCAAAAAATGCCCAAAAAAACGCTTGCTACTAAACCGGCAAGGTGTGAAAAGAGAGAAGCCACTATCCTGTTCTATAAGTGACAAAATACAAACAATCTTTTTTTTTATGGTTCTGGACATGCTACAGAGCTGAAACTTCACAGGTACACTTTTTAGACCCCCAGATACTAAATCCAAAGAAATTTTTATTGTTTTATTTTTTATTTTTTTTTCAATAATTGTCTCTCTATCAAAAATGACAATTTTTAAGAAATTTTTTTGTGTGATTAATAGTCCCTGGGGTATGACCCAGAACCTAGGCACTTTTTAGGTGCATTTATTGGGTTTTAGGGCTTCAAAATGGTGTTTTTTGATTACCGAAGTTCGGGTCCCATTGATTTCAATAGGGTTCTGAAATCGGGGCCGAACTTTCGGGAAGTTCGGATGTTCTGGCCGAACCGAACTTTTGAAAAGTTCGATCATCCCTAATAAGCAGAGGTCAGCTGGAGGAGCCATTGAGTATTGCGGGTACCCAGGAGATTAACATTACTAGAAGTGTTGGCTTCCAATTACCTTAACATAATATATTTATCACTTGTTACTTTAAAAATGTATGGCAATACCAATTCAAATACCAATTCAAAAAAATATTATACAGGTTTTCAGTGCCACAAACTTGTGACTGGTAAAAATTGGAAGGCTTTATGAATAGGAAAGCAGCCATTGTGGAGATAAAATAAAAATGTGGATATAAAATACTGGTTCATGAAAAATAGAAGTTTGTATTATTTAAAATTTGTTTTAACAGTACTTACAATGCCTTCATCTGTCTTCTCTATAGACGGACTCATACAGGGCCAGCATCTACTTACTTTCCAAGAGATGGCACAATGTAAATCCTGGTGCCTATGCAGTTTTTAGCTGTTTTGACATATGCCTGACACTGGTTTACAGCCTTTCGCCTTGTGACTTGCTACAAAGCTATAATGTTGCTGTTTAATTACTAGTCCAAACCAAATACTGCTTTTTAATAGGGTAGAGCTTTTCTGAAAAATATGGTGAAGAGTTAGACATTTCTTCATTAAGACTTGTAAAACTACTGAAAAGTCCACTTTAAATACCTTAATCTTCCTAAATTATTCCTAACATCTTTTGTTTTGTTTCTAATCCAAATGTAATAATATACTGTAATGCTTGTTCTTTTCTTGAAATACTATATATTCCTACGCATATTTGGCTTACAAAGATTACAAAGCTTACAAAACAAGTCTTTATTTATAGCAAGTTTGATTATTCTATAGCCTAAACAAGGTTAACATACAATATCTCACAAAAGTGAGTACACCCCTCACATTTTCGTAAATATTTTATTATATCTTTTTATGTGACAACACTGAAGAAATTACACTTTGCTACAATGTATAGTAGTGAGTGTACAGCTTGTATAACAGTGTAAATTTTCTGTCCCCTAAAAATAACTCAACACACAGCCATTAATGTTTAAACCGCTGGCAACAAAAGTGAGTACACCTCAAAGTGGAAATGTCCAAACTCGGCCCAATTAGCCATTTTACCTCCCCGGTGTCATGTGACTTGTTAGTGTTACAAGGTCTCAGGTGTGAATGGGGAGCAGGTGTGTTAAATGTGGTGTTATCACTTTCACTCTCCCATACTGGTCAGTGGAAGTTCAATATGACAACTCATGACAAAGAAAATAAAATAAAGATGGCCTAGGCTATAAAAAGATTGCCAAGACCCTGAAACCGAGCTGCAGCAAGGTGGAAAAGACCATACAGCAGCTTAACAAGACAGGTTCCACTCAGAACAGGCCTCGCCATGGTTGACCAAAGGAGTTGAGTGCACGTGCTCAGCGTCATATCCAGAGGTTGTTTTGGGAAATAGACTTATGCGTGCTGCCAGCATTGCTGCAGAGGTTGAAGGGGTGGGGGTTCAGCTTGTCAGACCATAAGCCGCACACTGCATCAAATTGGTCTGCATGGCTGTCGTCCCAGAAGGAAGCTAAGGATGATGCACAAGAAAGCCTGCAAACACTTTGCTGAAGACAAGCAGACTAAGAACATGGATTACTGGAACCATGTCCTGTGGCCTGATGAGACCAAGATAAACCTATTTAGTTCAGATGGTGTCAAGCGTGTGTGGCGGCAATCAGGTGAGGAGTACAAAGACAAATGTGTCTTGCCTACAGTCAAGCATGGTGGTGGGAGTGTCATGGTCTGGGGCTGCATGAGTTCTCCTTGCACTGGGGAGCTACAGTTCATTGAGGAAACTATGAATGCCAACATGTACTGTGACATACTGAAGTAGAGCATGATCTTCTCCCTTCGGAGACTGGGCCGCAGGGCAGTATTCTAACATAACGACCCCAAACACACCTCCAAGGCAACCACTGCATTGCTAAAGAAGTTGATGGTAAAGGTGATGGACTGGCCAAGCACGTCTCCAGACCTAAACCCTACTGAGCATCTGGGGGGCATCCTCAAATGGAAGGTTGATCAGTGCAAGGTCTCTAACATCCATTAGCTCTGTGATGTCATCATGGAGGAGTGGAAGAGGACTCCAGTTGCAACTTGTGAAGTTTTGGTGAACTCCATGCCCAAAAGGGTTAGGGCAGTGCTGGAAATAATGGTGGCCACACAAAATATTGACACTTTGGGACCAATTTGGACATTTTCACTTAGGGGTGTTCTCACTTTTGTTGCCAGCGGTTTATACATGAATGGCTGTATGCTGAGTTACTTTGAGGGGACAGCAAATTTACACTGTTATACAACCTGTACACTCACTACTTTACATTGTAGCAAAGTGTAATTTCTTCAGTGTTGTCAAATGAAAAGATAATAAAATATTTACAAAAATGTCAGGGGTGTATTCACTTTTGTGAGATACTTTGGTAATACTTTTTCACATACTTTCTGTTTTGTATCATTGTTTTTTTTTTTTTTTTTTTTTAGATTTGATATATTAATTGCATGACAGCATATTTAGGGCTCATGCACACAGGCTTAAAAACACTGCTTTTACAAGCTTCCAGTGTTTTTTCTTTTTTTTTCTTATGCCTGTAAACGCAGCTCTATATTAGTGTATGTGGCAATGCACATCAGGTGTTTACATATGTATTTAAAGAGCAGCATTTACAGGCATATAAAAACGCAGCAAAGCTGAGAGTAGCTTATGAACAAAGTTTAAGAGCATAAAACATGAGGATAAATTGATATTCTGGCAGAAAAAAATCCAGCGCATTTTCAGCATAAATTCATACGCCCATGTGCATGAATCCTTATATGAATGTGTATACTTAATTTATAATTATTTTTTTTTTTTTTTTTTGTGGAAACCTTTTGGTGTATAAATTGATTTTTAGAACTAGAACTTAATCTTATACTTACCTAACTTTTTAATTAGTATTATTGTGATATTTATTGTATTGTGTGTGGAAATCAAGGGATACCATGGTGACATCATAGCCAAGTAACCAACCCACCAAATAGCCAATTTTCCACAGTTTCTCCAGTTCCAGATCTTTAAAACACCATTTAAAATGTAAATTTACCACTTCAGAAGGGAGAATTTTAAAGTACAGATGTCAGGTGGATTTACAATAAATGTCTCATTAGCTGGGTTATAAATAGAATGAATAATACATTTCATTTTTCTTTCTGAAGAATATATGTTTGTAAATGTTGGCAATTGTTGCTTGATCCAGTGAATGATCTATTAATATGATGATTGATTCATTAATATTGGTACATTGAACACCACATTTACCACTCTGCCCTTTGTTATGCTGTTCATGTGTTTTACATTTTCGGCTTCAAAAGAACGTGTTTACCAGCCTCGCCAGAGCCAAAATCATTCACAATCCCTAAGAATGTTTGTAGAAGTGCATAAGCCTTTACACAAATATCCACACAAATGTCTTTTCGCATTCTTGTTTTTACAACAGTTACCTCAAGATAGCTGAGACGTTTCATTTAACAACTATTGATAATAAATAGCTTTCAAATAGATACCAATAATTATTATCTTATAAAAGTATTAACATGTTAATATAAGTTCAGAACTTTTTAAATCTGGAGTTTTCAAAAAAAGTATACCTCATATCCAATAGGGAGGTCCTTCATCAGGTACTTCCTGTTTGGGGTGACAACTGACTCTTAATGGAAAACAGTCCTTCAACTCCACGCTGGTAGCAGCACAACTTGGTCAAAAACACAGCAATCCCACTGAAAGATTGGCAGCACACTCTGATCTATCCTCCCCTCAATGTTGACTTTCAGCACCTATACACTGAGAGTGAGAGAGAATAAACCCACAAAAGTGTGTCCATATATTAAATGAGATGCGTGTTGGTGCATTGGTAATGAGTGCAGAAGTTTGCATAGGTATAGTGTCAGTGAGTGCAAAAGTCATGGTAATTCAGTGGTGTTGAGTGCAGAAGCATGCATCAGTGCAGTGCCAGTGACGGGGATCATTCCTATCGATACAGTGCTGGAAAGTTGGGTTGTGTGCATAAGTGCAGCAGCAAAGACTGTGGTTCTGCAATTAGATGCAATGACGGCAAGAGGGGTGTCAGGGAGGTTTGCGGCACATATTTATGCACATGCGCAAGCCAGCAACTGTTCAGGCAAAGTTACAGGAATGTGCAAAGGTGAATGCACATGCACTTTCGCGAATATGCGTGCAAGCCTGATGGCGCCAGGCGGGCTATTTAAACTGGCTGCAGTATGGATTTGTTGCTGTTTGGTCTGCAGCTTCTGGTGTTACTCCTGTTTCCTGTGCTGACCTCTGATTCTGATCTGGCTTACTCCTGACTTTGTTCTGCTTAATACCCCGACCTCGTATTGTTTTGGATTCTTCTTCTGCCTGCTGTTTTGCTTAATCTGCCTGAACGTTACCTACCCCACTCATCTGACTCTGCACCTGCACTTCCAGTCTGCTTCAGCTGCTTCTTCGGTCTGCCAAGCTCCGTGCCAGCATACCCTTCATCAGCCTGTCTGCTGCACATCCTCCTGCTGATTGCTGCTACACCAATTACTGGACTGATTGCAGGCGCTCCTTTGTCTCTGTGCTCTGGTGGCTACTGTCTCCACTTCAGTAACCCCTGAGCTTGTGCTCTACGAGAGGCCCTACTCTACACGTCAGGCTCATTGACCAGGTACGTGACAAGAGTTCCTGTGTATGCAGCAGGTTGACAGCTGATTGTAGGGTGGGTGGAGAGAAGGCCTGTCTGTCACAATGCACATAGAGTAGGGAGAGTGTCACTGCACAGCACTGTTACTGATCTACTTACTATAGGGGTGCAGGTCGATATACAGTATATACACAAACTACCAGCCAAAAGTTTTAGAACGCCCCCATTTTTTATTGAAATTTATGAAATTTATTTATTTATTTATTTTTAACAAAATGTAATCTAAATTTTTGACTCAAAGTAGCCACCTTTTGCAAATATAACAGCCAAATACACTTGTGGCATTCTTTTTACAATGGAAATGAAATATTGTTCAGAAAGTTTTTCAAAACACAGTTGCAGAAGCTCCCACAAATGTGTTGCACTTGTAGGATGCTTTACTTTCACCCTACCAGTCCAGTATATCCCAAACCAGCTTGGTGTGGTTTAAGTCTGGAGACTATGCTGGCCATTCCATGATTTGAAGCCTACCGCTCTTTTCTTCTAAGTTAGTTCTGACACAGCCTGGAGGTATGTTTTGGGTCATTATCTTGCTGTAGGATGAACCCTTGACCAACTAGGTGTATTCCAGAGGGTATTGCATGACACTGAAAAATGCTTTTGCAGTAGTTTTGGTACAGGTTGCCATTCACTCTGTGCAAGTTGCAGACTGGATCAAGCAAAAGAGCACCAGACCATCCCGCTTCCTCCTCCATGTTGACAGCTGGTGTCACACCAAGAAACCATCCTTTCACCTACTCAATGACACATCGGTCCATAAAACCTTTTTTCAGTCTTCAGTAGTTCATTGGTGGTGCTTCATGGCCAAATCAAGCCACTTTTTCATATTTTGCCATCTTAGCAATGGCTTTCTTACAGCCTTAATCTGTCAAACCTGCAGCTCAAAGTCTTCTCTTCACAGTAGAAACCGAGACTTGCTTACTTCAATCAGTGTTAAGCTGTGCTTGAAGCTGCTGTCATGTGAGCCGCCTGTCACAGAAGCTGTTGACTCTCAGAAACTTGTCTTCTGATTCTGTTGTGGCTTTGGGTCTGCTAAATCTCCTCCTGTCAGAGTTTCCTCCAGTTTCCAAGTGTCTTTTGATGGTGTAGGAAACTTTACTCACTGACAACTTGACTTTCTTTGCAATTTCTCTAAAGGAAAGAAATACTCTGATAGTCTGTCTGTCTTTATTTGTTAATTGCCTTTTTCTTGCCATTTTGAAAGTGATATACTACTTTCTTTAGTACAATATTGTCAAAATGATGCTTAAGAGGGTGTAGTAACACAATGTGTTTCAACACTGCTTTTATACAGACAGATAGCTTGTACTGTAAGCATTCAAAAAAAGTTAGGACACCTGTAAAAATTGTTAGCATAACCTTTCAAGGCTTATATTACTTACTTTGTAGCAGAATAATTGTAAGTTGTTAACCAATTACTTCTTCCCTGAAAAAAGCTTTTTTGAATACCTCTGAAATGTACATTCTTTTTCTGTTTTTGTTAACCTAAACTTTTTTGTTTCACCTCTGGCATTTTACCACTTACCTTTGTACCATTTGATGTTATTCACTGGACTAGAACTGTTTACATTTCAATAAAACTGGAAAAATGGGGGTGTTCTAATACTTTTGACCGGTAATTTATAATGTACAGTATCTCAAAAACGTGAGTACACCCCTCACATTTTTGTAAATATTTTTTTATATCTTTTCATGTGACAACACTGAGGAAATTAAACTTTGCTACAATGTAAAGTAGTGAGTGTACAGCTTGTATAACAGTGTAAATTTGCTGTCCCCTCAAAATAGCTCAACACACAGCCATGTTTAAACCGCTGGCAATAAAAGTGAGTACACCCCTAAGTGAAAATATCGAAATTGGGCCCAAAGTGTCAATATTTTGAGTGTCCACCATTATTTTCCAGCACTGCCTTAAACCTCTTGGGCATGGAGTTCACCAGAGCTTCACAGGTTGCCACTGGAGTCCTCTTCCACTCCTCCATGATGACATCACAGAGGTGGTGGATGTTAGAGACCCTGTGCTCCTCCTCCTTCCATTTGAGGATGCCCCACAGATGCGCAATAGGGTTTAGGTCTGGAGACATGCGTGGCCAGTCCATCACCTTTACCCTCAGCTTCTTTAGCAAGGCAGTGGTCGTCTTGGATGTGTGTTTGGGATCGTTATCATGTTAGAATACTGCCCTGCAGCCCAGTCTCCAAAGGGAGGGGATCATGCTCTGCTTCAGTATGTCACAGTACATGTTGGCATTCATGGTTCCCTCAATGAACTGTAGCTCCCCGGTGCAGGCAGCACTCATGCAGCCCGAGACCATGACACTCCTACCACCATACTTGACTGTAGGCAACACACACTTGTCTTTGTACTCCACACCTGGTTGCCGACACACACACTTTACACCATCTGAACCAAATAAGTTTATCTTGGTCTCATCAGACCATAGGACATGGTTCCAGTAATTCATGCCCTTAGTCTGCTTGCCTTCAGCAAATAGTTTGCGGGTTTTCTTGTGCACCATCTTTAGAAGAGGCTTCCTTTTGGGATGACAGCAATGCAGACCAACTTGATGCAGTGTGCAGCGAATGGTCTGAGCACTGGCAGGCTGACCCCCCCCCCCACCCCTTCATTCTCTTTAGCAATGCTGGCAGCACTCAAAAACAACCTCTGGCTATGACACTGAGCATGTGCACTCAACTTCTTTGGTCGACCATGGCGAGTCCTATTCTGAGTGGAACCTGTCCTGTTAAACCGCTGTATGGTCTTGACCACCGTGCAGCAGCTCAGTTTCAGGGTCTTGTCGATCATCTTATAGCCTAGACCATCTTCATGTAGAGCAACAATTATTTTTTTCAGATCCTCAGAGAGTTCTTTGCCATGAGGTGCCATGTTGAACTTCCAGTAACCAGTATGAGAGAGTGAGAGCGATAACACCAAATTTAACGCACCCGCACCCCATTCATACCTGAGATCTTGTAACACTAATGAGTCACATGATATAGGGGAGGGAAAATGGCTAATTGGGCCCAATTTGGAATTTTACACTTAGAGTGTACTCACTACTTTACATTGTAGCAAAGTGTCCTTTCTTCAGTGTTGTCACGTGAAAAGATACAATAAAATATTTACAAAAATGTGAGATATATATATATATATATATATATATATATATATATATATTACAGAGAGAGAGAGACACACACACAGAGAGATATAGATAGATATGTGGTTTTATATATATATATATATATATATATTGTACAATATTTATGTTTATTATATAAATACTGTATATATTACTAAGTGGTGCCATATAGCCCTATAGTAAGTAAATCAGTGACAGTGATGTGCAAAAATCATTGGTCAGTACCTGGTGACCGATCGGTTCCCTACCGAATCCGATCGGAATCGGCACCCGCGGCGCACGGGAGCGCGCTCTGGGAGCCGTGATCGCGCCCGACTTAGGTCTACGTCGTCAGACGGTATCGAGCCACTTTGCCGCAGTAGAGCTCTAGTGAGAAGTGCGGAAGTGGTTAAGCATGGGATTCTGGCAAAGCAGAGAAGAATGTGCTTCTAAGTGCAGTAATAAAACACTTTAATGACAAGGAAGGGAAGGGTTAACAATGCCTACAAGATGGAAGTGAAAAACAGGCATATCAATGAATCCATAATGTCCAGTAGGATGCCTTCTGGGGGTAAAGACATCTGCAGGTGGAAATTCCAGCCGACCAGCTGTGGGAAACACTGTGTCTCTTATCCAGGAAGGAGAGACGTGCTGTTAGGGCTAGCATGAAACGCAGGCAACTGGAAGTGATGTCAGAGTGGGCAGTGACATGTTTCGGAGCATGCCCAGTTGCTCCTTCTTTAAACCAATGGAGTAATACAAGGGGAAGGTGTATGTATGAGAGTCAGGGGTGGGACAAATGGGCGGGAGCGGGACTTATACTGACTGCCAGATCATTACATGGTAGTATGCTATGGAATAAAATACAGTAAAATAAAAGCTAAAAAAAACTCGCTGCAGGTATAGGTAAAGAAACACAAGACATAAACACTGAGTGGGACAGAGCTGCAACAAGCAGAACATAGATAAATTAAATCCCAATATTTAGACAGAGTGTAGACACTCATATGTGATGCAAGGTGTGCAGCATGGCACTACAAGTGTCAGCAACACCTTAAATAACGGTACTTGGACAGATGTAAATACTGTGCACCAGGGGACAGCAAAGTTTTAGCAACATCACAGGTAAGGAAAACAATATGTAAAAAAATATAAAAAAATAAAAAGAAATAATATATATAAAATGCAATTCAATATGGTCATTGCTTTGAGCATATGAACTTGATACACTGGGGACAATGTGAGTATTGTGGATGAGTTGATATATCCAGAGGGGTGCCCCCACAGGAGGGTCTCTCTCCTTTTTACTTTCAATAAATTTTTATTGGTTTAAATGCAAAGGAAAAATAATACACAATAAAACAGTATAGAGGACGTCCATTGTGGAATACATGGGTACAACTCAGAAAACACAACTAGTGACACAGTCTCCGAAGGGATGCATAATAACAGTCAACAGTTCTAAATGATACATCGTCTGCTATGTCCCTGGCCGGGCGGTCCGGGCCAGGCCCGGACTCGCCCCCTCCCGGGGCCCCGCAGGGGAACACACTGCGCCGAATGGAGGGGGCGGCCGTCCAGACCCCAACCCATCTCCGACCCCCGGCTTCAGGACAGCCATGTAATCTCAGTATTGCACCAGATGACAGAACTATAGTGCATAGCAAGGCCGCTCCAGGCGGCACTGTCAAACCCAAAGGGATCCCAAGGGGACCGCGTCCGTGAAAGTATAGATCAACGGAGGTACAGAAAAGAAAAAGGAAAAATAGAAAGAGAAAATAAGAAAATCCGGGGAGGAAGGGAGGGAACAGAGGAAGTAGAGAAAGGAGTAAGACATGGGGACAAGGGGAGGGTGGTGTCAAGGTCTGCCACAAAGAAACCAAAATAGCCGTGGAGAGGCATTCCCATGGGAGCTTACCATGAGAGCCTCTCATGCTACTGGGGTCCCGCCAGATATCTCATCCAAGGGTCCCAGGTTTTCTCAAATAGGGGTAATTTGTCCTGGAGGATAGCCACCATTCGCTCGTTTACCATGATCCAGGTTAATTTGGCTTTGAGCAGTTCTAGTAATATCACCGGGGATCACCATGAGCGAGCTATGGCGATCTTGGCTGCTGTAAAGATGAGAGTGACCAAACGTTTAGTGTGTTTTGGGGCCATTGTTATCGGTCTCTCTCCTTTTTAAATCCACACATACACACACAGGCACGTACGCAAGATCCATGGTGCCAATTGGCAGTCATGTACTGTTTGTTAAAGTCTGCTTGTTATCCAGAGCACCCTATTCTCCACACTCCTTGAACAGGTTTTTTGGCGCATATGGGGGTCTAGATTAAGGTGACATCACCCTGGCCTAGGATCTATAAAGTAAGGGCCTGGTGGATCATTCAGTTCACTCATTCCTGTTGACAGCTACAGCTATTATAAAGGAAATTGTCAACAGAGCATGTCCACGCTGGACACTTGTGGCTTTCAATTGTTACAGGGATAGCCCAGGAGGTGAGAGGTTGGGCAGAGACAGCTGTCCTCTCACTTCCTGGGATTTTCTAATATACACCGTATTAACTATATAATCTATATATTTTTAATGAATGCATATTATACAGCATTTTTTAGGGTCACCCATGCATTGAGACTTTCATAACTACAAGTATAGATATGAGACTATGAGAATGAGTTCTTCTATTTTTTTTATCTTAAAAAACACAGTAAACTGTAGTATACGCTTGTAAGTCTGCGGAGTACCATCCGAGAAAGATTGTTATAACCACAATGCACCACCTCATTTTTGCCTGTGGCCATCAAGCTATATAATTCTTCTATGTGAGGGCTGGAGGTGAAGATTTAAATCTGATTCATGGTTATGATTTTTATGTAGTTTTTATAAGTATGTTGGTATTTTTTTTTTTTTTTTAACAATTGATTTTTATTGAGTAAATGTAGATTTACAAAACAAAAGCAGAGTAGGTATACTTAGAAAAATACATATACATTTTATGAATATGTAACATTGCAGGATTCAACGTTTTAGCAAGTAGAATCAAGCTGACATTAATTCCCTGTAAGTATTTGAATGGGAAAAATTGTACCAGCTATCCCAGATTTTGTGAAATCTGCCGATTTTGTCAAATGTCATGGTTAAAGTTCTTTCCATTTCATATATTTTTCCTATTTCCAGAAACCAATCCTTTATAGTTGGAGCTCTTGTTGTTTTCCACCGTCTCAGGATTAGAAACTTGGCTGCATTCAGTAAATTTCTGGTCAGGGTTTGTTTATACTGTTGAACAGTATATGTAGAAATGTTAAGGAGGCAGCAGGTAGGGGTCAGTTTAGTGTTTGTTTTCATGATTGTATATATCAAATCACAAACTTGACTCCAAAAGTTGGTTAGTGTTGGGCAATGCCACCAAATGTGAAGCATTGTTCCTTTCCCCTGTCCGCATTTCCAGCACACTTCAGTGTGTTGAGGAAACCATCACTTAAGCTTGTCTGGTGTGGCATACCAATGTATAAAATTTTGTAGGATGTCTCTTGCATTTTTGTGCTTATAGAGCATTTGTGAGCCAGGAAACGCGCCGTGTTCCATTAACTCTCAGATATATGTGTGGCTAGTTCTGTTTCCCATAACTGTTTGAAATTATCAGGGATTTCATCATGTTTTGATTTGAGCCACGATTAAGCCAAAGAGGTGGTTTTGCAAATTCCTTTAGCAGTCGCACAGATTCTCCCAAGTTCTGTGAGAGGTTTAGAGAATTGAGATTTCTGCTTGTGAGTGGATAGGAAATTATGGATCTGAAAATATGTCCAAAAGGGGATATTGACGTTTCCACAAACAATCTGAAGATCTGTTTTAATTTTAATCACTTCTACATTCATACAGTGTTTTATCAAGAGGGGCCTGTCTCCATCCGTATACGGGGTTGTAGGTGTATTCAGTCTAGTTGGGAATTCAGGATTATTGAAGATGGGGGTAATAGGGCCTGATATATTGGACAAGTGGGAGGTTTTCATAAGTTTATGAAATGTCTCTAACATGTTGGCTATGAGAGAGTGTTGTAGCAGTTGTTTGGGGTAATGGGATCTGGAAATCCAAGGTGTAAGGCCTAATGTAAGTTCTGTATAGGATCTTTCTATGTTGACCCAATCTATGTTTTTTGCATGGCAATTCCAGTCTATTATTCTGGTAATTAGGGTTGCATAATAATATCTTTTAAAGTCTGGGAGGCCCATACCTCCTAGAGCTTTGAAGCGTGTAATTAGCTGAAATCGGATTCTAGGCTTTTTGTTAGCCCAAACAAAAGATCTATGTATCTGTTGAAGTTTTTTAAAAAAGTTTATGGGGAGCTTAATCGGTAGAGCATTCATGCAATATAACAGCCTGGGCAAAACTACCATTTTAATTATGGCTGCCCTCCAAAACCAGGAGAATGTTTTTATGTGCCATGCTTTAAGATCTTTTTCTATCTTGTGTAGCAAGGGTATGTAATTTTGTTTATATAGGTCGGCTAGCCATGGGGTGATCCAAATGCCTTAGTATTTAGAAGGGGGATTTTTTGTTTGATGCCTCAAGTCAAAAAAGAGGGGGTGGGACTTTTACGGGCAAGTGAATTTATACACAATTTGTAAAAAAGTAGTCAAGATTTATTTGTACAATATTGTTTACAATAATGCATATATCCAGTGCATATGTGTTTTGGGTTATAGACCCAAGTGGTGTTTAAAAGAAAGGAAAGTTTTGGAGAATATCCGTGACATAGGCGAAAAAGTGACTTTTATTTTGGACGTTGTTCTCTGTTTTTTTCAGGCGTGTTGCTTGAAAAAGTTTCACAGAGATCCAACTGTGACTCCAAAGCGCATTTCCGACGCGTTTCGGCTATAGGGTAGCCTTTTTCAAGGGCTTTGGGTTATCACTATTCTGTAAAGATAGTGATAGATGTTGTTTTAGTCTTTTTGTATTTTAATAAAATATTTTTTGCTTAGTATTTGTTAATTCATATATACATACTTTTTCTGTTTATTTCTGTGAGCCTCCTTTTGCCTGGATGGATTCGCAGCAGGAACCACTATGGTGCAGTCTGAGGGATATATATATATATATATATACGTTATATATTGTTTGGTGTATATTGTATAGGTTTGGAGGTAAGTATATGACTTACTGTATTGTTGTCTTCCAATTTTTGAAGTTTGAATGTGGGAGGTAGTATCCTATTCTTATGGTGAATGGATCTGAGAATACATACATGTAATGTTAATATTTGATGATTGTGCAGGGTAGTGGAATAGGTTTTTTGTTTCTTGGGTGGGGTACTTACAATAGAAGTAACTTTTTCCCCTTTTAGTTGATCATTTTTTGAAGGTTTTTTCTTATAGTATTAGGTTTTTCTGAAAGATATTCCAGGTTATTTTGTTAGAATGTTTGTACAGTCTCTACACACGTACACTCATATGTGCACACATGTGCATACATGCATGCATGCACATGTATGCACGAATATACCGGTGTGAGCGTATACACTTACTCTTATATCGTAGGTATGTAGTAAAGGAGACCTTTTTCCTCCCGCACAATCATTAATATGTAGTAGTCACAGTTATTGTGTAGACTTACTGTTGGTGAAAAGTATATCAAGTAAATAATATATATACACATGGAGTCCAGTGAGCTAAAAAGTGCTGGTTTTATTATTCAAGTGACTTGTTGTGTTTCCAGTGGATGATGGGTCATCCTTAAAGGACTTACTGTTTAGTGGTTGCTTCCTCGTGCTGCCATTCAGTCTCTCCAGTCCCTTCAGTGTGAGGGGATCGTGGAGAGACGTTGGTTCCCCGGCCTTATAAAGCCTGTCGCGCAGGCGCCGTGGGTCCCGCACGTACTCGGCTAGGTTACGCAATTGGCGCGGTCCGGGTTACTGCGCATGCGCCCGAAGGTGCGCGCGCATTCCGAGGTCCGTCATTGCGTATTGGCCGCCGACACGGAGAGGAGGAACCAAGATCCCTGGGAGGGGGATCTTGATGGGGAAGATGGTATATCCCGATGTTCCATCTTAACCCCTGGTTGTCCAGGGGCTTACCGTGCCGGGTGCGATTTTGTCCAGGCTAATATGGGGCTCAAGTAAATAAAACAGAATAATCATATAGTTAAAGAAAATCAAACATTGATATCACATAATAGGTCATATATACGCAAGTAATGGAGCAAACAGAATAAATGAAAAAAACTTAGTTTTAACAGCAGTTTCAAGAGTATAATTCTCTGGTTTATATGGGGGCGATCAGGCTTGGGGTACTTTCTGGGAAGAGGGAGGGAGAGGGGGGGGGGGAATAATAGTAAAAAGTAAAAAATATAATAAGAATAAAAAATAAAAAATAAATAAATAAAAAATAATAATAAAATAGATGAATGAGGGGAGAAGGTAAAAGGGAGGGAGAGGGTAGCGAGGGAGTTTTATTTAGTTTTGATGAACCTGAATAAGGGGTTTCATCATGGTAAAGTATATCTATGGATTAGTATCCTGTGGGGTGGATGTCACATTGTTTTTTAGTTAGCAGAACTATGTACAAGGATTTTGGTGAATGGATGAGAATACTTCCTTTTTTGGAAAACTGGATATCTATTGTCACATTCAGTCAGTTTTTCCCGAGGCGAAACCCTCAAGGAAGGGACGGAAACTTACAATCTCGTTTAGGCCTGGTGGTTTGGTTGCCTTTAAATGTTGTATCCATCTTGTTTCTATTTGGAGGAGTCTTTTGTTCCAGTCTCCTCCCCTGTGTGGAATATGTATTCTCTCAAGAGCAATAAATGTCACTTTGGGCATTTTGTAGCCGTGTTGGTATATTACGTGTCTCCCCAAAGGGAGATAGGGGTTGCATAGCTCCATACTGTTTATATGTTTATTTATTCTCTTTCCCATCTCTTGTTTGGTTTTGCCAATGTAATATGATCCACATTCGCAGCGCATGAGGTATATTACTCCTCTAGTCCTACAATTAACGAAGTGTTTGGGTCTGAATTCTTCACCGTTGGGAAGTATTGTATCAGTACATTTTTGGATGACCTTACATTGGGCACAACTTCCACAAGGGAATGTGCCTTTGGCTTTACAGGGGTCTTTTCTGCTTCCCTCTTTGTATTCGCTATGCGTGAGGTTCTGTTGTAGAGAGCCAGCTTTTCGGTATGTGATCCTTGGGGTGTCTGGTATAAGATGTTTTAATGTAGGGTCTTCTTTAAGTATAGGCCAGTGTTTTTGTAGTATTCTTTTGATCTTTGGATATTCATTAGTATATCTCATTATAATCCTGGTATTGTCACTTTCCTTCGTGGTTTCTTTCTTTTTCTTTTTGAATAGGATTTCTTGTCTTGATTGTATATTGACCTTATTGTAAGCTTTTCTGAGGGTACTTTTTGTGTATCCCCTTTGGATGAGTCTTTCAGTTAGAAGTCTTGCTTCCTGTTGGAAGTCTTGATCAGCTTTACAGTTTCTTTTCAGTCTCAGGTATTGGCTATATGGAATAGCTCTTTTAAGGGGTGTGGGGTGAAAGCTGGAGGCATATAGAATAGTATTTCCTGCAGTCTCTTTCCTGTAAAGTGTTGTCTGTATTTGGCCAAATTCATCTTTTATTATCCCGGTATCCAGAAATGCTACTTTTGTATTACTATAATTTGACGTAAAAAACATGTTATGATTGTTGGTATTCATTTTATTTAGGCATCCTTTTATTTGTTCTTCTGGTCCATCCCATACGATCAGGATATCGTCCAGATATCTTTGCCATAATAGTATATGGTCGGTATACATACGGTTTTCTTCATTGTTTAGGAATTCTCTTTCCCAATCTCCCAGGTATATGTTGGCGTAGGATGGGGCACAACTTGTGCCCATCGCTACGCCACATGTCTGCAAATAGTAGTTACCATCAAAGGTAAAGTAATTATGATTAAGAATGTGTTCCAACATCCGGGTGATGAATTCATTAAATTTAGTTTCACGGTCACTTCTTTGGCTTAGTGTTTTTTTAATAATATCTATTCCTTTTTTATGTGGGATATTATTATACAGCGATTCTACGTCAACTGTAATAAGGAATGCTGTTTCTGGTATAATCATATCTTCCAAGATTTGAAGGAGGTGTACCGTGTCCTTAATGTATGAAGGTAAGTTGGTGACGTACGGTTTTAGGTGTGCGTCAATTACCTGACTTGTAGTCTCGGTAATATTTCCGTTTCCTGAGACTATGGGTCTGCCTGGTGGGTTTATTTTGTTTTTATGTACCTTGGGGAGGGCGTAGAAGGTTGGTGTTCGTGGATGTTTAATCTTCATGAAATTCCATAGGGTTTCCGTAATTATCCCTGCATTGAGGGCTTTGTCTAGTATTATGTTGAAATCTTCATTAAAGGTGTTAATCATAACTGGTGATATTCTTTTGTAACAGTTTGGGTTATTCAAAATTTTCAAACACATTTTTTTGTAATTTTCATTATTCATAAGTACAATATTACCGCCTTTATCGGCTGGTTTGATTGTGATTTTTTCCAGATTTTGTAGTTTTTTTATTGCTAATTTTTGGTTTTTGGTAAGATTTTGTGTCTTATGGTCCTCTTTTAGTTTTTCAATATCTTTCGTAATTTCCCGAACAAACAATGCGATGGCCGGGTTTAGATTTAGGGGTGGAAATTTTTGTGATTTCTTTTTAAAACCTGTTTGTGTGGTTTCTGTAGAACTATCTTCTTCTTCCTCCTCGTCTGTATCTAATTGGTTCTCTTGTTCAGGCCAATCCTCTAAGCCACCCTCCTCCAATAGTATGTTAAGGTCCTTGATGGCTCGAAGTTCAGCAGCTGTTAGGTTAGGTGGTTGTTCCACTGTTGTAGGTTTGGTGTACATGGCTTTGAAAAGTAAATTCCTGGCAAATAAATTAATGTCTTTAATTATTTCAAATTTATCCGATATTTTGTTAGGGCAGAAGGATAGGCCTAATGTTAGAACTTCCGTTTGTGCCTGGGTTAATATATGTGATGATAGATTAATGATGGTTAGAGCTCCTTGGTTTATGGTCTCTGATGCGGTGTCGTCTTGCTTTTGGTTTTGGGGTTCGGTGCTCCTAAAAAAGCTTTAGGTGGTTTTGGTTGATCCTTCTTGGATCTTGTGAATATCTCATGCTGTCTGAGGGGTGGTCTGGTATCTTCTTCATTTTGTTTGTTTTGTTCTGTTGTTCGGTCGTAGGTTTCTTCCTCTCTATCACCTGTTTCTGATGGCTGTGGAGGGTTTTGTCTCTCTCTCCTTTTTTCCATTCTATATTGCTCTGTTCCTGATGCGTGAGATGAGGAATCAGAAGAGTAGTATGGTCCTGTGTTGGGGGGGTATCTGTAGGTTGTTCTTCTATTTGGTCGGGTATTGGACCATTTGTAGGCTCTGTTTTGACTAAATGCATTTTTGTCTCTCCAGTACTTTTTTTCTTTTTTCTTTAGAATTTCTTTGCTGTAGTCTTCTATGTGTTGTTTTAACTTTTTTTCTTGTTCGCTATAAAGAGCGATATTTTTTAGAGGGGAGAGTTTTTCATATATGAGTTTGATTTCATTCTCAAGTGTTTTTATTTGGCACAGATATTCACTTTGTAGTATTATCATCAAGTTTCTAGAACATTCGTTCAATGCGTCTTCCCAATCTTTTTTCATTTGTGTGCTGATATTTTCCATAGTAGGGAATATTTGGATCCTAAGGCCTACGGGGTTTATCTTTTCTGATATATATCTCTCAAATGTTTTGATATGCCAGTGGAGGGTCGATTTCCTCTCAAAGTGCCTTTTGAGGGAGTTGAAGAGTGATGTGATGTTGGATTCTTGTTGTTCGTTTCCTTGGAAATCTTTATGTATATTGGACATTAGGTTTTCCCATTCAGTTCCCATTAGACCTTCTGCCTGATTTTCCTCCATGGTTTACCAGGGAACGGATACAAGTTCTCTATTTGTATAATAGAGGGAATAGCTAGAGATGGGTGGGTTCCCAATCCTCTCAGTATAGCAAACTGCCTGGGAGGGGGAACTGGTCACCAAACTCTTGTGCCTTAGTATTTGAGAGCTTCCGAGACCCACTTGAAAGAGCAGTTCTGTTTTGTCTTGAGCACATTGTTTGCTGATAGAGGGATATTTAGGGCTTCTGATTTGGTATAATTTATTTTGAAATTGGAGATGTAATTAAAAGTTTTGAAGACTGTTAGCAAATTTGGAATGGATATATGGGGTTGAGAGAGGAAAAAGAGGAGGTGATTGGTGTAGGCCGCCACCTTGGTTGGTATTATGTTAATTGCTATTTAGGGTAATGATAGAGAAAGTGGTGTATTATTTAAAGTTATATATATATATATATATATATATATATATATATATATATATATATTAATCTGTGTTATTCATTCTATGATGTATTTTAATTGTATGAATGATTTATTAGAGTATAGTTTTTATTTGTTAAATGGGTGCTAATTGCTGTTATTGGTAATTTTGTTGTGTCATTGTGTCTTGTTCTGTTCATTGTTGTGATCTTGTGTTGTCTTTGTTGAGTGTAGCTGTGTTGCAATATTTTTCCTTTGGGATTAATAAAGTATTCTTGATTCTGATACATAGAGATGAATAAGCTACATAGGAAAGAATGAAATTCCCATTTGAATGTCATTTTTATCCCGTAAAATTAATTGGATGAGCAGGTTTAAATAGGCTCTTTATATCTGCCAGAAACTTGGTTTTAAAGATGACAATTTATGGTTTTAGCAGACATCATTTAACTGTGCTTTTGTAGTAATTTTACTCTTTCATTTAAGATATATTTTAAATTTAATGTAGCATTGTGTTGTCTATGGGAGGCAGAATGAACATGCATAAGCAGTTAAAAAATACCATAAAAATTCCACAACAACTTTAAACAAACATATTCAAGTTAAACTCCAAGAATTAGCCACCTTCCGCACAAACTCACACTGCCAGGGCAAACTGTTTGTTAGGTCTATGGGTAAAGAAATTAGAGTTTTATCATATCCCCCGCTCTGGTAGGCGCAATTGATCAGTGTTACTGGTCAAGTGCTGCCTCTTCTCTAAGGCGCTCCATCCCGGGTCGCACCCCAGCTTCTTCCCTATACTCTGCACATTTATTAGCCCTGCACTGCAGGAGATGTTGAAGGACAACCCACAGGCTGGAGCTTCAGGGAGAAGAAGGAGAGAGTCAGAGCTGGCCAGAGCAGAGGTATGATAAATAATATGTACCCTTAAGGGGCCACTGGAAATAGACAGGTTCTCCCAAAGTAGTACAGAAGCTGCCAGTCATACAAGTATAGTCCCATGCACATTGATAATACAGCAAGTGCAATCCTCAGGCAAACCTCCCCAGGCCCTCAGCCCAGCAGCCACCAAAGCCTAGACTGCAGCTTCTTGTTTCTCTGGCAATCTTCCAGGGGCAACCCCCCCCCCCCCACGGAGGACTGGAACCTTCCCTGAAGAGAAAAAAACAATCCGTTCAGGCCTCCCACACATTTATCACTTCCCCAGTCACCTTCTGGATGCCTCCCCTTCCAGGAATTGGCTGGGGCATTACAAATGTTCAACCTATAATATGAACCTCCCTCCTCATGCCATGGAGGCTTCTTCCAGAGGGAGGGGGTAGCAAAAGAAAAAACTGTCCAAACAATCAACAACCACTCTACTCAATACAGTGGAACCAAAAACCTAACTAGGAGGCTGCTACAAATACATCCCCCTCCCTAGACTTAATTAGTATTTAATAGGGATGCACCGATCCGATATTAGGATCGGATATCGGCGCCGATACTACCACAATAGCTGGATCGGGGGATCGGTAAAATCAACCAATTCACGGGCCGATCCGGTTTTGCTGAGTCCTGGCTCAGCTGTCCCTTGGACAGAGCCGCCGATCCACGGGCCGATCTGGTTTTGCTGAGTCCCAGCTCAGCTGTCCCTTACTTGGTGTAGTAGTAGTATGGGATCGGAGCTGCTACTTCCTGTATAGGTCCGGCTCACAGGCGGAGTGATATCAGATGCACTCCGCCTGTAAATGGAGGAGCCATACACATGAAGCAGCGGCTTTGCTCTGTACTGCAGCCGCATGCATATTGTGTATGTGTGTAGTTCCGGATCGGCAGATACATAATGCCAGATATCGGTATCAGGACAAGAAAAGTCGCATCGGTGCACCCCTAGTATTTAACTCTAGCAGTGTGGGGACTATTTCAGGGGTATATTTTGACTAATTCCTGGAAATCAGATTTATTGGCAGAAGTGTCCCTTCTATTGGTTTTGTGTTGCATTATTGTCCTAACCACTGACATCATTGTGGCCCCTGAACTCCTGAAAAGGGAGCAATACATGTTCTGAAACATGCTGAGCTTTATTAATGATAAGACATTTGGGACTTTTGTATATCTAAAATGATTGTGATCCACTGCTATGCTCTGCACCATGTGGACTCCCATTGTCCAATAGCATTGATGTTGAGCCTGGTACACCCAATCTTGGGATATGTTGTTGGAGACCTCTTGGAAGTCAGCTGTGGACTCCTGCTAAGTAAGCTTCTCAGGCAGGAAACAAATTGGTGTTTTCTCAGCCACTCACAAAGGTGAGCTGCATACATTGATTTCAATTTTCCTGTTCATCTATCAATGTTCTTAGATTCACTCCAATTTAGTTTTGTTGTTTAGTAATCATTGTGGCTATAACAGCACATAAAAGCACAGAACACTAGATATTACTGCATTATGTCAACCCCCTCAAAGAAACAGACTTTGCAATATACAGTAACTATATGGTAATCATTATGACTAGACTTTAGCCTTTTAGTTTCTAAATATTTTTAGTCATATTTTTAACCACTTGCCGACCACCTCATGCAGATTTACTGTGGCAGGGTGGCTCGGCTACGCATAATCACAAAGATATACGTGATTTTATGCACGCGGTCTCGCCGCGCACGCTGCCGGAGCCGCGCTCCTGCTGCGATTAAACACAGCGGGAGCCAGACCACAGGGAAACTGACAGGAGAGCCACCTGCCTACGTAAACAAAGCAGGCGGCTCTCCTGTCACAGAGGCACAGTGAGATTGTGTGTTTCAGCTAAGCTGAAACACCAATCTCTGTGTGCCTGTCAGAGAGCCTCCCCCCCACAGTTAGAAAGCACATTAAGGCTTACATTTAACCCCTTGCTCACCCCCAGTATTAACCCCTTCCCTGCCAGTGTCATTTATACAGTAACAGTGCATATTATTTAGCTCTGATTACTGTATTAATGTCACTGGTCCTCAAAAAGTGTCACTTAGTGTCAGATTTGTCCACCGCAATGTCACAGTCCTGCTAAAAATTGCTGATCGCCACCAATACTTATAAAAACAAAAAAATAAAAGAAAAAAATCTATCCCGTAGTTTGTAAACGCTAAAACTTTTGAGCAAACCAATTAAAATACGCTTTTGGGATTTTTTTTTTTACCAAAAATATGTAGCAGAATACAAATTGGCCTAAACTGATAAAAAAAAATTAGATTTTTACATTTTTTTATTGGAAATGTTTTATAGCAGAAAGTAAAAAATATTGTGTTTTTTTTTTCAAAATTGTCACTATTTTTTTGTTTATAGCGCAAAATCTAAAAACTGCAGAGGTGATTAAATATCACCAAAAGAAAGCTCTATTTGTGGGGAAAAAATTACATCAATTGTATTTGGGTACATCATTGCACGAACACGCAATTGTTTGTTAAAATAACGCAGTGCCGAATCGCAAAAAATGGCCTGGTCATTTGGGGGTAAAACCTTCCGGAGCTGAAGTGGTTAATAATTGCTACTGTGATGTCAATGAGCTACATACTGAATGTTAATAGCTGTTCCATAAATATAGTAACACTTATATGTCAAGTAGAACTTGTAAAGCTTGGTTTCCATAGTGCAATGTTACATTAAACTGTGCACTTAAATTAGAAACACAAATGTGTAGTAAATACCGGTATTTAAAATAAAAAATAGGATTTTGTACTTACTACAAAGTCCTTTTCTTATTGTCTACTGAGGGATACAGCTTGATGGTAAGAACTCTAAAGCTATATGGCTCCTACAGGAAACAGAAACAATAGGCACATAGAAAATTGAAGACCAGCCCCCTCAGCTGTAGCAAGCAGTCCAAGAGAAATTATAACATATAAGAGGAGGGAGTTGTGTCCCTCAATAGACTCTGCAAAAAGTATTTTATGATGACGCCAAAAATCCTTTTTCCTCTAAACACAACTTGATAGTAATCAACCTAGGGACATACAAAACCAGTCTAAACTGAGGGGAGGATACACCTAAACAACACAGCCGAATCAGTCCAACAAGAAAAAAAAAAACAATGAGGAAATTAAAGGGCATTAACCTTCCTAGCGGTATTCCCGAGTGTGGCTCGGGGGGGGTAAAATTTCAGTGCCAAAAGCGGTAACCCCGAGCCACACTCGGGGTACCGCCAGAAAGATCGCTGGATCCTGGTAGAGGGGTTACTTACCTTATCACCGGGATCCAGCGATGTATCCCGGCGGTGTGCGGCGGCAGAGCTTCTTCCCGATCCTCTGTGTGCCCCGGCTTCTGTCTCCTGCGACGTGACGTTCGCAGGAGGGTGGAACCGGCGGCAAATTCAAATGTAAACACACCAAACACACTGATACAATTCAAAATAAAATAAATTCACATTAGTTTGCCCCCCCAGTGCCCTTTCTTGCAGTTTTACTGTACTTTTTTATGTATATATATCTATATATATCTATATATATAGATATATATATATATATATATACACACACATATATATATATATATATATATACATACATACGTGTGTATATATATATATATATATATATATATATACATACATACTGTGACAGGAAGTCAGGTAAATCTGTGGATGTTGTCACAGACAGGAGATACATGTCTGCTTGGTTTAGACAATTCACCAATTACTATAGGGTGTCGGCTGCAGAGGTAGCCAGCAGGAAGGTGTAAAGAAGTTGAAAACCCTTCAGCTATTCAGAATGAGGAAATTAAGGCCTCTATAATTTGTCCAGAGGAAGTCTATTGATTGCTGCCTCCTGACGCTGTGTGAGTAGAGGAGGACAGTCAGATGGGTGCCTCCTGAAGCTGTGTGAGCATGGGAGAGGAATACCTCCTGAAGCGATGTGCGCTGAGGAGGGGAAAAAGACTGAAGACTACTCAAGGTGAGGTCTTGGATTATTTCTATGTGAAGAGAAACCAATGGACATTTTCTATGTGAGGAGAAAATGAATTAAGACTGAAGACTTCTCAAGGTGAGGTCTTGGATTGTTTTCTATGTGAAGAGAAAAACAAAGGAATGTTTTCTATGTGAAGAGAAAAGGGACATTCTCTATGTAAAGAGAAAAACCAATGGACATTTTCTGGGTGAAGAGAAAATAAATGGACTATTGATGGTCTGCTGTAGGATCAGCAAAGTCTGTCCAACAGTAGGTTGGGGACAGACTCCTTAGGTAGGTTCCTGTGTGTGAGAAGGTAGCCGCCCACAGTGGCAAGGATTTATTTTATTTTAGGTTTATTTTGACGTATGCTGTTTTTGATTCTTGCACTTGTGTGAAGAAAATTGCAAGAATAAAACCATACAAAGTTGTTTGCAACCACTTCTCGGCTATCTCCCTGTGTAACAAACCCCCCGAAGGGGTCATCCACACCCGCCACCGAGCTAATCCCCTCACAATACGTATAATATATGTATACGTGTATATATATATATATATATGTATATATACAGTGTGTATATATATATATATATATATATATATATATGTATACATACATACATATATGCTTTAACTTATTTATAGTTTTTTTTATATTATAATTTATGATTTTGTGTTTCAAACTTTATCATACCCGAGATGTTATAAAGAAGAACGCACAGAAAAAAAAATCATATGTAAATAGTTGGTTTGGGCTGCTCATTCTTAAGAATTACATGCAAAATAATGGTACCGCTTTCAGCACCTAAAATCCGAAAGAATCATACCGCCAGGGAGGTTAAATAGTTGCTCACAGAACCTTTCAACCAAAACTAGCGTAGCCCTCTTTTGAAGGAGTTTATGACAAATGACCCTCCCCGAACTAGATATTGTGCTAAATCTGTAGGTAAATAAGAGAACAAGAATCTTAGTTTAGTGGAAGACTGGGTTTGATAATAAAGTTGTCAGGGTCTCCACAGGACAGGGCCTCTTTGAACAGCTGAGATTCCCTTCCTAGGAAATGAGCAAGTAATCAAATCAAAGAAACTGGAAGCAGAAGAACTGTTAACAGCATATAATAATAACAATAAGTATACAGTATAGAAATAATACAAGCTTTATATAAGAAAAGATTAATAATAGTACATACATCCAATGTCCAAACAGGTATTATAAGAAAAGAGTCCAACAAAAGTCCTAGTGGAACTGTGCGCATAGTTATTATTAAGGACAATTCCAGTTGAATGTTTCAGGGGCCCCCGATGTGACATTCATCATGGTGTCAGAGATCTGAAGACTAGATCAGCAGCAACGAGGAGACCACACAACCATTGTCCAACCAAGAAAAAAGGGGGAGGGTTTTCCACTGGATCAACCATAGTAATTAGGAAATAGCATAAGCTGATATTTCCATTGCCTTTGTGCAACTTATCACCAAATTCACCACAGGGAGAATTTGAAGAAGTTGGTGATTGGCCAATGAAACATGTCAGTGTTATGTCATCACTTGCGTTGACCTATTGGATGGGACCTGACGGATGCACACCAATTCAGCTGGCTAAAGTGATGAATGAACCGAGGTAGTGAGACTTTAAATCCAACGGAGCGGCATGTTCTGGTACTTATAAGCCGGAGTAAAGAGCACTTTATGGGGTCAGAGATGTTCGACGAGTGGTGAGATATTCATCCCTATACAACCTGCTGGGACTTACATGCAGTACATCTCACCCACAACTTATGCCCTAACCAGGCTAAACATGTACTATGCTCTGAATCAGCAGTCTATACGTGATTACTGGCCAGTGCTGCTAACCAAGCTCCAATATTGCCAGCATTAGGGTGGACTGTCATATGTTATCTGCATTTGCTGCCTTTATCCACAGTGTCCCTAATAGGATTTACAACTGCCGGCATATGCTATTTTCTATGGTTCATCATACCTGTACAGGACTACCTATATTAGCCCATTGATGCCAGCTGTATGTGTGATTGTGGAGGGTGAACGTATGTGCAGCTGCCCTATCCTTAGTTTTGTTTTGTTTTTTTAAACAGTGATGTTTATAGAAATTCCATTCTGAAACATACATAGATGTGCAAAAACAAAAAAAAACATGAATACAGTGGTTTCTTTTCTCACTACAGAGCATTAAAGGCAAAAAAATGGATGATACAACATAAGTCTCTAAATAACCATAGCATGATGTATACTGTGCAAGGGAGGGCCGGATAAACTGGCACAGTTAGGTACATGTATCTGGTTCCTGTAACCACCTATCCCAGATTTTGTCAAATTTGGTAGGGCAACCCCTATGCTTATACAGTAGTCTATGATAAGTAATTACATTGTTTACCTCCCTCAGCCACATGTTAAAATCAGGAGGTTGGTCCCGCATCCATTTCCTAGCAATAAGTTTCCTGGCTACAAACAATGTTTCCTGCAAAAATATTTTTAGGAATTTATCCATTTCGTCATCTGGGAATATATCAAGTAGGCATTGTTTGGGGAGAAGTTGGAGAGGAGACCCCATTTTGTCGTGAAGGAAGGTAACTATCTGTTGCCAAAATCCCTGAATCTGTGGACATTGCCATAATAGATGAAAAAAGGCACCAGTCTGATGACACATTGAGCAAATGGGGTTATAGTCAGTCGGTATGTGGCCAACTTTGGAGGTGTGAGGTAAGAACGATGGACAATAAAAATCTGGGTGAGATGATCAGATAGCTTGGGAGACGCAGTCTTACAAGCATCCAGTGCCTCACTCCACTCCTCATCCTCCAGGCCTCCAACATCAGGATCCCACGGGCCTTGAGAGCATAGGCAATCAAGGTGGAGGAGGGTAGATGGAGTGTTGTGTACAGTATAGAGATTAAATGTTTAGGGTCGGAGATCCTAATTATTTCCAGTACGGGGATGGGTTCCAGCCGAGGAGGTGCAGAGGCAATTTGGGCCTGAAAGGCATGTCTAACCTGTAGGTATCTGAAAGCATGTGATTGGGCAACGTAAAGTCCTCCCTCAATTTATCAAAAGGCTTTCGGGTACCATCTTTCAGTAAATGGGTCAGATAGTAGACTCCTCTGTTGCTCCATGCCATCGGGTCAGTTATCGAGCAGAACTCAGAGGGGACTGCATTGTGCCACAGGGGGGTGAAATCGTGGATCGTGGGGGTGACAGAGTTTGTCCATCATGACTTCCCATACTCGACCATAGTGATACAGTAGGGATTTGGTACCTCCCCTATTCTCTGATCCCTGTACACCTTGCAGTATGACAGATAGGGGGTCAGCAGTCGGGTGTGACCATTTGGGCATACCAGGGCCAGGAAACACATTCTGTCAACCTTGTCAACATGAAACAACTGAGATAATTGAGACGCCAGAAAGTAGTGGTTAAAATCGGGGAGCGTCATCCCACCCAAGTCAGAGGAGTTTTTGAGGGGTTTCCTCCATGAGATTTTGTGTCTGCTCGCCCCCCAGACAAACGCCTTCAAAAGGGATTCCATCTATTTGAAGTACTTAAGGGGCAAATGCCACATCATATAGAGGACCTTAGGGAGGAGGAAACCTCTCTGTCACCTCAGCATATAAATAAGCAGTAATCAATGACAATAGGCCTACCATAGCAAGTAATGCAATAGGTGGTTTCTCATAATACAGTCTCGCATAACATAAATAGACTGTGGTCAGTTCCTTGCATATCAGCACATCCTGCACAGTTAAACAAACATTTCCCTTCCTCCTCTCTCCACTTCACTTTCTCCTTCTGGTTTTTTTTAACCTGGTCCCACAGAGATAGGAAGTGATGTACATAAAAAGCTCACAGCACAGCCACTCACAAATACAGACAGTAGAGGGTAGCAGATCTCTACACTAATAAACACTAGAATAGGCACTCAAAGATCACCTCATAAATCACCTACAGAGATTATATTATAGACATAAGGGTGAACGCTCTGATAGGTGGGAGCATATCAGTAATTCTACAACATGAAAAACTGAGTTAAAAGGCCTGATTTCACTCAACCACCAGAGAACTACATAGAGTATATAATGCTACTCACTGGGCTGTAATAAATTCGCCTTTTTTTAATCAAACATATAAACAAAGGTAAATAACTGCAAATTGTGTAATGCATTAAAATGGTATCAATACCCACATCATACACAGCTAAAAACATGCATGCACCTTTCTCACTGTAAACAATATACTCAAAAAGCCCCTACACAAATAAAAGCATGACATTGTAATCAAATAATCAAGGTGAATAATGGTGATCCCATGCATTTGTAGATAAATGGAACTACGGAGACAAAAAGTTCAATGCATTGTGATGCAAAAAGGAGACAGGCCAATAGCCATCCAATGGTAGTGTCCTTATGGAAAATTATGATAATCATCAATAATTCAAGGTGCCAGGTGGAAAAAAAAAACTGATGGAGGGTAAATTTGTGAGCATAGCCTCCCTCGCACACAAATACATATTCAGGTAGGCATTCCATCAGCTGTCTTGTAAGTAAGTCCTCAAAGTTATTAGATAGGACCAGAGGGTCACACAGTCAGTGCATGTTCAATGATGCGTGTTACAGACGATTATTCTAAAATCATAATTGGTATTTATAAAATTAAGAGCTTCCTCCCGCTCTGGAAATAAATAAAGGAGGTGGTGGCATTGAAAGGGTTAATTGCTAATTAGCCTGGTGACAATCGCTCTCAGCCAGCTGGCACCTAGATTGTGGTCCCGCAAGCTGGAAAATCTTTGTGCAGGGTGCAGCTGAGAGTGGCATTGTTACGTAAGTGACAGCAGGGTGTGAGATTGGCTGGTCCTTTGTCACAAATTAATGAGAAGGGCAGGGATCTGATACCCACCTCCGTCACACCACCAATTCCCGAAGTACAAAGAATATCTCTAAAAATACAGGGAATGAAAGGTATGACAGGTCAGCAGAGGAGAGAAACACAGTCAGTATGTAATGAGGGTTTGAAATGTTGTATGGGGCAATGCCTTGTTAACCAGGTTCTTCCAGAATGCAGAATGCAAGTGAGGGTGCCACTATATTTTTCCAATGTAGTACAATAGCCTTCTGGGCTGTGAATAGAAGAAAAATTACTGACATCAATAGTAGCACTGCTTCAGGTGAGATTTACCAGCTTAATGGTCTCCACACATGGGTGTTCGCCTCGGCTCGCAACCACAATACAATAAATGCAAAAGGAATGGCTGCACACGACTGTAAGTCCTTGTACCACCTATTGTATAATGAGAAGTTGGAAAATTGGCTCCCAGATAGCGGTGTACTGGGCGTATGGGTAAGGTAGTAAGTGCCACATCCTAAATTAGATCAAAAACTTGCAAAAAGAGAAACATGGACTTTGCAGGCACTGGGTATCATAAAATCACATACTTTATTGCATAATACATCTAAAAACATCAGAAAATCAAAATGACAAAACATATAATAGTCATATCCCATATAAGGGAAGTATGAACTACGAAATTGATAAAAGAGTGGTTACATTGACCTAAATACTAACAGATATGGATTAAGATTGAAGGGTTGCTGGGATTTACACCAAATTAATTACTTAGACCTAGTACTTATGAATGACGATGGAAAGATTTCCACGAAAACATTCTTCAAAGAAACGGATATTAATAGTTATATACCCACTGCCAGTTGCCATCACCCTTGTGGATTGGGGGTATCCCCAAGGGCCAAACTTATGCGGATCAGACAAAATTGTGATAATATGGATGATTATATCCAACAGTCTAATGTTTTGCTTAGTAGGTTTAGAGAAAAAGGGTATTGTGGGAAAACATTGGCACCCATCCAAGCTAGCATTATGAGAATGTATAGGAATGATTTATTAGAAGATAAACCTAAACATAAGGACAAGAAAGATGATATAGCCTTTCTGACTAACTTTAGTAGAGATTATAGGGCTTTTGAATATATTGAAACATTGGCCAATAATGTTAGGGACAAAATGCTATCAAGTATACTCCCTACAATACCGCGGTTTATATACCGGAAAACTCCTAACCTCGGAAATAAAATAGGACCTAATATTCATGACCCATCAAAAAAGAATGTGACGTTTTTAGATAGAAAGGGCTTTTTCCCACTGTAAGAGATGTAAAGCATGTAAAACGACTAAAATTGAGAAAAAGAAAATAGAGAATTTTACGTTGTTTGTTCGGGGAGCGAAAAAAATCATCACTATTCGAAGCACTTTGGTGTTGATGGACAATTCCTTTGTTGTATTTTGTTGATTTATTTATTAATATTGTTTGAGAGTGCGGTTTAATAATATTTAGCAATATTTATCTTTTTCATCTATTCTTCTGAGGATGCTAAGAGAAACTGGGCAGGTGTTGTGTCAGAGGGGTATAGCCTCAAGTGGGCTAGCCTTTGGTCTTCTGTTAGCCAATGTCCCTTTCTCCTGTAGGCAGCAGTAAAACCCTAGGTTTCTTACTATTAATCTGTGTTCCTCAATGGGCAATTGAGAAAAGGATATATGACGACTGCATGTGCTTTTTGTTGTTATTGCAGTACATTGCTTGTAATTAAAAAGTAGGGCTGCGCACAATTGTAGGCAATAAAGCACAAAACAAACACTTTTCTTTAAGATTGTTATTGATTATAATTTCTTGTTTATGTTCAGAACTAAAATATAACATTGTTAAAAGGTATTTAACTACCCATGTAGTTTAGCCTACAAACTGTAGCACACAACGCTGTCCCTAATGCAGTAGCCAGACCTGATACTTTTCATTTACATGTAAAAATCTGTATTTTTTGCTGGAAAGTGACTTAGAACCCCCAAACATTAGACATTTTTAGCAGAAGCCCTAGAGAAAAAGATGGTGGGTTTAAAATGTTTTATGTCACACTGTATTTGAGCAGTGTTTTTTTTCGAACAAAAGTTTTTGGAAAAAATACACTTTATTAAATTCGAATGCACACAAACAAAATAAAATACCAAATTTTTGGTAGAATATAAAAGAGGGTGTTACGCTGAATAAATAGATACCTAAAATGTCACGCCTAAAGATTTTGCACGCTCGTGGAATGGCACCAAACTACGATACGAAAATCTCCACAGCTGACACTTTAAAAAGCCTTCACAGGCTACCAGTTTAGAAGTACACAGACGGTCCAGTGCTAGAATTATTGCTCTTGCTCTGACATTTGCAGCAATACCTCACTTGTGTGGTGCCATTGGACCGTTTACATATGCGTGTAGGACCTGCAAATGCATTCGTCTTTGCATGCGAGCACGGTGGGACAGGGACGCTTTACATTTTTTATTTTATTATTTATTTTATTTGAATGTTTTAATTTTAAACTGTCTCTTTAATTATTTTATTTTTGGTTCACTTTTATTGCTGTTACAAGGAATGTACACATCACTTGTGATAACAATAAGCAGTTACAGGTACTCTTTACTGAGACATCTGGGGTCAATTAGAACCCAGATGTCTCCTCTACCATTAAAAACTTCCGATCACACCAATATTAGTATGATCAGAAGCTTTCCCAAATTAAAAATGGCACTGTTTACATCTGGCGAAACCGGAAGTGACAAAATACTTGTTGCTTTCGGTTTCCTATCAGCGTTCCGGTCCCCAATCAGCTGTATGGTATGCTGGTGAAACGGTTGGCTTCATTCCGGGCCCATCAGTGGGACTGTAGAGCCCAAGAGGCAACGGCTGCGGGTGGGGGTTGGGGAAATATACCCTCCCGCTGCCTGTTAAAGCAATCCAGCAGCTAATTTGCTGATTAGGATTGGGATGGCTTTTACAAGAAAGATAATTGCCTCCTGAAAAAAAAACAATATCCCAGTATACATACTTGAAGCTGCTGATAAATATGTACGTTAGGCGGTCTTCAAGTGGGTAAAAATGGCCCATTCGCTGATTTAATTAGTGACCCTGCCCCATACCAAAAGGCTGCATTAAAGAGCACAAAATAACTGTGGGGAAAAAAAAGTTAGTAAATATACCGACTTTACCCTCTGATTTTCACCCATGATACCTAGGTAAGGGTGACAACACAAACCTTTCTGCTAGATCTTAGTGGCTTTCTCTCCTAGTATATATATATATATATATATATATATATATATATATATATATATTACAACTGTAGGAAAGGAAACTCTTCAAAAGAAAAAGGTACTTAACACAAATGTGCATCTACCTACTTTATATAAATAATGTTTGCCTGGAATTAAAGCAGAACTTCACTTTCACAATCAACATTGACCATTTTTAATCCTTATGCTGCTAGCATTTGTAAATAGATTGGGAAGTATATATTTACTTGTTTTAAACTGTTTTGTTTTAATTTCTTCAGTTACTTTCTGGTTTCCAGGCCTAGGCAAATTATGTCATACATCCCAGGAGTCTCCTGTGTGCATGCCGGAGCTAAGAGCAGATTGATTGCAGGAGTGCTACATTAATCATCTGTCCTTACTCAGGATAGCCACGGCCAGAAATCCTGGTGGTATGGGGTGGGGGGGTTTAAAGTGATTTCTCAGCCAAATAAAGTATGGAGACATGGATGGATAGGTGAGCTTGCTTTAAATATTAAAGATGAGTTAAATAGTGTTTTTTGGTTTGTGCAGCTCCACTTTAAAGTGGTTCTAAAGCCTTAAGGTTTTTCACCTAAAAAGCATTCTATGCATTAAGGGGTAAAACCTTCTGTGCTGCAGCTTCTCCCTGTCCACCCCCCCCCCCCCCCCCGGTCTCCCTTTTCCTTAGCTGAGCCCATACAGATCCAGCGATGTACATGAGTGAATCGGCTCCCACCACTATCTCACTTCTCGTTGGGCAGATTGAGAGATTGAGAGCAGAGGGAGCCACTGGCACCTGCTTCTGTCCATCAAATGCTGTGACACTGAAGCGGGGAGTGGACCTGAGTCCCGCTGTCTGTGTCAATGAACGCAGCAGCGGGGCTAGGGAGCGAGCATGCAGAGGTGCCCCCATGGAAAACAGCTTTCTGTGGGGGCACCCGACAAAGAGGTGGGGGCCTCAGAAGAAAAGGATTGGGGCTGCTCTGTGCAAAAGCATTGCACAGAGCAGGTAAGTATAGGCATGTTTGTTATTTTAAGAAAAAAAATGAAGGTTTAATACT
Organism: Pelophylax lessonae; assembly: GCF_965119305.1. Classification (NCBI taxonomy): domain Eukaryota; kingdom Metazoa; phylum Chordata; class Amphibia; order Anura; family Ranidae; genus Pelophylax; species Pelophylax lessonae. The sequence continues at coordinate 662,216,200 of NC_138768.1, read as the reverse complement.
ACTTAAAGCTTTACATTCTAGTATACCCCCCATAGTACTAAATAAACTACATTTTCAGCATCTCCAAGAATCACTGACAAATGTGACAATCTCCTGATCACATAAAAATAAATAGCGAAGAACGTGCCATTTCTGAAGAAATGGCATACCCCCTCTTTAAGAGGGGATGATTGATTGCTTTTTAATGAGCCGACTTTGCTCAACATAGGTCATGTGACTAACAGTGCTGCACAGAACAATGCATTTGATTACTGGGGTTATTTGACTGTGTAATTGTTATGTCTGCGTGTTAATTAACTGTTTTGTGTTTCACTGTAAAACACTCCATTTGAAATGGCTTTATTGAAATGCTCACAACTCTGTAAATCTTGCATTGAGACTTATGAGAACAGCCAGAAATGCTTCATTAAATTCATTTAACAAGTTATGTACATACTCAGCAGGTTTCTTATGAAAAAATACTCATGACAGATCAGTAGTCCTACTACAAGCCAATAGGGCTTTCTCATATCCCGGCCGTCAATTTTTTTTTTAAATGTGTATAGAGAATCAAAATTATGCACACTAGTCTTTATATACTGATTGTACAATGCAGTAATAGCATAGCAGTAATAATAAAGGTCTATGAATAAATAGTTCAATTTCTTTTTTTTTTTTCAAATTCTTTATATAAAAGAACAAAGTATACTTCAGAGCAATGTACTAGAATGTACAGAATAGGTACAATATCTTACATAATACAGCGGTGATTCAAATTAGCATAGTATTATAAAGCGAGATACAGAAATGCAAGATATTCTGACATACCTAAAACCTATGTTCATTTATCACTTCCAAAGGTGACAAAAGACAATGTGCCAGACTTTGCTCAGATGGACACTTCAGTTTTTTAGGAGAGGAGGAACAAAAACAGAGATTCTAAAGGACGCCCATGGGCGCAGAAAGAAAAAAGAGAAGAGAAAGAGGGGGAAAAAAAAGTAGGGGGTGGGGCCAGGGTGATGGCACACATGCGTGCATTAGCAAGAAGGGCAGGAAGACCCCAATCCTCAGCGCAGCTCTTCAGGAGTGACTTCCCCCTCATCTGAGTATACAAATTTTTCCCAATATGACCATGTTTTGGTATATTGCTCTCTTTTGTCTGGGGCGGTAAGCACTAGGTCTTCCGTTACATTGATACTCCAGACCCTATTAAGCCACATAGCAATGGAAGGAGGATTAGGGTCCTTCTAACACAGGGTAATACAGGCTTTGGCGGGCCTTATCCAAGTGATGGAGCACAGATTTCTTGTATGTCGGAAGCAGGATTTGTGAGCAGTAGAGCAGAAAGAAGGCAGGATCCTCCGGTTTTGGGAAGTCGGTGAATTTTTGAGAGATCTTGTGCACCCCTGACCAATACTATTTAATTTTCGGACAACAAATAATTATAAAAAACCCACGCTATGGTGGTGAATAAAGTGTTCAAGATATATGTGTGAACCCACTATGTAAAGCTGCTGCTATTGTGTAAGGTGCTAAAACCTCAAATATGAACCCAATATAAAAAACAATTAAGCACTGCTACGAAAACAACAATAAAATACACAATATAAAACTCAATAATGTAAACAATATCACATGAAGTGCAAAATTAAATAAAGTCCATAAGTGCAATATTAAGTGTCTGTGCTTGCTATATTCTTCTGGTACTGTCACAGTGCCTCTTCGTGATCCCCTCCTGTAAACCCCACTCACCAGAAATAGGAATCAAGTAGGTATATAGTGCTCCCAGGCACAAGATGTATGTAGCTATTACTCCTCTCCTTCTCCTCCAAACATAAATAGCTAGAACTGTAGTACTTCCTGGATCAAGGGGTGTTCCTATGTATTCCTTTAATCATAAGGCGCTCATCAGATTGTTGCAAAATGAGAGAAAGGGGCCATAATGTAAAATTAAAATAATAATGTAAAATTGAGCAAAGGAGACCGCCTGCAAGGACAACACAATCACTCCCAGAACTCTCATACAGGTCTGAAGGGACAACCATTTGCCGGACAGCAACAACTGAACCGCAGTCTGGAGTTTTTGAAGTTTTTCCAGTGGAAGAAACACCCTGGCTGAGGACGAGTCCAAAGTCAGGGCCAGATAGTCCAGTCTCAAGGAAGGGACCGAGGATGACTTCTAAAGGTTCAAAATCCACCTGAACTCCTCCAGAGTTCTCATGGTGATCTCCAAATTTATTTCCAGCACCGTAGGAGACACCGCACGTAGAAGCAGATCGTCCAGGTAACCCAGGACCGATATCCCCCGCTGCCACAACAGTGCCAGGACCAGAGTCAACACTGTTGTGAAGACCCAAGGAGCAGAGGCGAGACCAAAGGGTAACACCACAAACTGATAGTGATCCTCGCCCACGGCAAAACTGAGAAACCGTTAGTGTCCTGCACATATTGGGATGTGAAGGTAGGCATCTTTGATGTCTATGGAGGCTAGGAAATCCCCCTGATGTAGGGAAGCCACCACCGTGCAAGCTGATTCCATCTTGAATTTTTGAACACGCATGAAGCAATTCAGTGCCTTCAGGTCCAGGATCTGACGCACCTTACCTTCCTTCCTGGGTACCGTAAACAGGTTTGAATAAAAACCCTGAAAATGTTCCACGCACGGAACCGGAACTATTACACTCTGTTGTACCAGGTCCTGAACTGCTCCAAAGAGAGCCTGTAAGTGTAATGTTCAGGTACCTTTGGTACCCTAAATTACTCTTTTTCACAAGTGTATGCGCCCCACCATTCTCTTTTGGAAAGGTGCGCATACACCTTTAAGACTGAAGCTGTCATCACTCAGCGCCGGACTAGATGGCTATTTAAATCGCCGGTTCTCACTCACATGTGTTCGTTCAAACACCCTTACCTGGATGCTAACTTGGCTTGAAGCTTTCGTGCTTGCAAGCATACCTCGCTGACGGAACCTCGCTGCGCTGATCCCTGCATCCCGCTTCCGGATCATCCGCTCCTCCTGAACCAACCTTCGGCTGTATTGCTATTAGTGCTAAGTACCCCGCAGGGGAACCCTCTATAAACTTATACTAAGCTTACACTATCTAGCTCTGCATAGTAAAGACTATTTATCACATCTGCATATCTAGATTGCTAGCTCTTAAGACTACTGCTACTTATTCCTGCACTGGGTTGATCACTCTTGTATGTCCACCTGCTACTCTGTCATCTGCTACCATACATGATTGCTAAACCTACCTGCATCCATCTGCTACTGTCTTACCTTCAAGTGTCTGTCACCTACCACCTCCACTCAACCTGTCTCTTAAATCTTCATCACTGTGTTACTACATACATAAAGTCACTCTAGGAACCAGCTTGTTGAGTGTGTGTATTTACTAGCTGAATTAAGACCTTCCACACATGATGAGTCATTGAGGTTGGGAATGGTATCTCAGCATCTCTCTTACATGACTACTGAAGTGGAATATTTCTGCAGCTGAAAATCCCCACCATACATGAAACGCAGGAGCGTTACAGATTGAACGAACACACAAATGGATTCAGCAGAAATAACCACTCAGGTGACACAATTAAAACAGCAAGTAACTGCGTTAATACACGCACTTGCTGAATTAAAAGAAGACAATCAGGCTCTGTCGCAGCAGGTAATTAGACTGACACAACTTACCTCTGCTCAGTCCCCTGAACCCAAGATAAATCCCCCTTTGGTATTTACAGGCGATCGCAAAAAATTTCGCGAATTTAAAAACGCATGTGAGTTACTTTTTTTGCTAAAACCTCGTACCTACCTTACTGATCACATTAAGGTTTGTACTATTATTTCTTACCTAACAGGCGATCCTCGAGCCTGGGCAGACTCTCTTTTTGAGAAAAACGACCAGCTTCTCAACTCCTATGCCTTGTTCCTAGCAGAACTCACTAGCCTATATGATGACCCCAATAGGCAGAGTACTGCCGATCTTCAATTAAGATCCTTGAAACAAGGAAGGAGGCCTGTAGAAGACTTTGTCGCGGAATTCAAGAGATGGACCCTTGATTCGGGACTGAAGAAATGCTTGTTTCATAAAGATGAGGTACTCTTTCTAGGCTACATCATATCCAAAACAGGAATCGAGATGGACATGAGTAAAATATCCTGCATTCAGGATTGGCCTACACCAACCACACGCAAGGCGCTACAGCGATTCCTGGGATTTTCAAATTTCTACAGGAAGTTCATTAAAAACTTTTCTGCTATTGTGAGACCCCTCACACAGCTCACTAGCATAAAAAAAACATTCAAATGGTCAGAAGAAGCCAATAAAGCTTTTCACTTGTTAAAGACAAGGTTTACTTCCGCTCCCATATTACGCCATCCAGACCCATCCCTCCAATACATTCTGGAGGTAGATGCGTCAAACATGGCAGTAGGAGCAATACTCTCCCAACGACCAACCCACACTTCACCACTTCATCCAGTCGCCTTTTTTTCTAAATCCCTAAGCAGTCCCGAGATAAATTACCCCGTGGGTGAAAAGGAACTGCTTGCTATAAAATTGGCTCTGGAGAATTGGCGACATTTACTCGAAGGCACCCAATTACCAATAATTATATACACGGACCATAAAAACCTCCAATATCTTCAGACTAGCAAAACTCTCTCGCACCGACAGGTACAATGGTCACTATTCTTTCTAAGGTTTAACTTCCTAGTGACTTACACACCTGCAGATAAGAACAAAAAGGCGGATGCACTATCACGATTAACTGAAGAAAACTACTTTGAAATCCCTTCCGTTCCTATAATACCTCACAAACGCATTATTGGAGTGTCCGTTCCTTGAAGGAAGAGGTTTTGCATGGTATAAGTTTGGATTCACCCCCACCACAACTAAATACTGATGCAGAAGGCTTCCTCTACTACAACGACAAACTTTACATACCACCTACCCTACGCACCAAGATCTTGGAATTATCTCATGATGTGCCTATGGCAGGACATATGGGTATGACAAAGACTCTTAATTTGATTTCCCGGCAATTCTGGTGGCCTGACATGAAAACATCTATACAAAAATTCGTCTCTTCATGCAATGTCTGTGCCAGGTCCAAAATTGACACTACGAGACCATCCGGTCTACTATGCAGTCTACCAATACCCCAAACTCCATGGGAAGTTTTGTCCTTGGACTTCATCGTAGAATTGCCTCTTTCCAAAGGATTTAATACCATCTTGGTGTCAGTGGACCATCTGACAAAGATGGCACATTTCATTGCTATTCGCAGACTACCTTCGTCCAAACAAATGGCAGAACTCCTGATGAAACATGTCTTTAGATTACATGGTATCCCAAAAACTCTTCTGTCTGACCGTGGATCCCAATTTATTTCTAAGTTCTGGCAAGAACTATGTCACATACTACGGATCGAGCGGAAGCTCACTTCTCCTTACCATCCGCAGACCAACGGACAGACTGAAAGAGTCAACCAATGCATCGAGCAGTATTTACGTTGTTACACTTCTTACCAACAGGATGATTGGGTGGATCTTCTCCCTCTGGCAGAATTTGCCTACAACAACGCAACCCACAGTACAACCAAGCAGAGTCCGTTCTACTTGAACTATGGGTTTCATCCCTCTATTCTTCCACCACGCATCCTTCCTTCAAACAACCCAGTAGCCTCAGACTATCTTACCCAAATAAAGGATTCTCTGGGTTTATTAAATACTACCATTGCACACGCTCACAGTCAACAAAAGAAGTACTATGATCTTCGCAGAAGACCTTCTCCACAGTACACTATCGGGGACCTCGTTTGGCTCTCAACAAAAAATTTAAGACTGAAGATCCCTAGCAAAAAGCTTGGACCTCTGTTCTTGGGACCTTTCCCAATCAAAAAACTTATTGGAAAAGCTGCAGTACAGCTTTCATTGCCAATAGACCTAAAAATCCATCCCATTTTCCATGTGTCGCTACTGAAGCCCCATGTTCCGGACCAAGAAATAAGGCCTAATATTCCACCTCCGCCTCCTGTACAAGTTGAAGGTGGAGAAGAATACGAGATAAAAGAGATTCTGGATTCTCGTATCTACAGAAGAAGACTTCAGTACTTGGTTAGATGGAAGAACTATGGGCCCCAAGACGACACCTGGCTAAACACCTCTGAAATACATGCCCCTAGATTAATCCGCAATTTTCATGCGAGATACCCAGACAAACCAGCTCCAGAGGCCTTCAGGAGCCGGCCTTAAGGGGGGGGGGTATTGTAATGTTCCGGTACCTTTGGTACCCTAAATTACTCTTTTTCACAAGTGTATGCGCCCCACCATTCTCTTTTGGAAAGGTGCGCATACACCTTTAAGACTGAAGCTGTCATCACTCAGCGCCGGACTAGATGGCTATTTAAATCGCCGGTTCTCACTCACATGTGTTCGTTCAAACACCCTTACCTGGATGCTAACTTGGCTTGAAGCTTTCGTGCTTGCAAGCATACCTCGCTGACGGAACCTCGCTGCGCTGATCCCTGCATCCCGCTTCCGGATCATCCGCTCCTCCTGAACCAACCTTCGGCTGTATTGCTATTAGTGCTAAGTACCCCGCAGGGGAACCCTCTATAAACTTATACTAAGCTTACACTATCTAGCTCTGCATAGTAAAGACTATTTATCACATCTGCATATCTAGATTGCTAGCTCTTAAGACTACTGCTACTTATTCCTGCACTGGGTTGATCACTCTTGTATGTCCACCTGCTACTCTGTCATCTGCTACCATACATGATTGCTAAACCTACCTGCATCCATCTGCTACTGTCTTACCTTCAAGTGTCTGTCACCTACCACCTCCACTCAACCTGTCTCTTAAATCTTCATCACTGTGTTACTACATACATAAAGTCACTCTAGGAACCAGCTTGTTGAGTGTGTGTATTTACTAGCTGAATTAAGACCTTCCACACATGATGAGTCATTGAGGTTGGGAATGGTATCTCAGCATCTCTCTTACATGACTACTGAAGTGGAATATTTCTGCAGCTGAAAATCCACACCATACATGAAACGCAGGAGCGTTACAGTAAGCAATCCGGGGACAGTTGCACATTGCTATGGAAAAACCTTACCGGCGGTATCAATCGAAACTCAATCTTATAACAGGACCGTATGACCTCCTGAGCCCATTTGTCTTGTGGTGGCCTTGTCCTCCGTTCTGGAGAGACTAGGATTTTTGTTTGGCAGACCAGGGTCATTTGGAACTGCCCGAGAGAGTCTTGAAGGGCTTCGACTGACCCTGAGGGACGAAAAAACTTCTTGTGTGCTGAGAAGGAGGGACCCCGTCTGAGATGAGGGTGCTTACCCTTGTTGGCATGCGGAAGGGAGGTACTCTTACCCCCTGTGAGACTTGTTATAATGTCATCTAGAGGAGCCCCAAACAGGCGATCACCTTGAAAAGGTAGATCAGTCAAGGCCTTGTTTGATGTCTGATCCACAGACCAACACTTCAGCCAAAGCATACGACGGAGGACCACTGCTGAAACCGAAGTCGGCCCAATGTGGGAGCAGTATCTAGGGCTGCATCGCAAAAAAATTGCAGCCCCAGCATCAGCTGGTCCAACAGCTCCGCAAAGGCAGGGGGAAGTTCTTTCCCCTCCAGGTCACTGCGTAGCAACTAAGCCCATTCAGTCAATATTTGCGAGACAAGGGCAACCAAAAACACCGGTCTTAGAGCAGACCCCGCCAGGGAGTACATATAGCGGGCCACAGACTCCGCCTTTCTGTCCGCCGGATCCTTAAAGGACGGGAATCCTCCACTGGGATTATGGTAGCTTTATTCAGTCTTGAGACCAGGGGGTTCACCGTAGGTGGCACAGTCCACTTCTTTATAAGGGACTCCTCAAAAGGGTAGCGTCTAGCAATCCGCTTAGGCACCCCAGGGGAACGCTTTGGGCGGTCCCATTCTTTTTTGAGCATGACGTCAAAATACACGGGAAAGGGAAAAACATTTGCTGCTCTGAATGGCTTGGGAGTACCAAATGTAACCTGCGCCTCTGTCGCAGCTGCATTGTGCGTCCACCAGCTCCTTATATTGTGCAGCAGTGGAGGTAGAAATGTCATTCTCACTGTTAGAGGAGACAGGGCGCGAGGTAGCGGACCCAGCAGGGAGACTCGCTTCTGCGGTGGCTGAGTCAGACTCAGAATCTAAGATGTCAGATGAGGCAGGGTTTTTTTTAGCACCTCGCCCTTTAAAGGCCACCTCCACCCGGGACACAAACGATTCCAGGACCGCCGAAATGGCATCTATAGACAGCTGGGGTCCAGAAGGCCCTGCGGCCTCGAGGGAGTCAGATGGGGACACATGATCTGTAGGGTCCATGTTGCACCAGGGGAACCCGTCAGCAAAAGTTGAAAAAAGCGAGACAAAAAAAAAACAAACATTTTTTTCTTTAAATCGTCCCACCGTGCCACAGGTCAGGCAAAGCGCACTGGAGACCCCAGCAGAGAGAGAGAGACCCAGACTCACTGTGCCAAAGATGCACAAGGAGGCCCAGAACGTCTGCACAGCGTGTGTCAGCAGCAATCTCGATCCAAAAGGGGAGGATCTGAGGAGTAGCCCAGGGTATAGGGATGGGCTCCACCCACAAAAACCGCCTCCAGGAACTCCCATCCTGATTCTTATTAGAAAAAGCCACTGCAAAATGGCCATGTCGGGTGTACCAAGATGGCCGCCAATCTCCTCAGCACTACACAGGCTACAAGCAAATGGCGGCCCTGCATGGCCTGCAGAGCAACTGAGGACCCTCGTGGGGACCCCCCAGACTCCAGAATAGGATCGATTGGAAGGTGGGCTCTGAAGTGACAGAGACCCCCCCCCCCGCACGATCGTTTGTCTGTTTCTGGCGGCACACACCCCACCCCCACATGCGGCCTGCAACGTGGTCCCAGTCAAAAATGAAGTGAATGATGAATGATATAAACAAAATGAGAAGAAACCATAAGGAAAGGTGTAGACAGGGCAAATGTGTAAATGAGTAAACCTCATCTGTGGAAGTCCTTTTTCAGTGTATGATAATCACGATGGTGACAGGTCCTTCTGGTAAGAGAGTTATGGAGTCCAAATCAGAGTGCTTGGGATGTATATTAGACAGGCAGCTCCTCAAGCGGTAGGGAATCCCTCCAAGCATACAGCGAAAAAGAGAACAAGGGCGCAAAGTCACAAGTATGAATAAACAGATGATCATTTTATTATAGCAACTTACATGTTAATACAGATAATCCAAAAAACAGCCGATGTAGTGTAGAATGGCAGTGTGAGAAGCCTGGATGGCAATCCTGTGCTGGATGGCGATCAGCAATTCCGGACACTGAATGGTGCTGCAAATAGCGTAGGCTCCCTGTATGGGCAGCCTCGCTGGGGTCTGCTATAGTTCGGGGCCGGAAGTGGTTAAAACCAGAACCGGAAGTGGCCGAAGTGACCTGTAGGTTCCTCCACGGATTCAGTGCCCGGAATTGCTGATCGCCATCCAGCACAGGACTGCCATCCAGGCTTCTCACACTGCCGTTCTACACTACATCGGCTGTTTTTTGGATTATCTGTATTAACATGGAAGTTGCTATAGTAAAATTATCATCTGTTTATTCATACTTGTGACTTGGCGCCCTTGTTCTTCTCTTTTTAGCCCCCAGCAGTGAGGGGGTGCAGGTAGGTGGGGAGTGCATGACAGGACAGAGGGGAACCCAGGATTGTGAGGGTCTGACCGTCCCAGGGAAGGGCCCGCATCCACCTGGGGAAAAGGGGGCGGAACATTTACTCACCATACCGGAACAGGCAGGCACCATCTCCTGACAGAACCCCTCTCCGCCGAAGTGGGAGGCTATCGGCCAAATAGAAACGCTGCGACTCGGGCCTAGACCCGGTCGTGTGCGACTTGGCGAGATGTTTAACTCGCGGGGCCAGTCCCCATTCCAGTGGGACTTTGACGCAGCCGACTGAGCGTGGAGCTAATGTCTGCGCGCGCTCGTTGGCCATCTGGGGTGACTACTGGATCAATACATCCAGCCCGTCGCCCAGATCCGGAATAGTTGCTTGCAGATCTCACAGGAAAAAAATCCGGCGAAAAGCCAACTAAAAAAAAAAAATTATCTAGAAAAAAAAAACTTTGCCAGGACCAGAGATCCCAGCAGGGAACTAGGTCCTTACTCCTGACTAGACAGATTAAAACGGACATCCTATGCAGGAAGAGAGAGGGTGTACCCCCTGGGCCTGGCCAGAACTTTTTTCTGTCTAGTGTCCTACTCATATGCATCAGAGACTGTGTCCGTCAATGAACGTTAGAGAAATAATGGTGGCCACACAAAATTTTGACACTTTGGGCCCTATTTGAACATTGCCACTCGGGGGTGTACTCACTTTTTTTGCCAGCGGTTTAGACATTAATGGCTGTGTGTGGAGTTATTTTGAGGGGACAGCAAATTTACACTGTTATACAAGCTGTACACTCACTACTTTACATTGTAGCAAAGTCTACTTTCTTCAGTCTTGTCACATGAAAAGATATAATAAAATATTTACAAAAATGTGAGGGGGGTACTCACTTTTGTGAGATACTGTATACTATCCAAATTAGTCTGTATATTCCATCACAGACACACTGTTTTACTGATCATACTACTTACAGCAATGGTCTGTACATAAACAAATGATCTGCTGCAGACGACACATACCCCCAAACTTTGGAGCCTGCGAGTATACAACCTTGTGGGCAGTTTGTTCAACGATCGGACAGTCAGATTGTACAGTGTATGGCTGTTTATACACACACCAGTTTTGAGAACTTTTACCCATTTTTTTTCTTTTTCATTAGGTTACTTTATCATCCACAATGTATTGTTTCAATAATAGCAATGATTATTTTTTATTATTGTTATATAGTTTTTTTTTTTACAGCACCCATATTCTCATTTTTGTTAAGCGCACATGTTCTCATTTTTGTGTAATTGTTCTGACACTCATTACTATTGACTTTTTGGTTTTAATTAGAACCCTGTGGAGGTGATATTGTATTAATATCAGAAAGATATGAAAATCTCCTTATGTTCATTCTAGCACAGATGAAGGGGGCACTTGGACCCCTGAAACACATTGGCTACCTTTTGAATTGTACCCCTGACCTTTAATGGAATAAAGTTTTATCTGGACCTCTTAGCAGTGGTGTGGCGCTTCAATTTCAACCCTTTTTACATCACTCTACAAGCAAAAGAGACTGTGGAGATCCTCTAGGTGTAGAAGCCAAAGAATACCTTACTACGGGTCCAGCGCCATCTTTCCAATATCCTGAGTCACTGACTGTCCCATAGTATCCAACCGCCTAAAGGAAGAGTATATACTCCTTCGGTAAAGCGGTGTTCTCCAAGGATTAAAAAATGGAAACATGCACCATATGTGGTCCTAAACCACTTCAATACTGGACACTTTCACTCCCTTCCTGCCCAGGCCAATTTTCAGCTTTCAGCACGGTCACATTTTGAATGACAGCTAGTCAGGCAACACTGTACCCAAATTAACTTTTTATATCTCTTTTTCACACAAATAGAACTTTCCTTTGGCGATCTCTAATCACTGCTGAGTTTTTAAAAAAAATGAATTTTCTCCATTTTGGTTACAAAACGTTGCAAATAAACAACCTTTCCTCATAACATAAAGGGCTCTTTCACACGAGCGATCAGTTTTTATTCTCCGCTCCTTTTTTTTTTTTCACGGAGCGGTGTCGTGTCGAGGAATGCCCTCCGTCGGATAATGCCCGGGTCGGACTGCGCATGCTCCGTAAGTGACGTCATCCTGTCAGAACAGCTGATCGGCTGGGGTTGTCGCGTGCGCAGTCCGTCGGGGGGCACAATCCGACGAGAGACAGAGCGGGGAAGAATCTAATGTCAGATTCTGACTCGCTCTGTAGCGCGTGCGCAGTCCGTTGGGGGCATTTCTCGACGAGAGACAGAGCGGGGAAGAATCTAATGTCAGATTCTAACTCGCTCTGTACGATGATTACACATATGAAGATTCTAACTCGCTCTGTACGATGATTACACATATGAAGATTCTAACTCGCTATATGTAACTATATATATATATATATATATACTATATATAGTATATTATATATATTATAGTAGTATAGTATATTATATAGTATATTATATATATATATATATACATATATATATATATATATATATATATATATATATATATATATATATATATTATATATAGTATATATATAATATATATATATACACACACACTATACTATATATATATATACATAGTATATTATATTATATATATTATAGTAGTATAGTATATTATATAGTATAGTATATATATATATATATATATACACTATATATAGTATGTATGTATGTGTATATATATATATATATATATATATATATATAGATAGATAGATAGATATATAGTTACTATATATATATATATATAGCTATATATAACTCATATGGCACACATTAAAGGGGCACTCTGAAATACTACGATCAGTACTCATATGGCACACATTAAAGGGGCACTCTGAAATACTATGATCAGTACTCATATGGCACATATTAAAGGGGCACTCTGAAATACTATGATCAGTACTCATATGGGACACATTAAAGGGGCACCCTGAAATACTACGATCAGTACTCATATGGGACACATTAAAGGGGGCACTCTGAAATACTACGATCAGTACTCATATGGGACACATTAAAGGGGCACTCTGAAATACTACGATCAGTACTCATATGGGACACATTAAAGGGGCACTCTGAAATACTACGATCAGTACTCATATGGGACACATTAAAGGGGCACTCTGAAATACTAAAGGGGCACGCCGACTGCAATAATAAAAGGGCACTCTGGAATACTAAAGGGGCACGCCGACTGCAATAATAAAGGTGCACTCTGACTGTGGGTCATAAAGGAGCTATGTGACTGGGACACATAACGGGGCACTCTGATAGGGACACTGATGTAAAGGAGGACTCTAACGGGGACACTGGATGTAAAGGGGGACTCTGACGGGGACACTGATGTAAAGGGGAACTCTGACGGGGACACTGATGTAAAGGGGGACTCTGACTGGGACACTGATATAAAGGGGGACTCTGATGGGTCACTGAAGTAAAGGGAGACTCTGGGACACTGATATAAAGGGGGACTCTGATAGGGAAGCACTGGATGTAAAGGAGCACTCTAATGGGGACACGGATGTAAAGGAGGACTCTGACAGGGACACACTGGATGTAAAGGAGGACTCTGACGGAGGCACAGACACAGGCCAAATTACGGCGGGGGGACATGAACTGCATGACGGCGGGGACACAGGGTGGATGACGGCAGGGACAGGGGCTGAATGACGGCGGGGACAGAGGCTGAATGACGGCGGGGAAACAGGCTGCATGATGAGGGACACACTGATTAGGCACAAATGAGGAGGCACTCATTGGCATGATTTAGACACAGATGGGCATGAGACACAGGTGGGCATAAATAGGGCAGAGATGGGCATGGATGAGGTAGGGGCGGTGCCCATCGGTGTGTACAGCGTGCGAAGAGAGAGCTAAACCAGACATGCAGCGTTCTGTTGACAAATGATCGCTCTGTCATTGGATGGAGCGATCACATGGTAAATGGCCCCTGTTGTTGGCCCTTTAACACAATCCGTGGGAAGCGCGATTCGGATGTCTCTGTACGCCCTCCCAGAATAGGCCTACCATGCTGTAGCCATCATTGGGCTATGCCCTGGTCGACAAGTAGTTAATCCCCATAGTCTTAGCTATCCGATATTACCCGTAAAGTGGGGCTTTGCATTACTTATGTTCTGCAATATTTGGCCAAACTCGATCACAATGCCAGTCTCTGTGAAAATTAGGCATTGCCCCCAAAAAATGTGTGTGGCTACTGGAGGTCCTGTAGTATAAGTTTGCCAAGTATGGTGCCCTGAACCCCCGTGGTTTGGGCTCTACATTTATAGAAGCTTGGCCTGCTATGTTAATCTATGGCAGAGTCTTAGTCTGGAAATTTGAGGGGCTACAGCTAGGACCCCAAATGAGTCCGGGGGCCATATTTGGCACAGAGGTAGGGGGGTCCTTCCTTTACCACCCCAAACATTTTGGGGTTTGTTAGCTCAAAATTTCCTGATCAACTTTTTCTAGGGCCCCTTGAGAGTATGTGGCCTCCGGGCCATACGGCACAGCAGGGAGTGCTGGATACCATTGGACTATTCTGCGGTGGTCAGCTAAAGTCTACCCCAATGCAGGTCCCTGTGAAAATAAAGCATTGGCCCCAAACAAATGTATGTGCCAAATTTGGTGCCCCTGAGCACCGTGGTTTGGCTACCACAGGGCCCTACATTTAAGCTAGCCTGGCCCATTATGTTAATCTATGGTGCAGCCGCGATCAGGAATTTGAGGGGCCACAGATCGGGCCCCAAATTAGTCCAGAGGCAGGGAAGGTCTTCCTTTACCACCTCTACATTTTTGAGGTCGCTAGCCTGAAGTTTTATGGTCAGCTTTTTAGGGGGCCCCTTGGGAGTGTGTGGCCCTCTGGCACTAATGCGGAGTGGGGATTGGTGAGTACTGCAGGAATCTCTGGACTCTTAGCTATTTAACAATATTTGCAGAGCCTGGCTCTGCAGTTCCTATGTCCTGCGGTGGTTGGGCAAATTCCACCCCCATGAAGGTCCTCATGAAAATTAAGCATTGGCCCCAAAAAAATTTTGTGGCCCCTGGGGGTCCTCTAGTATCCCTGTACCAAGTGTGGTGACCATATCCCCCCGTGATTTGGGTACCACAGGGCACTAAATTTATGGTACATTGGCCCGCTATGTTAATCCATGACTCTGATGGGGGTGGGAATTTGAGGGGGCCACAGCCCAGGCCCTGAAAGAGTCCAGGTTCCCTGAACATGTTTGGGGCCCACGTTGTGGCCCCTCCAAAATTCCCTACTGCGCCATATATTACCATAGGCTAGGCCAAACTAGCCTAAATCTAGGGCCCCACGGTAGCGGAACGATGTTGCCCAGGGGCACCAAACTTGGTATAGGGTTACTAGAGGACACCCAGGGGCCACAAAATTTTTTTGGGGCCAATGCTTAATTTTCATGAGGACCTTCATGGGGGTGGAATTTGCCCAACCACCGCAGGACATAGGAACTGCAGAGCCAGGCTCTGCAAATATTGTTAAATAGCTAAGAGTCCAGAGATTCCTGCAGTACTCACCAATCCCCACTCCGCATTAGTGCCAGAGGGCCACACACTCCCAAGGGGCCCCCTAAAAAGCTGACCATAAAACTTCAGGCTAGCGACCTCAAAAATGTAGAGGTGGTAAAGGAAGACCTTCCCTACCTCTGGGCCTCTGGACTAATTTGGGGCCCGATCTGTGGCCCCTCAAATTCCTGATCGCGGCTGCACCATAGATTAACATAATGGGCCAGGCTAGCTTAAATGTAGGGCCCTGTGGTAGCCGAACCACGGTGCTCAGGGGCACCAAATTTGGCACATACATTTGTTTGGGGCCAATGC